>NC_134194.1:17009030-17321072 GCF_964188355.1 Buteo buteo | reverse complement strand
GTGCTGATAGGCAGCTGCTGCAGTAACTACCTTAAATTGGCAAGAATTGCTTTCTGTGTATCTGTCTTCCCATGAGGTTGTTGCTATTTTTTTTAATATTCCCTTGTTTTCTTGGAAAGGGGAATCCAAACCATCTTTTGCTGAGTGGTGCCATGCCCCCTGAGGTGCTGCGCTCACCCTCCAGGAACAGGGTGGCCTGTGGGGGTTTGTCAAGAAGCTTCAGCAAAGGGTCTCACTCAGGAAGGAAAAGTCTCTTAGTCTATAACTAATTCATAGTTTAGGTTTGTTCACAAAGAAATGTTCCCAAGAACAAATTTACTTTGAGTAACATATCAGACTGAGCAAAGACAACCACTTCCCATTGTGGTGGGTTGACCCTGGCTGGATGCCAGGGGCCCACCAAAGCCGCTTTATCACTGCCCACCTCAGCTGGACAGGGGAGAGAAGATAGAACGAAAGGCTCGTGGGTTGGCATAAGGACAGGGAGAGATCACTCACCAACTACTGTCACAGGCAAAACAGACTTGACTTGGGGAAACTATTTTAATTTATTACCAACCGAATCAGAGCAGGATAATGAGAAATAAAACCGAATCTTAAAACACCTTTCCCCCACCCCTCCCTTCTTCCCAGGCTTAACTTTCCTCCCGATTTTCTCTACCTCCTTCCCCCAGCAGCAGAGGGGGACAGGGAATGGGGGTTACAGTCAGTTCATCACACGTTGTCTCTGCTGCTCCTTCCTCCTCAGGGGCAGGACTCCTCACACTCTTCCCCTGCTCCAGTGTGGGGTCCCTCCCACGGGAGACAATCCTCCGCGAACTTCTCCAACGTGGGTCCTTCCCACAGGTTGCAGTTCTTCACAAACTGCTCCAATGTGGGTCCCTTCCACAGGCTGCAGTCCTTCAGGCACAGACTGCTCCAGCGTGGGTCCCATGTGGGGTCACAAGTCCTGCCAGCAAACCTGCTCCAGCGTGGGCTCCTCTCTCCACAGAGCCACAGGTCCTGCCTGCTCCAACATGGATTTCCCACGGGTCACAGCCTCCTTTGGGCATCCCTCTGCTCCAGCGTGGGGTCCTCCCCAGGCTGCAGGTGGAGATCTGCTCCACTGTGGACCTCCACGGGCTGCAGGGGGACAGCCTGCCTCACCATGGTCTTCCTCCAGGGGCTGCAGGGGGATCTCTGCTCTGGCGCCTGGAGCATCCCCTCCCCCTCCTTCTGCACTGACCTGGGGGTCTGCAGGGCTGTTTCTCTCACATATTCTCATTCTTCTTTTCCACTGCAGTTTCTGTTGTGCAGTTTTTTTCTCCCTTCTTAAATCTGTTATATCCCAGAGGCACTACCACCGTTGCTGATGGGCTCGGCCTTGGCCAGCGGCAGGTCTGTCTCGGAGCCAGCTGGCATTGGCTCTGTCAGACATAGGGGAAGCTTCTGGCAGCTTCTCACAGAAGCCACCCCTGTGGCCCCCCCGCTACCAACCTGGCCACACAAACCCAATACACCCATTTGCAGTTAATCCCCCACACTGTCCTGCCTGCCGTGCTTCCCTTTCCACTGCTGCCCACTCTACTCACCCTGTACATCTCCTCCAAATACTCCTTGGAGCAAAGTAAATGGGGTTTATTGATTGCTAGCAGTATTGCCTGCCAGATTACACTTTTGAGATACATTTGTCTAAATGAATGGATTGGCTTGTCCCTATGCAAGATTATGCTCTTCTGGTAGATGATATTTACCACTTGGCTGACAGGGAGTGGTTTGCTCCCCCACCCCGAACCCCGACTGCTGATAGTATTAGCAGCCTGTGACTGTGCCCACTTACGGCACTAAGTGTCACCCGGGCAGTGGGGGGAGATAAGGGGACCCTGGTAACCACAGCTCCCTGCCCCTTACAGCGGTGAGGTAGCGATGGGGTGGGCACGGGGAGGCTGGCTGTGAAACATCGCTCCGTCCTTGTGGTGAATAAAGGAAGTTTAGGGCAATGCAATGAGAAAAGTGTTGAAAAGCAATTTATCCTGAAAAGTACCAAGAGGCAGTTCTGGCTGAGAAGGAAACCTCTGTGTGTTTGTGTCCAGGAGCCCAGCCAAGCCTGCGTGACACCCGGGCTGGAGCAGGACAGTCCCTGCTGGGCGTGCTCTCAGGGCAGCGGCGAGAGGCCAGCACAGCACTCTGCTTTGGGCCTTGGAAATTCCCAGCAGTGGTTTTCACCCTCCTTGTGCTTATTCCCATGGAACGGATTTTTGTTTGCACTACCCACATCACCACGTACAAAGCCAACATACAGATTTGGGCAGTTAGGAAGCTGGTTAGGGTATTCCGTGCTGGATAGCAGCTGTGGGTAAAGGAGAGCTTTTCTGACCTTATTTCAGGTGCAAATCCCAAATGTTTGCATCTTTCAAGGCATTCTTCAGGTCTGCCTTTTGTAAAAGTAGTAATGTAAAGCCCCGTGTCTCTTTTCTCAGACATGATAGAAAAGCAGAGCAAGTCCATTGCTTTTGATGCAGTTCAGGATTTAGCCCATACATATTTTGTTGTGTATTTCTCTCTCTTTTGTGTTTCCCAGAGGCAGACTAGAGAGTGCTGTGTGTTGGGAGAACAGGTACAGGGCGAGGTTTGGGCTCTCATTCCACACAGCACTAAAGATAGAGCTGTGGTACTCTGTGCAAAATTTCACGTGAGAAAATGTAAAAAGGAAAGCAGTCATCTCCATTTCCTCCTGTTAAAGAGGCAACAGGTTCTGGTCTCTGTGGCTAAGCAAGATTGGTCTTGAGTATGTTATGGCTGTTTTATTTGCTGTTCTTGCACATCTTGTATCGGTACTATTTACTGCAGGGTAATGGCTTGGGTTTCTGTTCTAATTGTATCTAGGAAGGTTGCCTAGAAATTCACAGAGCTTCCAAGTCTCACCTGCTTTACTGAGAGGACTGAGGTTTTTGGCTTTTTTTTCTCTTTGCTTTTATAAGAGTGCTATTATTCCACAAAGTGCTCCCTGAATGGCAGGAAATTCCTGGTGAGACAAGAGGAATTTCACTGTTCCAGGACTGTGCTGATGGGTTATTCACTGCATGAATGGGTCTGCCACGCGTCCTCTCCTGGAAAGCCCTCTGCCACTGTGCTGACGAATGCTGTGTAGCACAGAGAGGTGGTGCAGGAGCCTGAGCCTCCAGCCCTCGCTGCAGCTATCCCCACGGCGTTCCCCGCAGCACAGCCTGACGCACCCTCCCTACTCACTAACTACCCATTTTTCATCATTTTACTGTCTGCACATTTTCAAGCAGTCACAGAACTCAACACAAAGAGTTTATGTTCTCTCATCAGTACAGGAAGGGTTTGTTGGGTTTGGGCAGTGGCTGTAATGAGAAATTTGGGCTATAGGTGCAGGGGCATACCGTGTGCAGCCAGCCAGCGAGCCTGCTCCAGTCCCTTTGCTGTACCCATCGATTACGCAGGCCCAGTGGGTGTACTGGGCAGAGGTTTTTCATTTACTTTTTGCAGTTTAGTCCGACACGTGACATGACTTGAAAGATGACTGCAGCTTTTTGCACTTTCTCCATTTTCTCTGCTCCTTCTATGCTGGTGTTGGTATTTCAGCATAGCTGAGTCATTCCAGCAAATAACCCGTGAAGCGTGCAGCTATGCTGAATCCAAGAAGGCAGCCTGGGGACTGAGCCGTTGCTGCTTCTGGGCGATGTGGCCCAAGCCTCAGAGGTCAGAGGTTCCTACATGTGGGTTCTGGTCAGCCTCTCATATAGTTAAGATTGAACCACAGCACTTTCCTCCAGATCTGAATATGATTCGAGTTTACCAATACTCAGATCTGGTATTTGGTTTTCAGCTACCTCTGATTCTGGGGAAGCTTCGTTTCCTTTGCATTTTTCTGATCCAGGACATTGCCAACCACGAACTCAGCTAAAATAAAGTTAATGATCCTGATGCTGTTGGAAACAACCAATTCGGGGAAGCTGCCCAGCAAATAGTGTGGTATCAGTGCATTGCTTCTGAGTCTTTTAGCAGTTGCCCATCTGTTGATGATACACTCTCTGACATACAGTAAACCAAACGAGGAGGCTGTAAAGAACACTAAAAATAGAGGATTTTCCACTTGCTTGCCACTTACAACAGCATAGGTGACTCAAATCACAAAGCCTAGGATGGGGAAATCTCCAGTTTGGGCTTACATGGCTCCCAGTTTTTGCTGGGAACCTCTGCACGGCACAGTGTGGGATGGAAGCCGTTGTAGACAGACTGCTGTACTTTCCAGAGCTAGAGAACCAGTGCAAAGTGCAGTACAAATTGCTTTCAGTATTTGAACTGGCTCGTTCAGACCCAGCATGGGGATTTCTGTATAGCACTATGCTGTACAGCTTTCACACAGTAAAGCAGGCACATGATAGCTGAATCTCAGAGCAGCTATACCACCATAGTAGTATAATGTCAGCACCTGAAAATGTTTCCTTCCTTAAAAAAATGGTGATAATTGAGGCTGCTTTTTCTTTCCTTTACCTTCTCCAGTGGACTTTTCTGTGAAACTCCTCCACCAATGGTTCTTCTCCAGACGAGCCCATGTGATAACTATGAGTGCCAGAATGGGGCCCAGTGCATCGTCGTGCACCACGAGCCCGTCTGCCGCTGCCTTGCTGGCTTTGCTGGGCAGAAATGCGAGAAGCTCATCACAGTCAACTTTGTTGGGAAGGATTCCTATGTGGAGCTGCCATCAGCCAAAATTCGCCCTCAGGCAAACATCTCCCTCCAGGTATGTCACACAGAACATCAGTTGCCAGCCCAGTGCTCTTCTAAGCAATAATATATATAGATGTATATATTTTTTCATTCTGAAGGAACAGGGTCTATTGGCCAAGATGCTGACAAAGTTAGAGTCAACTTGTGAGCCAGCTGTCTGCTCTAAAATTACTGAACCATTAAGGAGCAGCTAAGGCACTGCTTTACCTTTGTGGGCGCATATCCTGCCTCCAGAATCTCACCACTCTCTTATTCCCAGACTGGCAACGTAACTAGAGATGGTTCAGGAAACCTCCCTGTCTTCTTACAGATTTACAGCATTGTGTTTCATCCTGTAGTAATTAGTGCTTCATATTAGAACACTTATTAAAAGAGGCTGCTCTAAATGGCCTTTCCAGACAATATTTTGCTTACTCTTTTACTGTGCACATGCAGTAGATAAAAGGCCTGGGATTTTGTTACAGTCCTGTAGTTACACCTAAATTTGTTTTGAGGTCGAAGGTTCAGAAGACAATGGAAAATAGATACCAAGGGTGCCATGCCACTACTGTCATCTCTGTGGTTGTGAATCAAAGGTATTTTGGATACTTAGTCCAATATGATATTTAAGTGATTTGGAAGTTATCTGCTAACACAATCTAGTAAACATTAAACTGTTCTCTTTTTTTCCCCCTAATATCCCAAAGTAAATGAGGGAATCATTTCTCGCTGTATAAGTTTTCTAATAAACGGGATGTGTGGAGCACATACATAACATGATACATCTCTTTCTTAGGCCACTGATTGTTAATCTGGACTATTTCTATGCTAGATTCACCCTGCAAATGAAGCATAACATTTCAAAAGATGTGAGAAGAAAAATCATTCCTGCATGTTTATTTTATTGCATTTATTTTCTCAGTTTGAAAAGATTGTATTCCACAGTTGGAAATCATATTGTAGACTTACTTGATGGAGTTTGGTTGTAATTAAAATACCAATGTCAAGACATGGGAAAGAGGACTGAGTTTCCACATTAGGAATAGATTTTTGAAGGGTGGTTCCTGCAAAGTTTATTCTAATGAAAAAATTCCATAATTAATATTTATCTTTTCTTTAATAGCTTGAGTATACAGTTCACGTGAAAATGAAGCTGATTCATTTATACTTGAAATTCCAGTTTTTCTTTAAAAATCCCCTTTTATTTAATATCACAAAAGAGATTCTAAAATATGGGCACTCTAGAATATGGCTCCCCAAAGGCTCCAAATGCTATAGGTCAACTTTAAAGCTGAAAATCTGGACATTGTCTTCTTAAGTGTACAAAACACATTACATCAGCCATAGCTTGAAGAATAAAACTGATTATCACAGAAAGCACATGCAGATGACGTTCTCACTGCTTGTTTCCCAGGCTGAATATTATTCTTGCATCCAGTAATTAATCACTAGTGAATTAAAATTAGAATATAACATTCATTATTAAGAACAGATAGAGGAAATCTTATTAAAAAGTGCTGAAGAAAAAAAAAATCTTTTAGGGGCAAAAGGGTATTATTTAAATATATATAAATGCAAACAGGTTTTAAATATACTGTTTAGTTTTGGCATTTAACAGCCATTATAAAAAAATAAGCAAGAAATCTCAAGAAATATGCACTGTGAAAATAACAGGCAGGTTGTATCCAAAAATCCCATTTCGACTCTTTTTTTTCTTTTTCTTTTGTACCATAGGGATATTTGAGAGCTGGAGACTGGGAAAGCAGAGTCCTCGCTTTTTGATTCAGTGTTCAAATTTTTGTTTCTTGATGTACATCAAAGCTAGAGGGACGAGGGCTACTCTATTCTTCCTGACTCTCTAAATGTCCCATTTGAAATCAGCATGACTCGCTAGCAACTTGGATTCAGTGAATAACTCATGGTTATGCTAGATGTGGGGACAGGTCCTTCTTTCCTTCTTTGTGTTCATAGAAAGCCTGTGAACAGATCAGCGCCTGATGAAATTTGTTTGCTTGTAATTGTGACACACTCCTCCTACTGCCAGAGCTGATTTTCTAAACCTCCACTTCAAGCTGGGGTAGTCGCTGAGAAATAAATTCATGTGTGGCCAAAAATACAGCAACAGTCTATTGACAGGGATCAAATAAATTGCAGCTCTCACCTCCTGAAAACTAGTTCTCATTTGAAACAAAGGAATCATCCCTTAGAGTGAGGCCAACCTGTTTGTATATGAGCCCACTCAATGTCACCAAGACCTTTTTATGTCTCATGGCTCTTGCTCTCTTTGTTGCTAATATATATGATTTATTAAATCATATTTGAATTGCATATATGATTTTGGTATGATTTTTAATATAGGTTTGTATCTTTTTTAATCGTTCTCAAGCAGCCTTACCTGGTTATTCATGTTTCACAGGTAGCAACGGACAAGGACAACGGCATCTTATTATACAAAGGAGACAATGATCCTTTGGCTCTGGAATTGTACCAAGGACACGTGAGGCTCATCTATGACACACTGAATTCTCCCCCCACCACAGTATACAGGTAAATAGCTAAGCTTTACCAAGACAGTTGATTGCAAAAACAGGTGGAGAGGTAAGATTTTTCTAAGAAATGTGCGTGGGAGAAGGACTTTTTATTTTACTTCACTGTATCTCTTTTATGTATGTAATTAGATTAAAAAAAGAAAAATCAGAATAAAGACTTTGCTAGAGGCTGCATGGTCAAAAACTGGCATTTATTGGCAATACCAGTGATACTGTGTCCTACTGTGATTGCAGAAAAATGTTGTGTTTTGTCATCTACTGTAAAGATGTAGTTTCTGGTGAATGTTGTCCTTGAAATAGTTCCACATAATCAGTTTCTCTGATGTTGATATTTAGCATTAATTTACTGTACCAAGACAGAACAGTGACTGTGCAACTGCAGGATTAGACTGTGTCGAATAGGAGAAGGGCTGAATTCCACTACAGGGTGAATATTTTTAGGACTCTTACCTATATCAGTAGTAACTACACAAACCATGAAAAAGCACAAATTACAGAGGTGAAGTGTAGGACAATTTGACCTTCAGACACTTGACTTTTTGGGATACCAAACTCACAAGTTTTATTCATTAGTCACAAGAAAGAAAAGCAAATGTAAAAGTGAAACCCATGCTCAGAGGCGTTTCCCTAGGAAAGAGACATGTGCTGCTCCTGTCTTCCACTGTTCCTTTAGCAGCCCTTTCCCTGGGATTGACTCACTTCTGATTATTTTTAAGCCCCGTTGCTCCAGTTTGTTCTGTGTAAACATGCAGTTGTGACCACATAGAGCCCTTTTGGGTTCAGTCCAGTTTAATGGCATTGTGTGTGCAGAAGAGCTGGATTTCCCAGCCCACCTCGCTCTTTAAGGAAGAGCATCCTATTAGAGCAAGTGAAAGGATGCCAAGTATCACTAGCCAGGACAGGTCTTGTACTTCCTCTGGAAAGTTTTCTCAGCACTTGATAAAACTTGAGTCTTCAGGAGCATGGGAGCTGTGCAGAGCTTTCTTTGGGGGGAATGGCAACTTGTTTAAGAAAATGAGAAAATTCTTTCTGTATAAAAGCAGGTTGGCTACTACCACTGCAGGGATGTCAACAGGAAGAGCAAAGGCTTGTCCACTGTAGGAACGAAGGAAGTAGTTTGTTAGTGATTTTCACCAGCTGGATAGGTGTGAAAAATTTCTCTGTGTGTGGCTGCTAATCCTAATTGATTTCACGTTAGAGCAAAGCTGAAGCTGTTAAACAGTTTTATGCCACTAATTAGAACATAGGGAAAAGCTCATTATGTGTGGGCAGCACGGGGGGTGACAGATCAGTGTGGATGCCTGCTCTCTGTTGTCAAGGGCAGGGCGGTGTGGTGACAAGAGCTGCTGCCACCATCACAACAACACTTTATGGATCTGCTGCCTTCTGGCAAAGTTGCCAGAGATGGCGAGCAGCCGTGCCCTCGTTATTCCTGCGCCCTTCGTATTGATCAAGGAGGAGGTCTCCATTCAGACTGACACCTCATTACCATAAGATTAATGGCCTGTTCACTACATTTTGTACTGTGTGATCTGTTGAGATGGGAAAGAAGCTGCTTAATACGATGCCCTTTCTGAAATGTCACTCTAATCTTTTATTAGTTTAAGGAGTGGAGCAAAATGGGATTAGCATGGAGCTTGATGGGAAAAGATTAGGTTGATTGAGAAAAACTGCAGCTAAAGAATGTCAAAAAGGGCCTCTAAATAGATTAAAAGACTTGTTTTGCTTAAGGGCTGAGAAAGGGGGAGGAAACCTGCTTCTCTCCTTACAATCATAGGATTTAAGGGTAGAAGGCATGAGTGGATCTGGTTTGACCTCCCTATATAGCCTGTTTGACTTTTAGCTAAGGCGTAAGCTCTGTTTGGCTAACACATGACTTCCAGCTTGGCACCAAGTTTTGACAAGAAAACACCAAATAATGGCAAATCCTGCATTTCCTTTAGTAGCTTGGACAATGGTCAATCGTTTCCATTATTCAGGCATTGGCCATAATTTCTACGTTGTGTTGCTAATACCTTCTGGATGTTTTAGAGGCTTTCTCCAGGGAAATGAAAGTCCTTTTATACCTGCTACTGGCTTCCATGAGTTTATCTGTACTTTTAATCACGTTGTCTCCTAACTTGCATTTTGATGAAATGAATGGCTGATTCGGTGTGATGAATTTTACCTAAACCTTAAGAATTTGGGGAACTCTTTTCTGCAACTTCTACAGTTTTTCATTTTTCAGTAAAAATAAGGTTACTAGGAGAACCTGAAACATTAAAATCTTAGCATTACCATTAGTAAAACAGTTTGCCTTCTCTGTTGCCTACTCCTTGCTGTGTTGTTTAGATGCCTCATTTAAATCTCAATCTCAGCAAAAGTGGACTGTTTGCCTTTGAGAAGCTCTGTTGAAAGACTATTAGATTAATCTTCACGGGCAATATCAGGCGCTGCTATCCTCCAAAGGGGTGCACTTCTCAGAAGAGATGAGCAGTGCTTTGGCTCTTGTTTTTCCTCAGAAGAGTCTGCCAAAAGAGGAGGAGGCCTTAAAATACTGCCTGGTGGGAACTGTGCCAGCTACAGCTGCAGGAAATCTGTAACTGACCTGGTCTTGTGCTGTAACTGAGATGTTTTGCTGGCTATTTCAGGTACTCCCGTGATGGGATGTGGGAAGTCATTGGCAAGCCACATTATCTGTAATTCTTCGTGAGACTCTCCATGATAAGATTTATTAATAGTACTTAAGAACAGTAAAATTAGTGAAGTACTTGGCTAATACAGGTAATATCCTGTAAGGATAAGATAAAACCTGTTGTCAGACAGCTTGGGAAGCCAGCAGCGAGTAAGGCATACTTCATGGTAGTGTTCAGTAGTATTCAGCAGAAGGGTGCTGGAAGGATGTATGCAGCATGTTACATTGCAAAACTCTCCCCAAGCTCCCTAGTGTACAGCCAGGATGAAGGTTTGTACCAGACACGCGGTGTGTGTGCTCTGAACTTGCTGGTTTAGTGTTTTCTGTGGGTGGCCTCACTTTGCAAACCTGTGCTAGGAGATTGAGGGCAGGGCTGTGGCATAATAGTGGATTGCAGGCATGCCAGGAAAGAGCAATTCATTTTATCTACTCTGTGAAGGCAGGTTGTCTCTGGCTATTGGAGTGGACCTGTTCCTGTATCTTAGTTGCTAATTTGGTCAGATTTAAGTAGAACTGCAGTACAAAGTTAGTCTGGAAAAGCCCAAGAATTAACTTGCTGTACATTCAGATTTGCTTTACGTGTATTCATTCCTATGGTATGTTTGGATAGAAAGGTTAAAGTTGACATTGGACTTTTCTTTCATTCTAGTCACATAAAGGTCAACAAATGTCCAATGGAAAAGACTACCTAAAATACATTGTCATTTATCATCAGGTTAGAAAGAAATACAAGTTAATGCATGAATATGCAGTGGTTGAACTCGCCCTTTAAAAAGAAAAGCTGACTGGTCTGTTACTGGAACTCCTCACTTCTAAGCTGCAAAATAATGGTTTCCTGGACATCACAGTAAATATCTTACAGAAGATCCATTTTTGAAGTGGGATTCCTATTTGTTGTTTCTTTTATTCTATTTAATTATTGCATAGATGCACAAGTGAGAACAGAAATCTGTTCCTGAGTGCTTTATTGACCTCCTGGTTTCTGCACTGGTGAGAGTTACTCTTCCATGCCATGACAGGACTTAGTACTGAGCCAACAGTGAGTTCTTCAAATAAAGTAAATCTTTTACACAGGTAACCTACCTTAATTTAAAGATACCAACTGATGAGGAATGTGGTGCTTTTATTTACCACCATGCTCCAACTGTTAAAAGTTTGAATTAACAAAGAGCATGTAATTCTGTAGTTTCAGCATTTGGCCATTGATACTGGTGTCTGTTTAACTGTATTCTATAGGGAGAGTTTCCTATTTTCAGCCTTTTTTCCTACACGTGTTCCTTGAACCAGACATAAGACCTTACTTGTACTTTTTTTTCTGATGGTTTTTATGCTATTACACAGTCATATTGATTCCAACGCTAAATTAATCGTTCCCAATAAAAATGGAAAATAGCAATGTGACACAAACTACTGATGTAGTTACCCCCGGAGTTCCCAGATTGCCATGTTGCATACAGACTGTCATATCTGGTAAAGAGCAAAATGCAGACATCGTTGGTGTAAAATCGTATATTTTCATGCAGGCTTCCTGACAGCAGTGAGAAAGGAGGCAGGAAACATAAGAATTAATTGTATTTGTCTTTCTGCAGAGCCTACACTCAAGTTACATTATATTTCCTTTTAAAAGTATCCTTGCATAAACTGTTTTCAAAAATGCTACTTCATTAAAAATAATTCTTATAGATTGTGTCATGCAGTTCTCATGCTCCGGCTAATTCTTACATAGCATAGATGGATGTTCTTGTGGTTAAAGCAAAAGGCCTGAAATAAGGGAGCTTAAATTCTTACTGTATCTGCTTCATATGTGATGACTGTGCAATGACAAATTAAATCTGCTTCTCTGTGCACAAAATTACAGAAATGCACAAAAAATAGAAAAAGTGTTTCAGAAATGTGCTGTGGGTCTCCGGAGGGTGAGTTCCTTCTCCCTTCTCCCTCCAGGCTGTGGAGCAGCACCAGGCTCTTACCCCAGCAGCATCTGCAAACTGCCCGTGCCATTCCATGTCACTCAGCCTCTGTCCGTGGCGGCTGGAGCCCGGGGAGCAGCCCACGTGGCTACCGGTACTCGTTATCCAACAACAGGTCCTTGGCCATGCCACTCCTTAATGGAACTTGGTAGTACTCAAGGACTTTGGTCCTCTACTCAGATTTCATAGACTTTTCCTCCACTTTTCTGGTGCTGAGGTTGAACAGTTGCTTTGGTGATGGAAACACTTCCACACCTTCCAAAGATATAGGAGACGGGATTTTTGTGTAATTGCCTCTCTTTAGCTGCAATTGCTTATCTGCAAAAAAAGCCTAGAAGGTTTCACCATTAATTCACTGCCTTCTAGGGAGGAATGTGCTGGAGGAGTAAAAGCATTCATTATTCTGAGGATCATTATTAGAGCTTGTCAAACCCAGTTTTTACCAAAAGTCTCTTTGCAGAGCTCACTGCATGACTGGCCCTTTTCTTCCTAATACTTTCACAGTCTGCAGCTTGCGCTGTGCCTGTCCCTAGTGGGATTCCCGTTTGATACTTCTGGATGGTCTCTAAATAGACTGTTTTTCAGAGATTTCTATGAGACGTCACTGAGCTCTTAACAATTCTGCGTATTTGCAATTCATTTTATTCTCTCTATCACGCACACTTATTTTTTCAGGTACTCCTTCGGGATTTTGCATCAATAAACTGAAAAAAACCCCAGTATTAATCTCTGACCTGCACAGTAAAAGTTGTAAAATTTGAATGTACTTATACATCTTGCATGAGCCAAGGCAAAGGACAGATGAATTATTTTTTGCCTTTATAAGGGGCTCTGGTGTATTTAAAGGGGACAAAAAAGACAAGTGTGTGAGTTCTTGCCAAACTACAAACATTGCATTTCCCTAGTTTTTTCTTGGATTTTTGCGTAATAGGACAGTGAAAATGTAAGGCCAAGACCTTAAAATACCATCTAACTTTTATCATTAGGTTCAGAATCAAATATTTGCTTTCATGAAATTCATGAACTTTATTCTGCTGAGATGAAGCTTAAGAAGGGTAAAGTTTTGTCCTTCAGGCTGCCTGAGGACTTAGCAGGCAAAATCTTGTTAAGCCAATTTACTTTTTTTTCTCTGTAAATCTCTTCAATGTCTCTTGCAAGAGTGATAGTTTCTCATCTCTTCTCTCTCTCCTCACCTCCACCCAGCTCATTCTCTTCAGTGTAATATCTGAGTACCCAGAAACACTGTGCTGCAGACCCACAGCTTTATTTCTAACCTTACACATACGTGTAAGGTGTTTCAGAGTGGGATGTTTTATCGGAAGGCAAAACTTTTCACCAAGCAAGTCGGCGCTGGCATGTCTGTGTACCAGGTATGGGAAGTTAGGAATAGATCATCTAAAGCCACTTGCCCTGTGGTAGTGACAGAAATAGAAGTTACATTCTCTGCATCCCAGGTCACCTTCTTCAGGGCCCAAAATCTGGGGCTATCGGTCTAAGTTACATTCGGATGTCCCCTGTCAACAGAGGCTGGGCTGCACCAGTACACACAGGTGCTGCCAACATGCATGAGCTGCCAACTTGCCCAAAGCCCCATGACCGAGGCAGGCATATGCTTGGTTTTGTCTTCCCCTCAGCACTCATCATTGAACTTTGGAGAATTTAGGCCACAGTCTGTGAAAGCAGTAAACTCAGTAGCTGCTCCTCTGCCACAAAGGGTTTCATGCCATTTTAACTCATTCTTTGAATTAACTTGTATTATGACCACTTGAACTCAAAGCAGAGATGTTATTTGTATCCTTTTGATTAGGAATGTGGCCATCGACACCATCACTGTCACCTTTATCATTGCTTTTTTAAAAAATCAGAATGCTGCTGCAGACCCACATCAACTTCAAGCAGGTGGCAGAAGACAGTCCTCCTCCTCCCAAATCACTTTTTAAGCAGACTGTGCTGGCTTTAATGCATAGACAATATACAAGCAAATTGTCAGTAGTCTGTGTATTATGTAAGCAAATTGATTTGATGTTGTTTTCTAAACCGGACACCCATAAGCTGGTCTGTACCCTGTTACTTTAGTCACTGCCTACCTGTCCTCTGCACGGCTCCACCTCTACCTGCCGGCAGCTCTCTCCCAGCTGAAGGGGACAGGAGGGAAGCCGGAGCAGATATGCTGTGTCCATCCCTGCTAGTTGCTTTGTTGATCAGCAGCCTTTTAGGAAGAATTATGCAAAACAGCGGAGTGCAGAGCACACGTGTACATATAACTTTAGTACAATAACATTATAATGCTGATTTCTTTCAGCACAGAATAATAAAAATGTAGTGAAGTCAGCAAGATGCCAGTATTAATCCCAAGAAGAAATGAGAAGTGATGAGATAGAGATAGTTCATAACTAAACAAAAGTTGGGGGCGGAGGAGGGAGAACACCCAAAATGAATCCATGTGTTAACATTCTCTGAGTTCGACCTCTAGTCAGAGTCTAATTTCACAGCATACTGACCCCATGCAGCTCCTCTTTCTCCTGACTGCATTGGACGCTTCAGAGGATTATGCCTAAAGATGGAAAGCAAATCTTTCCCAGTTATGACATTTTACTTTGCAGTGGAGAGTGTTAACCATTCAGTTAATATCATTAAGTATTTTCAAGAGCATCAAGAAGGAAGATGTTTGCTCTTGGAAGTTTGCTGAACTCTGGACGTAGCTCAGCACCTTGCAGGTACTTGCTGGTTTTCATGTTCAAAGTAGCCTTGGGTTTATGTAAAAATGAATGGTGAAGCCAAAAGTTGTTCTCTACAGTGATTTGACTATGACTAAAAATAATATAGCTCTATCATCAAAAGAAAATTGCTGTTGAAAATGCAGAAACTTACATTATAAATGAAGGTTTTCCCGTGTTTGTTAAAGTCCGTAGCTGGGTTGAGCTTTAGCCAGTTCAGTTCAAGCCTTAAAACTGCCCAGCCAAACCAAAAGTAATTGTGAAATAAGAACTATTTCTTCCACCCCAGCAGATAACCTGATTTAGTCATTAGTCTGTCTGTAACATGGCCTCACTGCTTCTTCTAGTGAGAGCATCAGTGAAACCGTGAGAGTGGTCCTGGCAGCTCCCGAGCCTCATAAATTAGTGCTGATGTTAGTCCACTTTCTGAGCAGTCAGTTTGGTTTCTGTGCGTTGGAAACATGCTCTTGGGCTGAACTCTGTTTCCACTGAGTAACTAGGAGAAAGGTGTGCAAACGTATTTTAAAAGGTATTTTCTTGCTATATCGCAGGTTGTTAGTCCAGTAGTATATTGCCGAAGTTCATTAATACTGATTATATCAGAGGAAGATTGAAGTATTCTTGTAATAGACAATGGTGGAATAAGCTTAATCATAGTCAAAATGACTTTATAAACTTCCTATGCACTAATGACTGGCTCATGTCTTGAATTGTGAGGTTTTTGCCTTACAACAACATGTAGCAAGCTAATATAACATGTTTATTTTTTTCTGCCTGTAAATTTCTTGTAAACATGATGACTAACATAAAGTTTAGATGTATACCATGTGTGATAGATTTATATCCCAGTTATACCAAGCGCCAGGCTCTGGATTCAATAGATACAGTCTCTGTTAGAAGTGCATGCAGAACTGGCACTGAGGGTGATCACGGAGGTGCAGCATGGTTCTGTGCACAATTATTTTGGTGCTTCTTCCCAGTATAGAAACGTGACCCACAGGTCTGCATTTGCCAGCATGTCCCAGTGCTGCTGGAAAAGGTGGATATGGCAGCTGCTATTCTGGTTGTCAAATAACAATGAATTTTGTTTATTTTTGTGGAAATAGAGCCATACAGCTGCAGGTACGCTGCCACAGATGAGGTGGAAACAATTTCATTTCCTGACCATGCATCAGGTTTCTAAATAAATACAGCTTTTTTTTGTTTTGTTTGGGCTTAGCCTCCAATTTCAAATAAACCCCATCATTCTGTGTCACTCTAATTGGGAGCCCTTTTAATTGTGTTCTGTAGCAGCCCCACTCCCTCCTGCTAAATGGCAGATACCTTCGTACTTTCCAGACCTGAAAAGGGGATACAAGGTGTAAAGTATTCCCCCTGATGAAATGACTCTGTGAAGACACTTGATGGATTTCCTCATCAGAACCGGAGATTTGATATCCACTTGAATGGCAGAGCTGTTTTCAGTAGCATTTGATAGTGGTGCTAAAAAGCAAACCCAAGCGCTCTGTTCTGTTCTGAGTCTCGGCGGGGCGGGGGGCTGTGCCGCAGCACGTCCTGGTGTGTGCCGCACAACTGGAGACGTACAGCGCCGGCTCTGCGCTGGGGGGGACGTGGCACTCACTGCTGTCACTGGCCCTGCTGCTGTGCCAGGGTCTGCGCCTTCTCTGCTGTTTGCAGTGTCTTTATGTTTTTTAAGGATAACTGATTTAATGAGTC
Organism: Buteo buteo; assembly: GCF_964188355.1. Lineage (NCBI taxonomy): Eukaryota > Metazoa > Chordata > Aves > Accipitriformes > Accipitridae > Buteo > Buteo buteo. Next base: position 17,304,733 of record NC_134194.1, on the reverse strand, counting down.
CCAATAGCATTGCAGAATCTGTATGTGATTGTTTTTACGCTCTGTATGTACTGGATTTGTTATTTTATATGATGCATGTTACAGTAAAGACACCGAGATGCAATAGCTCATTGCACAGCAATACGCTGTGTGCCGTGATGTGCAAACTCGTTCTGGTGGAGTAAGATGGGAAGGCAGTAACACTGCAATCTGTCATTCAGGAGAGGCCTTGGACTTGAAGAGTTCATTCAAGCTGTTTTTACTGCTATTACGCTTGCATTTAACAAATTCTCAGTTAGCAGAATGAAGTATTCAGCTCTGCAGAGACACGGTGATACTGCAGAAGATCAGCGCAGCTTCGGCTCCCCAACAGTGGAGTCGGAGGGAGGTATCAGACTTCTTGCCCGTGTCAGGGACACTGTGAGAATTCACTGCAAACGAGGAGTGTTTACCCTGGCCATGAATCTGACCTTTTTATGAATAAACTAGGGAAAGGGGTCAAGATTGTGTTAATTGCATGTTGCAGGGGTATAAAAAAAGCTGCTTGCTTTTCCCTTAGAAGGTCTGTAATACAATAACTTTCACTGTTGGCAGGGGTGCTGCAGGAATTGAATTATGACTGGAAATTAGATATGCATAGCCTGGCCAAACGATCATTAAGGGAGATACGGTAATCAGGTGCCAGTGTTTAAGGGCTGTAAACACCAAGAAGAGAAAGATGGAAGTTTGGGGTGGTCTACAGAGTTGTAAGTAGGAGAAAAGGTATAAAACCAAGCAAATGAAAACAGAGGTATCAAGGAAAAAAATCTTAATGTCGAGTGCTCTCAGCCTAGGAGACCTAACGCTCAAGTCATGTAAAACGGGACTGAACATAACAAAAGAGAGTATATTTTAAGCTGAAAATGAACTTGAGTGCTACAGTATATGTCTTTCACCTCTTACTTCCCTAGTCTTGCTTTCCATTAGCATTTTCCATACTTTTTTCTCAACATGTGGTTTTTATTTGGCTTCTGAAGATGATAGTGCCTGAAGTGATGTGTTATTGTAGAGGTAGCACAAACACTACTCCAATTATGATTTTGCCTTTGTTGCCATGGAGAAGTTTAAATCTATTTTAGGCCAAGGACTGATTATAACTGGAACGAAGGGCAGGAGGTAACTGTAGCTTGGAAAGGTGAAAAACCATCACCACTGATACCTGAAGTCAGCCTGGCATAGTATGAGTTTCACAGCTCCCAGATTGCTAACATCTCAATGCGGTTCACTGCAGCTCTCACCTTGTGTTTCTTGATTTTGGTACCTCTTCCCTGGTGTCTGCTCTTCCCATGTGTTGTAAGCTCTTTAAGCTCTTTTGGACATGTATTTCTGCCTATTCCTTTCTACTTCAAATGCTTTCAAAGATTATCTAAGTTCAGTGTTCCCCGTGGCCTTCACTCCCCAATCACTTACCAACCTTGTGTTTGCTTTGTTCTGTGCTTCAAATGAGGCATGTCCCCATTAAGACAGAGGTCAGGAAAATCTGGAGACTGTAGCTAATGACTTGATGTCGCCATTTGCATAATTGATGGTTATACATTTCCTCAGTGACATGGTTTGCTGTGATACTTAAATCTATTTTTGTTTTTGACTTCTCTGCCCTGCTGTTCTCTGCTGTCTACACTAAAGGTATATTACATGTCAGTGAAAAAAACTAACCCCAAAGCCCAAATTTTACAAGTTCAAATTGAATGCTTTAATCCTTTAATGCATTTCTGTTCACTGGCATATTTGTAGTGGCTCAGCTCTAAACCTCTCATGGGTATTAGAGCAAGGGGAGTCAGTGTTTATAACATCTGTGTGTGCTTGGGACTGGAGTAGAGGGGAAAGAAAATACAGGAGGGAGAAGAGAAATAGATAAAAACCGAGAAGGGAAATCAGTTCTTTTATATGTTCCCTGGGGGTTTATGTTTAATACACATCCCTTTCCCTTAATGTCTTTGTGTTCTGGAGTCTAAGACCCCAGCAGAGGCTGTGTCCAGGGCCTGCGTGCAGTGCCCTGCACAATGGGTCCATCGGCTCATCTTGCTGGAATTGCTCTGACAGATGAGGCCAGCTCCCTGCGATATGAAATTTCAATGACACTTTCACAGAGCCCTCTCTAGTGGCCTCTCTTCCCTGTGAGGGCAGGTCTGAGCTTCCCACCTGGGCACAGAGGGAACAGAAGGTGCTGGACCCAGGGCCTTCTCATGAGCTTTGGAAGCTGGGCTCTCCTCACGTGCCCAGTATTTTCCTCTCTCTTTTTTTTTTTCCAAATCGGATCAGATGCCATGGCCAGCTCTCAGTGGGGGTAACCTTGATGAAAGCAATGTAATAGATTGTGCAGGACATGTAACCTGGGCTATGAAAAGACGAGTGTAATGGAGAAGAGAAAGGTAAGGGGTGTTGCTGGTTAAGGAGCATCAAGCGTGTCCCCTTTGCTGGGGAGGCAGGGCACTGCGGGACAGCAGCTACCCCTCGTCAGCACCTGGGGGGCTCCCGGGGCAGCCAGCTCCGACTGGGATCAGTTCACGGCACTGCTCTCTGGAGGAATCCTCCTGCCAACGCTCCCCATTTGGCTGTGCATTACTTCCTTTCCCTCAAGATGAATACTTTAAGGGACCTGAAGTGATTACACTCGGAAGGAAACCAAAACGGTTTCTCAGCATCAAGTTCATAACGAGACTCAAGTGAAGGTCCTGTAGAGACTGTGAATAGAGTCTATGAAACGTCTGACGAGATGGGCCCTCACCGGACTGCTGCTTGCAGTACGAGAAACAGTTCCTGGGTCCTGAAGAATCTCTCTCTGTTACATAAAACCGGTCTTTTGATTCCTTTTACTGCTTACTTTTTAGCAAGTCTAATTATTAAATTCCTGAAAATCCTTGCTTACACTTTGAATGTTTACACTTCAAACATAATTCCTCCCTTTTTTTCCAACAAGAATGTATTGCAAACTGCATATCATCCAATGGTGCTGGAAGTTGGAAGTTGGCTAAAAACTCATGACGGTCTTTTTTAATAGCTTGGAAAAATCTCAGGAGCCAGGCCTTGGTTTGCTAGCGCCCCCGAGAAAAGCAGCTGGCTCAAATCTAGCAGCCCCTTGGCTTCTTCCGTCAGTTCCTTTCCCCTCTCCCTGGCTTTGCTCAGACGTATTACCTTGATTTAACCATAAAGCATGAAAACCTTTGCAAAAAGGAAGGAGTTGGGTAACGTCAAGTCAGCTGCCGGCTGCGTGACACGGCGAGATCTGCAGCAGTAAAGCAATTGGGAGCAGCCAGCCAAAACCAACCTGCCCGATCAGCTTACAAAAGCTCCTGCGGGTCCCTGTCCCGAGCGAGCGGGTGCAAGGCTGGGTCGCGGACGGGGCGGTGAGCATCCCTCCCGGCGGCGGGAGAGGAGGAGGAAGGCGGGAGGAAGGCGCGGGCCCGGCCCCGCCGTCCCCTGGCGCCGCCGTCCGCTCCGCGGTGCTCCGGCGCCCTCTGCCGCCCGCCCGCCGCCGCCGCCGCCGCTGCCGCCGCCCCGGCCCCCGCCGCGGGGCTCGACGGGGCCCCCGCCGGGTTTACGGCCCGGCGTCCCGCTCCGAGCCCGGCGGCCGGCGTTCGGCACAGCGCCGGCGGTGTCGGCCCGGCGGGTCTCAAGCCCGCAGCCCTGCGCCCACCGGCACCGGGCGCGGTGAGGCCGCGGCGCGGGGCTGCTGACGAAAGGCGGAGATCCCCGACTCCGAGGCGGGTATCGACGTACCGCAGGCTGTTTCGGGAGGACGAGCTCGGTGAGACCACCTGACCCCCAATAAGCATTCAATTAAGATTTTAATGAAACCCTTGCAGAGAGCTGGGTCAGGGAGAGGCCCCTTGAAAAAAAGCCGAGCGCAGCAAGTTTGTGCCGCGAGCCGCGTTGCGATGCGCTGCTCGGCGTCTGTGGCTTTCTTCCCTTCATCTCCAGCCAAGCCACTGTCTCCAGCTGCCTCAGACGATTGCTGAGTCTCCTAAAGGCCCAGCTACGCAAGAGGCTCTGAGGAGAGTTCGTACGGCTTTTCTCTCACCGCTGGTTTCTCCCCCGATGTCTCCGTCTCTCTCAAAATCCAAGGGCATCTTAATGTCTTTCTGTCAGCCACAGCAATGAGTGCTTTAACACAAGTATCTCCCGGCTGGGGATTTTCTGCCATCCTGGCCATCCACACTCAGCTTTTCTATCATATGTCTGCGTCTTCTCAAAAAGCAAATGAGTGCTTTGCCTGTTTTGACTTTATCTGCTTTACAAAACTGCCCTGGCGGGCGATGGCTGCAAGTTACTTTGTTTCTCAAAGTCCAGGCACAGATTTTTTTAATTCGGAGTTAAAAAGTGAAATAGTCAGAAGTGAGTAATATTCATCCACAGGTACCTACGGACAGGGACCTCTCACTCCCTTTCCAGCAAAACTACCAGCCCTGGGTACGCTAAAAGGTGTGAGCACCACGTGGGGTGGCTGCTTCCATCGCCAGGACACACAGACTTTTGTTTGCCTGTTAGCTAAGGCATAATCTGGAAAAAGCACATGCTGTGGAGGAGTAGGTGATTAATGCCTGTGAAATCCTGGCCCAGAGAAGAGCCAGCCCTGCCAGACATGATAATGTTGTCCTCCGACAAATGGTCATAGCTTGGCCTTCTTCAGATAACGATGTGGTTTTATGCGTTAGCTTCAGATACTGATCCCACCGGGGAAGGGGTTCCCTGTCGTACAGCCATCCATCCCACCTCCTCAATGCTCAGCTCTCAGAGCTGATGGGTTTTGGCTATACTTCTTCCTTTCGTTGGCAATTCTGCATAGACTAACAATTACAAATACGCATTTCCATTTATCTCGCACCTTTCAGCTGGAAGTCAAAGTAGTTTACCCATATGAATTAAGCATTGCAACACAACAGTTAGATATGCAGGGAGTACATAGGGATCACCCGGTCAGCACATTGCTGTAACACAGCTGTTTCTTGTAATGTGGCAGATACTTAGCAGAATTCAAGAATATCTAAACAGAAACTTTGGACCAGCTGGTTTCAAACTTATTTGAGTTGTCAATCCATAAAGTAGCCTGCTAAAGGTGTGGGCCCCAACACAGCAGACTCAGGAACGGTGATGATAGGCTTGGTTTTCGGAGTTGCAGGCGCTACATCACCTTTGGCAAGGAGTCTAGCATAAGTCCTCAGCCTCTTATCCCAGCCCACGCAACTCACTGCCCTTGCAGTGGCCCTGATATGACTGTATTTTGAGCCAGACTGTCTACTGGATCAACTGGATCTGGATTTTTGTACAATGTTAAACTTTTGTTTGTTTGTTTTTGGTTTTGTTTTAAAAAAAAACACTTCAGTCAGTACCATCAGCTCCAGGTTCTTGAGACCTGGCTCCCCGGGGCTCTCTTGCCATCCTGAGGACGGGCAGGAACCGCAGCCCAGCTGCTTTCCTGCAGGTCAAGGATGAGCAGTTCAGCCAGCAGAGCTTTCCTGGGAGCTGTTCTGTGGCAGAATTAACTTACCTCGTGTTTATGTAAAGCTACACCATAAAGGTGCTCATATACTGCTGTCATCTTATAACCTCTGTAATCTTACGTAAACTTTTAAAGGCATATGTGTTTGTGATTCATCCCAGAAACCTGTGGGGACAGCAGCACTGTAGAGGCACGTTAGCTCAGTTCTGAAACAGCTGTGCGCTCTTAAACAAGCACATCCTCAGAAATGCCTGCAGTGCTGAATTTCTGCCTGACATTGCTCAGGCATAATTGGTTACGTCAGGTCTACTGTAAAACATCATAAAAATGGAACTTCTTCCAGGAACAACTGAATTCTGGTAATTTCAAAGTCATGTACTTTGCTTCTGAAGTTGAGGTCCTATTTCCATGCTACACCACCCTTACACATCAGTTTTGCAGGACTGGGCACTAAAGATGGGCAGCACATCATCTAGGTTGAGAGGTGGACACATCTAAAAGGTGATTCTTCCTCAGAGATGAGTCACTCCGTAAGTGTGCCAGTTTCTCTCCACTGATAGTAAAGAAAATCTGGGTAAATAGAGACATCTACATTGCAGCTTTACAGAACCCCTGAAAGAAATCTGACCTATGACTTTGTAACTTACTGAGAGAGGATGCTGAGCTTACAGGCTATTTGAATGAGCAGAAACCCATTCTTAAAACTAACCTTTTACATTTTAATATGGTATTTACCACTTGTGCAGCAATCCCAAATCCAGATTTGGCTAAGCAGTATCTCAGGATGCCTAAATCCCACAGTTGGTGTTTTCTGTCTTTATCCTTACGTAAGAGAACCACCACCCATCTAGCAAGCCTGCCAGGAGGAATTTGGAAAAGGATGCTCACAGGCCAAGCTTAAGATGTGTTGGCAACACTGTGCATGTGGGCAGTTTACGTAGCCCACAGTCTAATTTTGGCTGTAACCGCTACTGCTATTAGATTCTCATTATGCACTGGTGTTTGCATGCATATGGAACAGAGGCTGTACCATTTAATTACATCTACAGCAGGGGAAATGTCCCATCACATCTCTAACTACCAGCCTAATTTGAAACCCTCTTTGCTCAAGAGCAGGTAATCCCACCCTTGCCCCTCCCTGCTTTTGGGAGTGCATGAAGTTATCAAGTTGTTTTAGAGAATTTCAACAGGCAGCATAAAGGCTTGAGATCTGAAGCTGCCCTGAAAATAAAAAATGATAGTGTGATGCAAATTGAATTGTACCACTGCATCTTTTAATTTCTGGGAGACTGAACTGAACATGAAGGTGGAGATGGTATGTGGTGCAGACTAGCAAAGAGCTGTTATCTGACTCACTGCAGGCTTCATGCATTTGAAAAATCAGTGTTAAAAATACCTGAGCAATAAATAAATACACGGTGCCTTTAATACCTTGTCTGCTCAGATGGCTACCTGCTCCCTGTCATCCCCCCCAAATTCCTGCTGTCTTGTTCTCAGACCTCAATCTACACCTAAATGTTTCTCAAAGAGGAGTAGCACTTTGTCGGTTTTCCTTGCATTCAGGTATGACTGTATTGTGTTGTATTGTATTGTGTTGTGTTGTATTGTATTGAACAAAGTACCCCAGTCATTTATAAGCCAAAAACTCCTGAGTTCCTTCTGGGGCTTTAAGAAACCCAGCCTGTCCTTATGCCTTAGCATGTAGTTACAAGAGACTTCTGCTGTGAGGAAGTGCTGGTTTCAGAGGCCCCTGCTGTCTCTTGCCCCAAACTGCAGTCCCTCCCTGCCCCTGTGAAACAATTTGCGTTTAAACTAACCATACAAGAAGAAATCATTTCAGTGATCCAGCTTGTAAATGGGCACCAAGCAGTGTGACAGAGGGGAGCAAGCTGCGGCTGAGAGCACAGAATAGGGGATTTTAGGTAATTTTGCCACCAAAGCCAATATATCATGTAGCTACACCCTTGCTTTTCTGCCTGGGGAAACACAACTACAGTAGCTACTATTCTGATTACCTGTCCTCTCAAGTGTTGTATATCTGTAGTTACTGCCTGCACAGGCATCAGCAATGTTTAGATTTGTACCTTGGAGGCTCACACTAGAAGAAATGTCAAGAATACAGTGACCGTAAAGGAGCACGGAATAGGAGCCGTGCCTTGCAAGGTGTAACACCAGGACACAGGATCTCACAGAAGCAGACGCAGTTCATTGTTAACGTCATCTTCTAATTCTCTTTTTTTCTTTTACTTTTAGTGTGGAAACAGTAAATGATGGGCAGTTTCATAGTGTGGAACTCGTGATGCTGAATCAAACTCTGAACCTGGTGGTGGACAAGGGGACGCCCAAGAGTCTAGGAAAACTCCAGAAACAGTCTCCTGTCAGCCTCAACACACCCCTCTACATTGGAGGTATAGTGAGTTGCTCTGGACTTTGAGATTTTAGCATGTCTTCTCAGAAGCAAATCATCTTCTGTCCTCTGGAGAGGACTCTCCAGGGCCAGGGTGCGGAAACTAGCAGTTTGCCTTTCCTCTCTGCCAGAGGTTGCTTCCCTGAACAGAGAGCCTGGAAACCACACCTCTGCTGTTCTGCTTCGTACTCCATAGTCCACTAGCACCCCACCACACGGCCAGCACAAGCTCACATGCCAGACCAGGGAAGTTAACCCCAGCACAGCGCAGGCAGTTTCTACATTATACAGCCACGGCAAGAACAATCAGTTTGTCATTTCTAAAGCTTTCAGAACTGGCTGGCACCAAGATGTTGTGGTTGAAGAATACAATGGAAGTGTTACAAACAGTCACGGCAAAAAAGCAAATCAATAGTCAGTAGGTTTAAATATACCATAAATGAGAGGTCTTTCCACTGGAAATTTTATAGAGGTCTACAATTTTTTGGGGGAAAAAAAGATTAAAACCTCCAAACCATGTTAACACAGAAGCTGATAATGAACTTCTTGGCTAATAGTTTTCTCACAAGAAACTGAAGCCAGAGCTTCAGTATTAGAAAGATATTAGAATTGACCAAACTTCAGTTAAGAAGTTTTTTCACATTCGGTACTGATTTTGGGGGGAAGGAGGGGCCAAGTGGGGTGGGGAACAGATGCCCAGAATAATGAGTATCCCTCTGATTAGGTGTCTGGATATGTGAGACAGCATAAAGGCTGTGTTCTGCCCAATTGATTTGTTTTTGCCAGAACCCCCCACTAGGTCTATTCTGGACTGAATGTTGAAATCTCTCCCTTTGTGTAACACAGAGTTCTTGAATTTTTCAGTCAGCCTGTTCTAAATACAAAAGTCAGCAGAACAATAATAGACTGAGAAAGTCTTTGGGCTTTTTCTAATGATATCATTGAAGCCAATAGTAGAAACTCTCACCAACCTCACTTGTTGTTGGTCAAGCCTTTTGTAAATAATTACCTTTAATAACACTTTCCTAAAAGAATGCTGAATGTTGCACTTGTAAATCAGAAAACTGGCTAATCTTGCTTTGTACAGAGCTGAACTTTTATAATTGGCTCCTATTAAGAATGTCACAGGCTATTGAAGAGCATTATGAATCAAAAGCTAATCTGTTGTTGAGGCCATCACAATTTCTCCCTCCAGCGCAGCATAAAAGATACCAACTCCACAGCAATTTATACACAGGGAACTTGGGAAGTAATCAAGTGGAAAAGTTTTGTTAATGGATAAGCATTGTGGATCAATACTAATTCTCAAAAAGTACCTACAAAAAATGCATTCACAGGACAAACCTGAGACCTGAAATAAAGGACTATTGGATACCAGATGTCATGGGCTCAGTGGAGACTTTTTTTATTGCCCATTAAACCCTCACTGTCCTGCATGTGCCACCTCTCTGTGTGTAGCATTCCCATGGATGCCAGCTGCCCTTCCACTGCAGACTGTTTAATTAAAGTAATTGATTAAATTATCCCAGAGCAATTGTTCCTAACCTACGCTAAGCTTTAAGACAGACACGATTTTGTCCATCTCTCCAACTACATCACCTGGTATAGCAACTTTCCTCCTAACACAGATTTAAACAAAGATGCTGGTTTTGGTTTAAGACCATCTTTAACAGTGGAGTTACTTATGGATAACAAATTCAGAGGCCTTACATGGTTGAAAATGGAAGCACTTGCCTATGCTAATGCATCTATACAGCCCAAGAGGATGTCAGTGGGGAGGGCGTAACACAACATCCAAAAGAACCTGCTGGCCATCTGAGCATATGAACTCTTCCAAGTGCTTTAGCAAAATGGAGGGTACTCACCACAAAGACTTGGCCTGGCCCCCCAAAGTGCTGTTCCCTGTCTCTAGTGTTTACCTGCACTAGTTTCGGTGGGGTGCACTCTTACCACTCCTCGTCTTAATGCTGTGATCTTGTAATGCGTACCTATCTTGCTGTATCCCAGAGGTGGTGGCTACCTGCTGTCAAGTAAATACATTCTCAAACCTTTCGGAAGGATAATTGCTATTAAACTATAGACAGAAGGAGCATTATCTAAGGACAAGAACACATGGCCATTGGCCAAAAAAAAAGGACTTTTTCTTTTTCTTGTCCTGTACTTCCTACATAAGCTTGGGCAAGTGATTTTATTTTTGTTTCTTTCCATTTCCAGAATGAGGTCAATGAGACTGTGCTACCTTATGAAGGTCCTATGCAAATTAGTTCTTTAAAGATTATAAGGGGCTGTGACAAAAGAAACATTAGCAATTATAATTTATGTACTATCATTGTAACTGTGAGTAAACCTTCCCTTTTTGTTTTTATCTGAAGGGATCCCGACCTCTACTGGATTATCTTCACTGCGCCAGGGTGCAGATAAGACACCAAATGGTTTTCACGGATGTATTCATGATGTCCGCATCAATAACGAGCTGCAGGATTTCAAGGATTTACCACAGCAGTCACTAGGAGTCCTTCCTGGCTGCAAATCCTGTAACATCTGCAAGCACGGTATTTGCCGGTCCCTAGAGAAAACAAGTGTGATTTGTGAGTGTCACCCAGGCTGGACAGGCCCCCTTTGTGACCAGGAAATTGGAGACCCATGTCTTAACCACAAGTAAGCTTGAATGAATGCTGATAGGGGGTGCAGAAGCTTTACAGCTAATGCATATTTCACATTTCATCTTGTAAAACCAAATCTGACTATTTTTGGAGGTGCTGGGTTCCCACATGAAATTATTGACAGTTGTGAGTCAGCATCCATGGCAACTCTCAATTTCCACGTCTTGTTCTGATGTTGCTCACTCTCCAGATGAGCTCTTTGTCCTAGAGGAATTAAGGTGTTAATACTGCAGGTCATACTTTCAGATGTGACTCTAGGCATTAAAATCTGAAAAATCCTGTTAATGGGTATGGCTTACCTCTGAGGTGGTGAGTGCCTGCACTTATTCAGAGCAGAGCTACCTGTGAGCAGGAGGTACACATTTTAGGGATATGCTCACAGCAGCATTGGACTCAGTATTCAAACTAACTCCCTGAAAACCATTATGCACTCCAATGTGAACAGTTTTAAATTTCCCAAATAGCTGACTTAAATATTACACCCCTTTAAAGTGCAAGTTTAAAGGATAGCATGGAGTTGCATGTGAAGGGAGCATAAGTGTAAAGCATTCACAGTTCAAAGGCTCAATAACCACATCTCCATCAGAAACACTGGATGAATAGCTTGCTTATGGCAAGTACACAAGGAAACAGTCCAATGCAGACCAGCAGTCTGCTTAGTTCAGTGCTGTTTTGTAAGCAGATGGAAGTACTTTTGTTTTAGAAGCTACTTTGGTTGCACTACCTGTGGAAGGGGCTTTTCACAAGCACATACTTTTGACAGGTAAATTGACACAGTGAATAATCACTCTCTTAAGGGCAGAAATTTAACTTGGCACAGGTACCATTTTAGACTTGCTTCTGGGTCTAATTCTGCAAAGTACTGAACCCTGGAAGGTGGTGAGAAGGACCTGAAAGTTTACAGACCAAAGGTATGAAGACCTAAGTGAAGGAACACTCAGAGACCCAAATGTATCCTTGAATTTCCAACATCAGCATGAAGCTGTTGTGGTTGGACAGAGAAAAATAAGGGAGTTCCAGATATTTACGTGATGAGGGATTGTTTCTCTCATAATCCAAGGAGAGTGATGCAATCGTGAACGTAGCCCCCTTGCTAAGGAAAGTAGCTGCATGTATTTTTAATGCTCGCATACTGTCCCACCTTTCATTAAATTACTTTAGCCTTTTGGAGTTGGCTCCTTAAACCCAAGCCCTTTGTGTCCAAGGGAGTATGGTGCCCTGTGGGTAGGTGCCTGCTCCAACACTCACAGATTAATCTCAGTGAGGAAATGCAACTGTAAAGAACAGGTAGTTGATAACAAGAGTTACTATCCAAGCACACCTTTGGTTAGTGGGGCAGAAAATACTACTTTGTATAGACTGTGACTCCCTTTATTACAGTATTTTGCATGTCTTGACGTGACTGAAACTGCTTTTATTATTTGTGCTTTTTAGTTCAAAGCTTAAAAATGAAGTGTACAAGGATTCAACATAAGCAGGGAACAATTTTAGCGTACCAGAAAGAAAATAAATAAAAATAAGACATGGGTTTATGTCAAGCAGGACCTCATATAGCAAAGGTTTATAAGCCCTGAGCAGTTTTTCCTTGGCTGGACAGTGTTGCTTTCTTCCCTATCCTCAGTCCATTTCAAGTCTGTCCCTATCACAGAAGTGGGGCTGGTGTCAACCTGCTAAGGATCAACACCCCTCCCTGTGGTATTCCTCAGAAATACCAAAGCTCACTGCACACCACAGCAGCCAGGGAACCCTTGAACTACAACTGGCCATCAATAAGTCTATGCGTAGCTTTTCTACAAGCACCTTCGTTTATCACACTGTTTTTCATCACCTGATACTATTTGTAGAGTAATTCTGCTAAGGAAGCCTGGGCATGCAGCTAGATTGTTGGCACTTAGTTCCACATGCTGATGCTGTAAATGTGAGCTGTCTTGTGTTGATGCCAAACGTTGGTCCATGCTCACGGAGTCTAATGTTTTTCAAAGAGATTACTTAGGATCACAAAGTCTAAATGTATTCTCTGAACGTTATCCAGTATTCACTGAAAGCTCACAGTTTCTTCAGAGTGTTTGACACTGAACTTCTGGTTTTGGATTAGTATCCTGGAATAAAATGGGCAGAAATGTCAAAACCAAACAACCCTGAGAAAAGGAACTTTCACGCCTAACACAGACCAGCTCTAAATGTTTCTCTTTCTCCAGGTGTCTGCATGGTAAGTGCACGGTGGCCAGTGTTGCTTACACCTGTAAGTGCATGGAGGGCTACACAGGCATGTACTGTGACAAGAAGAACAATTCCTCAAATCCCTGCAGGATTTTGAAATGCAACCACGGCCAGTGTAAAATTTCCGAGCATGGGGAACCCTACTGCGAATGTGATCCAAACTATAGTGGAGAACATTGTGACAGAGGTACGCTTGGCCGCAGGGCCCAGGATGCTGGTCTGCTGCATTTCTGGTTTACACCTTTGTTTTCACCTCTCTTCCATGTGACTTGTATTTGGGGGTAAATGGCAAAGAGTAGAAGATAAAGCTAAGCCAGCCTCTGCAGAGCAATACAGGGAGGAGAAAAGAACCACACAATAGCTAGCTAGCTACTATCCAAACATATGGAAAGGGGGACATCTGTAGTGAAGAGTTTTATTCTGTCTCCTGAATCCTCAAGGTTTGCTGCTCCCAGGATTCTGGTGGGATTTTTGAAGGAGAGTTTGTTGTGAGGTTTACCCTCAGCAAGCAGTGATCAGTTAATTGCAGTGCTGGGAAAGGAGGTCTCACCCTGCATACCAAGGGCTTTGGTAGATGACATGAGCAGGAACTGGAAGGCAGGAGGTACTGCTCATCTGAAGTGGCAGTGAAAGTCCTCTGCTTGCTCCCTTTGACACAGCTGGGCGGGTTTCCTGGGGAATCCCACAGATCATGCTGGACTTTCCTACTCTGGCAGCAGCCCAACTCTTCTGCCCTGACCTGAAAACACTCACTGGAAACTCAGTGAGTTCTAACTTCATCCCTTCTGCCTCTTTTTGTTCCTGTACAGAAGAAAGGAGCTGGCTTGTATTATTTTTATTTAGGTTGTGCCTTTCTTGTGAATGAACCACAGACTTTCCAAATTATACACATATACAGCCTCACCAAAATGTATCTGGTTGCTGCAAAGTGTCTGCAGAACAGCACAGACATTTTCAGGTATCCCAGATTGCTAATGTCAAGCAGAGCAGGCTGACCTTTGATCCTGAGAAGCAGAGGTAGTAAAACTAATTCATATTTTGCAAGAGTGTTGCAGGATTCAGCACTCAGCATTCATTAAAGCACTTCCAGAACTGCTGATCAAAGCCAGCAGGCCTCCTTGGCCTCTGCCTTGTGCCGGATATTACACATTTGTGTAACACAAGCTCTGTTTTGATGGCAGGTACAAAGCAGTGAAAGATTAAGGTCCTTCTCATGCCATCTGTTTGGCTTGAATGTCTTTACAAGTAGAGGGCTGTTTGCTGATGTTTGGGGAATATCTGGCAAAATAGTTACCACATTTATTTTTTTTCCTTTACATCTCTGTTGTCTTACCAGAGAATCTCTGCCAAGGAGAGATAATTCGAGAAGTAGTCCGTAAGCAGCAGGGCTACACATCATGTGCCACTGCCTCCAAAGTACCCCGCCTGGAATGCCGCGGCAGCTGCGGCAACGGGCAGTGCTGCGTTCCTCTCCGGAGCAAAAGGCGGAAATACTTCTTCCAGTGCGTGGATGGCTCCACCTTCACGGAAGAACTGGAGAGACATGTGGAATGTGGCTGCTCAAAATGCTTATAAGCCATTCTCCAGTCTCTTGCCACTTTAATCGACTCAGAAGCGCTATCAAAACGGGACCTATTTACTTTCAGAGTGAAGAAGAAGAAAAGAATTATTAAGTATATTGTAAAATAAACAAAAAATAGAACTTATTTTTATTATGGAAAGTGACTATTTTCATCTTTTATTATATAAAGTATCGCACCACTTTGGGTATATGTATCATATAGTGAGTTATTTTTACCATGAAACTTTTTTAACAGTTGTAAGAAAAAAAAAATTCAAAAGTTAAAAGTTAAAAAAAAAAATATAAAGAAAACATAGCCTAACAGGAGAAATCCGGGGGTGACTTTATAGTTATGCACAATGAACAAATGTAAAGGTGTTCCAAGGACCTGCCACAGAACTGATACGGGCTGAAGAAATCTCCGAGGCTCTGGGTGGGTCTCCTAAGAGAGAGGATCCCCATGACTGACAGCCATCTCGCCTGCTCAGGCACCCTGAGAAAGCTCCCCCTCGGTCCCTTGCTCTGCCTAACACTGCCGACGCTGTTTTGTTCCTGTACAGTGGCTCCGCTTGCTATTCTTGAACTGGTTCCCTATAGCACGTAGGCACTGCCATAGCTTGAGGCTAACTACATTATTTGACTATTGTAATACTATAATACATTTTTTGCTGTGTATGTTGTATTTATCTGTGTTCACATTATATTCTTCAGCAAATGTATCTATAGAGCACAGGCAGCTCTATCCAAAAGAAGGGGACGAAGGGAAAGGAAGTGGGGAAATACATGTTGCTTTGGGAAATTTGGGGGCAAAATGTGAAATAAGTGCTAAGTAATGCCTAATAAATGACATAGTACTTTTGTGTAAACTCCTCAGCTATGTTATTTCCCAAGTTTGTGCCTTCTTGCTCCCAGCCTTGAGCCCTTTTCTGGATATGAAATATAAGGAATGCACTGCTACATAGTTTCTCACGCCTTGACACTTTAACTTGCAAAGGTTGTAAAGAGCATGAAAATATTGCAGGTGCCAGAGCGTACCTGCAACGTAATGGCTTTTACTCCCACTGTCACTTGAGCCATGGGTGTAAGCTGGGCGGTAGCTGCCTGTTCATCCACACTCTGGTACTGAGCAGTTGGCTACTTTTCCACAGCTTTTTAAACGAGCAGAAGTTGCACTATATCCATGTGAAGGTATTCAGCCGACATTTGTCCACCTTAGCAGCACTCTCTTCTCTGCATGAGGAGAGACATCACAGCTCCATCCCGTCCTGTTCTCGTGTTTGGTGCAGATTGACCAATTCAGCCAAAGCTTTTCCATCTGCACTGCTTCATATCCTGCACTTGTGCCTCCCAAAGGACTCCCATTAACTTTAGCTGTGTTCAGAGCCAACACTGAATAGGAAATGGAAATCAGTGCAGGGATAAATTCTTACTGTGAATGTGAGGCAACAATTGACTCTCGGAGTGAGTTTGATTTTTGGAGGGTTTTTGGCAGGGCTACCTTTCAGGGTCAGTAAGTACGTGCAAAGATTACCATGGATACCTTGAAGTTTTTCTTAGGTTCAAACATCCCCATCAACAACTGTTCCATTATCAGTGTAATTTCTTTCTTTCCCTAATATAGCAATTATTATGGTCCTTTCTTCAGTTTCTCTTTCTCTAAGAGAGGTTAAGTCAGTGATGATTCCTAGCAGCCATAAACTCCTTTTGGGAACGCTCACTGGTCTCACCAGAAAGATCTCAGATCAGGGGCTTCGGCAAAGGATGAGTAGGAAAGCTAAATCAAGAAAAGGGGGCTTTTGTTTGACTGGGGCTTTGGAAAGATGCACAGAATGCAACCCTGCCGTGACAAGTATAAGTGTTTATTTCCCATTAAAGTGTCCATCTAGTTATCATGCAACCAGAAAGCTCTAACATGCTTAGCGGTTTTCTGCCATGTCACATCTCTCCTTAACTGCAGCAGTTCATTCATATTTGTTTGTTACTACCAGAGCAACTTGAGCAGAAGGGACATAACCAATACAATAGCCATCTCACAAAATAAGTATCAGTGTGTGGAGCCTGCAATCAGTGAAACATGAAACAATCATTAGTTAATGTGCTAAACTCTCATTGAAACCATACAGCTCAAGAGCCAGGGAAAAACTAACCCTGGCTGCAAGTACTGTGGGCTGCTTTTTACTTTGAATATAACATCAGAAGCTCATAGCAGCTGGAGTTTGTGGTGTACAACAAAAACCACCCAAACCCACAACCTACACATTTTAAAAATTTGTGCAAGTAACTGCAGGCACTTGGGCAAATATGTGCCTGGCACACCACTACCATTAATGTTTCATTCCAGCTTAAAACACTTTAATTTCTAAAGAAGCAGCTGCTATGGTGTCAGGCAGAAGAAATCCAGACTGAGCAGTGGCTTACAAGCCTTCTGTGTGCTCTACTGCACTATTTGTAGCCACTAAACTGCCAAGGCCTGCAGAAACACGGCCCCTCTTGAACATCAACCAAAACAGCGTTCACGTTGCCCCTTGAGCAGCAACACGTATGAGTAGGAAGGTGACATTTACTCGTGGCCTCGCACCTGCTGGAGGGTGCTTTAAAAGGAATGACCTTGACTGGCAAGGCAAAAGCCATCAACATCTTGTTAACACATCACTGTGGGATTTATTTAAGCAAAGCCTTGCAGCAAAGAGACCAGCAACAACTCAGCAAGGCTGGCCCTGTTCCTGGCCCTTTTCTGTCATGGCACTTCAATGTTAAGCGTTGGGATAAAGAACTAAGAATATCTATTTTGTAACCAAATTATGCAAATTTTGTATGCTTTTAGGCAGCACTTGCCATTCGATAGTGATGCTTTATGTCAATGATTCTCTGACTTGCTATAGAATTATTTTATGTTAAGAAGAAAATAAAAAGCATTCAGATGTGCCAAAAATGTGAGGTTAACTGAAGTGTAATTAGCTCTGAAAGTTCCTCTGTAACCTGCCTAATGTTACAATAGATTTCAACAACTGCGGGTACAATGCAGTAGTTTTTACCTCTATAAAGTTTTAATATAAAGTGAAGAAAGATGCTTATCCTTAAAAAATGGCAATGCAGACTGGTGTGAACTGATGTATTTTATTAATAGATTCTCATTGTGATGTAAGTTTAAATAAATTGTTGGGTTATGGAAGATTGTAACACACCTTGTGACGCAGATTATTTCTATGTGTATTTGAGTTGTTGAGTCTGACATTTTAGAGTTTGTGAGGTAGCTCACAGAAAATGATGGGGGAACTACACCCGTTCCTCTTGGACAAATCCAGTCAGAGAATGGCTGTAGTTAAATGTAGTATGAACAGTGGTTACATATTCTTATGGCATCACAACCTCGTCTTCTAGGAGTCTTACATGCACAGATGAATTAAGCCACATAGTTTTTGAGCCTGGGAATTTTCTTCAGTGAAATACTTTATTTGCTGGTTGTTTTTTTTTTAACTGTTTGAGAAAGGCTTGCAGCAAAATACACTCATTAACTAATGATAGAATAAATGAAGAAATATTGGGAATTGGGGTCAGAGAAGGTCTGACTGAGGAAATGGAAGTCACACAGCCAACAGTGGATGACAGGGATCTCGTGATGTCCTGACACACATCTATTCCAAATTTGCTGCCACACCTCTGTAGCTGATCATTATTGGTGACCCAGATGTAACGGACCTCTTGTATTCATTGCATTCCAGCCTTAGCATACAACAAAGTGAAGCTCCCACCTGTAGGCCTCAGCCTTCCCTCACCCATGCCCCTGTGTAACGCTCACATATTGCTAATTATGCTTCAGACTACAGCCCTTACAGTTGCCTTTGCCATTCCATGCAAAACTGGTGACAGCACTCAGCCAATAAAAACACTCAGCCATAATGAGCATCATTAAGCCTGAACTATGAAGGTTAATTATGTAATTGTAGCAGATGGTAGCATTTTCACCTAAAGCAAACCCAGCTGAGCCCACTAAAAAAGCTAGCAGGAACTGTTCAAAAATTTCTAGGTACTGGCTGAAGTAACTGGTTTGCACAACAGTTATTTAGTATTGCTCATGGATTTGCAGCGCATGGGTTCCTCGGTGAGCATTCAAGCAATCGCAGCCCAAGGGTGAAATGCTCGTTTGTGCTTCTGCTTGCAGTGCTGTAGGAATTGCTTTTTAGCCATTAGTCTGAGGCAAACAATGCAGAGAAACTGTCTATTCCGTGTCCTTTATCTTTGTTTTTTTTACAGTCGGTGGGGAATAGTTAGATGGTGCTGCTGTTTGCAGGGTGTTTGGCTGCGGGTTTTGCGTTGCTCTCTGGGGGTCCTGTCGCTTCTGGTCTCTGTGACCTCATTTACAAATCACCTCCCAGTTCCTACTTCAGCTTACACAAGATAGCCTCACTGTTCAGTGGACTAGACAGGCAGAACTGGCTTGGTTTTGCCAAGCCCATGGTGTTCTTGAGTAATCCCTTCGGCTTAAGGCCCGGCAGATATCAGACTGGATCACTAGGTGGCAAGTCCAGTATCGTTCTGTGTGTGAGCTGAGCCAGAATGTTTTCCAGGATGTGCCCTATAGCTTTTCAGGACAGCTGAGGTGCATGTCAAATGAGTTGCCCCAAACTGGCCCTTGGGCCCCACCGCTGAAGCAGGACAGGAGCCCAGAGGCGGTACTGCCAGCCACGGGTCGGAACCTTCAGGTTCTATACGGCACACACCTGCATCCTTCAGCTCTGCTAGCCCAGACCCAGCGCTGATCCACCCTCGCGCTGCCACCGCACGTCTCTGCCCCACGCCGGGGCCAGACCCTGACGCCCTGGCACTGCCGCGAGCCCTGCTGGCGTGGCCACCGCGCCACCCGTGTCCGGGTCCCCAGGCGAGTCGCTTCCCCCGGCCGAGGCCGCTCTGTCCCCCTCCCGCTGCCTGGCTTGCGGTCGTCCGTTTCCTCAGTTGTAGGTACGGTTATTCGAAACACAACGAGAGCGCGGACAAACGCCACGATCAGGGCAGCCCCCCCGACCCCAACCCGCTCCGGCGCGGCGCGGGGTCCGCCAGCAGGTGGCGCCGCAGGGCGCGACCCGTCCCGCTCCGCTCGGCGGGGCGTCTGGGAGCGGGGCAGAATAGCATAGCATAGAATAGCATAGCATAGAATAGAATAGCATAGAATAGCATAGACCAGCCTATTTCAGTTGGAAGGGACCTACAACGATCATCCAGTCCAACTGCCTGAGCAACGCAGGGCTGACCAAGTTAAAGCGTGTTATTAAGGGCACTGTCTAAATGCCTCTTAAACACGCACAGGCTTGGGGCATGGACCACCTCCGCAGGAAGCCTGTTCCAGTGTTTGACCGCCATCTCGGTAAAGAAATGCTTCCCAATGTCCAGTGTACACCTCCCCTGGCGCAGCTTTGAACCGTTCCCACACATCCTATCACTGGATACCAGGGAGAAGAGACCACCACCTCCCTCTACGCTTCCCCTCGTCAGGAGGCTGCAGAGAGCAAGGAGGTCGCCCCTCAGCCTCCTTCCCCCCAGACTAGACAAGCCCAAAGTCTTCAGCTGCTCCTCATAGGAGCATATGTGATACACGGATTTTCTGGGAAGTTTTAAATAATAATTCCTCAGGTTTTATTGATCCTGTGCCATGAACTTCCTAGCATTGTTCACATTGCTCCAGTGAGAAAAAGAGCCCCTGCTGTCCCCATGACCTGCAACTTGGCACGGGGTCACTGTGGTCAGGAGCCCGCAGTTTACCCCAGGAATCTGCAGAAACTGGCAGCAGGAGTATGACCCTGCTGAGCCCCAGGATGGCGTGTGTGAGATCTGAGGGTGTCCAACACTTCTTCAGCACCATCCCTCCGCAGCAGGACAATGGCTCCCTGTGCTGGCAGACAGGGCAGCCGGTGCCTGTGCACTGCAGCGGCCTCAGGACGGTGTCATAACAGCATCACGAGGCTGCTGTTGATTGTACCACCATTACTTTGGTGCTAGCACCTTATGGAATAACAACTGATTCTGCTATTTCTACCCTAATTCTGCTGCTGTTTGCTCACACGTGCTGAAACATAAGCACTGCATGCCTGCAGAGTTTATTACCCGGCAGGGTTCTACTCCTAGCTGGTAGGTGCACACCCCTGCAGCCTGTGATACCTCTTGTCTATGCAAGAAAGCACAGCTGTTCCTCTGAGCACCTGCAGCCCTCAGAGAGCCCTGCAGGCAGCAAGAAACCCCTTGGGCGTGTAACGGAGTGCACACATGGTACAAGCACTACTTATTAGTATGAGGAAGCTTAAACTTATACCATGACACATAGGGGCATCCCATAGTCTCACAAGCAGGAGGAACAGAAGTTGCTGCGAGACTTGCATAGCTTTGCATCTTGTTCCTACATGATCTCTTGACCTTCTCCTTTCCCAGGGCTTTTGTGCTTTCAAAGCGAAGTGATGCTCAAGATAATAGTCTGGAGATGACACTGCCTTCTCCTACTGTCTATGACTCTTGTCCCCGTGGCACAAGGATCACTCCTTCTCCATAAAAATAATCTTTTACAACTGTTGTGTCTTACCTGGGAATGAAGAGTACACATCCTACCTCAGAGAGGTGTGGAAGGGAGGAAAGAGGGTCGAATGAGTCCCACAGGAACAATGGCTTTTGTGCTCAGGGGATATGTCAAAACTCACCAGGAATCAGTCCATCACATTTTCAGTGGTCCAGTCTTCCAGCGAACCTGGACCCTGCGCCACTCCAGGCTGCCGGCCGTGCGCTGCTATCCCATGCTCCTGCACTGGCACCTTTATCCTGCCCCACCACCTTGTCTCCAGTGCTGAGACTCAGATCCTGCACTAGGGCAGGGGATGAATTTCTGCAAAGACAGAAAAAGCCAGAACTTAGGTACAGATTTCACCACCCTGGCAAAATGGCAAGAGGCTATGGTCCAGCACAGGGCTATTCCCTAGCATCATCCTTGGAAACTTAAAAACATGGCAGAAGAAATAGCACAAGGCAGACAATAAACATGAAATTTTCACTTGAGGAAACTGAATTTTTGTGAAGTGACAAGCAACTGAAGCCACAGTCCTGCACTGAGAAGGATTGTTAATGACAGGCAAATGACTCAGCCCTGCCTTAGACACTTTGCATGCAGAGGAAGGTTACAGGAACCAAATACCACAAGGTAATTTACGTTGGGGCTTTGCAGCACACGAGATGCTATCATGCTTTTACCTAGCATGTGATAAAAGCATGCACAACAGGCAGTTACTCTAGAGGAACTTAAAATTCCTTACTTATATGCCAGCATATTTTGCGTCTATTAAACTGCCCTAGTTTCTTCTGGGTAAAGCACTCATTGAATTGTTGGGGTGTGTTTGGGGTTTTTTTTATATTTTTTTTTCTTTTTTTACTATGTTGAGTTAAATACAAAAGTATGGTTTAAGGCACTAAGATCCAGATAGATCAACTTGGTCATACCAATAAATAAATGAGATTCTAATATAGCAATAAAATAATTTTTGTCTCACCCCAAAATATCTTTGTAAGTAATACTGGTTTTAAAAAAAAAAAGTCCTTGCCTTCAGGTATATTGTTCATGTAGAATCCTTTCACAAGGTTTCATACCACACAGACATGGTATAGTACTTTAGGATAGTCATTAACAACTATCACTTGGAATCGGTTATATAAATAAATATACATACATTTATATAGCCAATCATACATTCACCTTCAGATTTATTTATTCTTATGGGATATTCAAAGCAGCCTGCTGGCTGATATACAGACAACTCCAATCTAGAAGTGTTCATAACCTATAAATCAACTTGATCTGCAAATTAAGGAATATTCTGAGCCTTTCACAGACCTGTGTTAAAACTTTTAGTTTGAGCTTAAAACCTCTACTCTGAGATGAAATAAAGATAGCTAGGAGTTGAACTTGGCTTCTTTTTTCATATATTCCATCTTAGCTGATGATGTTCAGCTAAAGCATTTCACCTTCTTGTGAAGCAGTACTTAAACTGAACTTTCAGATTTGCTGATCTTGGTTTTAATTGAACAGGCCTCAGCTCATTAATTATCACAGAGCCCTTTATTTATTCCTATTTTTCACATGGGGAGATGAATTAAGAGGGTTTTCTAGATAAAATAGCTTAAAGTGGGCATCCAGCGTATTCAAATTCAGAACCTGCTCTTAAGAAACCCATGCACAAAGTATCTATTTTTGTCCTTAACAGAAGTCAGAGGCTAGGAAAGTAATCACCAAATCTGCATTGCTGGAAAGGGAGAATCGTAATTTCCTCAATGAAAGTCTGAGTCAGGAAGTTTTCTGCCTGTTTCAAGTCGGCAGGAATTGGACAGCTGTCAGGCGTAGACTACGTTTTTCTTGTTTTTCTGGGTTGCATGTGTATGTTTATTACTGGCATTTCCCAGGGATGGTATTTCATTTCCTCTAGAGTTAGAAGGTGTGTAGGAAACACAGTCAGAGTGCAGGCGCTGGAAAAAAATGCCTCAGGATTAAGGTACTGAAAAAAAAAATCTCACTGCAGATCTGTTTTCCCCAACCCCACCAGAGATGTCTGTGCAACACGGCATACCTCATTTTACACAAAACATTCCACACTGCATAGTCTGGTGACGGGCAGGAAATTAAAGATTCTATCTTACGATCACAGTGCGTATTTATGAATGGGCACAAGTTAACTTCCAGGTAGCAGCTAAATTTCTGTATTCCCTAACATGTATGTAAATGCTTGTGTTTAAAATTGCAATAGTAAGCTACATTGCAGTGAAAAACCACAAAGCCACACCAAAATTTCCTCTCTTTGAGAATAACATATGGGAATTTCCACAACTACATGCAGCCTACAGGAAGAGAGCAGTTCTGCAGCCTTGTTAATACACTCTTAACTTCCTTTAAAGGACAAGAAGTAAACATTAAGAAGATTTCAGAATAAGTTTTCCAAATACAGACATTTCAGAAAGCAAACTTGATAAATGGGAGATAGCAGCCACATGAGAATTTTGCTTTTTTTTAATGTAAGACTCTGGACGAAAATAAAGAAGAAATCCTTTTAGGACAGGTTTTAGAATGACACCCAACAAAATACCAGGGCTCAAAGCAGACACCGAACCCTAAAATGAGGCATCTGGGCTCACTCGTTGCGCACAAGGTGGCCAGCGTGGGGAGCAAAGCTCTGCTGGACCTACCGAGCAGGAACTGAGGACAGCGCTACATCTGAATTCTTTCCCTGTAGTAGGGCTGTAAGCAAACACTGTCCTCTTCTGGGGTCCAACATCCAAAATCCTTTGCTGAAGGAAGGTAGTGACCAGGACTAAGCAAAGGTCACTTGGTATGGAGCAAAAGGTTTTTTGGTACGTGTTTAGGGGCAGCGGGAGAATGGAGGATGAAGAGATGGCAGTTCCTGTTTCTACACAATAGGTTTCTGAGTAAACCACTTGCCCAGGAAGTTGAGGATTTGGTCTTTCCTTGGTTTGTGAAGGGTGGCTTCAAAGGAGACTTTTGCCAACGCAAAGCTCGACACACGAGGAAACTTCAGCTTCCAAGACAGAGCTGATGCCCAAATCTTCCTTCTGGACCATAGCTTTTAGATCCATCCTCGATCACAGTAATTGATCTAGAATTACATGCGACTTTATCACAAAGGAGGGGTGGGGAAAAAAAAATGGCTGTCTGCTCTATTACGAGTTCTTGCTGGGAAACTCAGAGCTGCGAGCAGCAGGTTAGAGACCTCGTCATGTCCTGCCACGGTCAGTGAGCTTTCCCTCCAGCTGTCCACAGGAAGGAGAGACTCTCCACAACTCTCGTGATGGGGCAACTAAGTATGAGCCTGTCCTTGTACTGCGTGAGGAAAAACTTCCTGCGGACTGGAATTACTCGTGCCGTTATGGGAGTCCAGGCACCGGCTAATGAAAGGAGCAATTTCCTGAAGTGCCGCTGGCGTGTGGCTGTGCGAGCACTTCCAGTCACGGTCAGGGAAGAATGAAAAACCAACTTCAGCTTCCTTCTTTATTTACTGTCAAAGAGCATTCATGTGGTACTCAGACCTCAGGAGCCGCGCAGGGGGGGCACCCCGGCTCCACAGCGGCAGCTGCCATGCCAGCGGAGGCCCCTCTTGCCTCTTTGGGGGGGGGCCCCTCGGGCGTGCCCCGCTTCCACGCGACCGATGCAGCCGCCGCGGCCCGGTGGCAGCGGCCCGCCCGCCGGAGAGGCGGCAGAGGGGCCGGAGCGGCGGGAGCCCGCCGGCGCCGCCGCCTCAGGGCTGGCTGACAGGAACGGCCCGCCCGCCGCCGCCTCAGGGCTGACAGGAACGGCCCGCCCGCCTTCCCTCAGCCCGCGCGAGCCGCCCGGGCCCCGCCCCCGCCAGGCGGTGGCGCCTCCCGATTGGTCGGCGGGGCCGTGGGGTGACCGGCGGGCGGAGGGCGCCGCGCGGCGCGCCGGGAGCTGTAGGCCGAGCGCGGCGGGGCGGGCTGGGCCGGACTGCGGCTCCCGGCGCGCCTCGCGCCGCCCCGTGACGGGGCGGGGGGGGGAGGAGGAGGGGGGGGGGCAGCGCTGCGGCAGCGGCGGAGCGGGCGCGCAGGAGCCGCTGCGCTGCCTCGGCCCCATTGTGTGGCGCGGCCGCGGCTCCCCGGTGCCGGCCGCCATCTTGTGCCGGAGGGGGTGCGCGCCGGGCCGCCGCGTCCGTGTCGGCCGGGGGCCTCCGCAGGGGGCCGGGGCCGCCCTCCTGCCGAGAGGGGGGCCCGCGGGCTGCGGCGGCGGTCGGCGGGCAGCCCCTGCGCGCCGGCCGCGCCCGAGCGGGACCTCTCCCGCGTCCTCCGCCCGCAGGGGCCGCCCCGGGCCGCTCTCCCCGGCCGCCGCCGTGCCCCGAGGCGGCGGGAAGGGCCGCCCTCCGCGGCGCCACGCGGCGGCCCCGGGGCTGATGCTCGGCGCCTCGCAGCGGGACGCGGCCGCCGCGCCGGGCCGGGCGTGAGGGCCGCTCCGCGCCGCCTCCCCGCCCCGTCTCCGCCCGCCCCAGCCCCGAACGCCGATGCCGCCGCTGGACGAGCGCCTGCCCGGGCCGCGGGCGTAGCGGTGGGCGCTGCCAGCGCCGCTCCCGAGGAGGCGGGCGCCCGCCGCCCACCGCCCGCGGATCAGGAGACCGAGGGCCGGCCCCGAGGAGCCGCCGCCGCCGCTTCCCGCCCCATCAGGCGAGGGGCCGGAGACCCACCCCGAGCGCGGCGCCGCGCCCCACCCGCCCCAGCCGGCCGCCGCACCGGGCCGCCGCCGTCGCCGCCGCACCATGAAGATCAAGGATGCCAAGAAGCCGTGTAAGGCCGCGGGCTGCCGCGGCGCGTTCCGCCGCGCCGGGCGGGGGGAGGCGGCGGTCGTACCGCCATGGCGGGGCGCGGGGGCACCGGGGGCCGCTCCGGCGGGGCGCTCCGCTCTCTGAATTCGGGAGCCGCCGGCCGAGGCTCTCTGCTGGCTCCTGCGCGTCCCTTTTCGGTGGGGCTGCAGGGCTCGGGTGGTCTTGCAGACCCGCGTTCGCGCTGGGAGGGCTTCTCTTTGAATGGGAAGTAACGTAACCGGGGCTTGGGGGATGGGTGCTGGTTTTAATGGAGACGGCGCTCAGTCGGTGTCCCGAACACCTGCGCAGGCGGCTGCAGTTGCTACGGTTTTGCTTTTTAAGGGCTAATCAGCTTCGGATTTTTTAGAGAGAGAGAATACATGTTAATACTTGGGTACAAGTCTTTCATTAAAATACGCTGAACGCTCCCCTTTAACAAGCACAGCTGTAATAACGTTTCTTACTATTCGGGAGTACCGTATTTGTTTTGGAGGGCACAAACGTGGTTCAGACCCAGGTGAATGCAGACAAAACGTCTCGGACTACCCATGCGTTTCTGTGGGAACAGTGAACTGGATTGGGTAAAGTTAGCCTACCTACAAGCGGTGTTTTCCCAGTGTAACAGATGCACAGCTGTGCAAGTCAGCACAGCTGTCAAACTTACACGGGTGTACCTGACCTGGAAGGGGTGCAGGTATCACTTCACTGATTAAGGCTTTTTTATCTTTGTCATCGTACTTAAAGACTTATTTTCAGGGTGAGTTACTGTATGGAAAAGATGTCTAGTCCTAAAGAGCTAGAGGCCTGCTGTTAGTCATATGACGTGCCTATCTAATGACGAGCGTACAACTTGAGAGAGTATATTGAAAGTGTGTATTTTAAATATATTGTTTGACCAGCCCAACAAGAAGAAAATCACCAAACGTTTTTAACAGAGGAAGTGTTAGCGTAGCTCTAGAAATAGCTATAGACATGCAGTTGCGTTTGGCTGTGAAAATACTTTGTTTCTTGTGATGTGTTAAGGAAACCCTAAATGTGCATCACACATTTGTGAATGTGAAGCACACAATTAGCCATCACCTCTTATTAGTGCCAGTGTGTGGAAATCGCTGAATTGACTGTAATCACGTTTATGAAGAGTACGGTTCAGACAGCATTTTTTTCCCTGGTGTAATATTTAAGGAATGATATCGAGACTCTGAAGCAGTAATTGGCTGTGAGACGTTATAGTGGCTTGGTAATTTAAAATGGTGAGAGTGTGGCTGCTTCTACTGCAGAAACCTGCTAATTTCAGAACTGTCTCTGTTGGGCCTCAAAGACTTGTTTTCTGTAGTGGTGGATTTAAACCTCATGTTTAAATAATAATGCCAAATGTTACCAAGAAGTTTTAACTGCTTAAATACGCTAGATTTGTAGTTACACTCTTCCAGTTCTTGAACCTGAACTTCGATGTTGGTTTTATGATGGGAATCAGAAATAATTGGAACTGCATAAGCAGTGGAAGGGAAGAATACAGTGTCAAATGGCATTGTCTCTTTCATCTTGACTCTTTAACATATTTTGAAGCCAGTGGCTTTTTTAAAGATAATAGCACTGAGTTTCATAGGCAAGAGAACTCTAGGCTCATTCTGCAGATCTCTGCTCCTGGTTAGTCACACTGGCTGAAGTGGGAGAGCACCTGAATGTTCAGAGAGGAGCAGATCCACAAAAGCACTGAAGATGGAAGAGTCCATTGATGTTCGGGGGCTTTGGTGCCCAACTACTGCTGTCCATTTGGCTTATATGCTCAAACTGACCTGCAAGCTGAGTTGGGCTCACAACACCACTTTTAGACTGTCTAGTTACAAATTATTTAGTTAAGACAGTTGTAGACACTTTTCAGTACAGTTGCTGAGTGGGTATATGTTTCTTAGGTGAAGTGAGTATATAATCATCTGTGCTGGAGCCAGATTTGGTGCAGGGGAAAAATGGTTAATCGTTATTTAATAAGAGGTCATTAGTCTGTTGTGAGAGCCTGCAAAGTGGAATTGAAAAGATTGCTTTAGGCTACCTGTACTTTTATCTGTGATGTTTAGAATGAAAGCAAGCATGATTGCACTGACTTAAGTGTCATGTCTGTCATAAGAGAGGTGAGGGTAAAATGGAGACAAGTATACTTTGTTGTTGTAAAACTGTGAGAAGCGCAGCTGAATTTGTGGAACATGGCTTCTGAGATTGGCTGTCTTGAAAGAGGCTAGTAAAGGGCCATTTAAATTTCTTTTGCAGGTGATGAGAGGTGATAGGCATTTTAAAGGAGGATAACAGAAATTCAAATTAGGAAAACCTTGTACTAAGTTAGTGTAGCAGCGGAAGCTGGAGAGGTTGTGGAGCCTCTGTCCTTGGCGGATTCTTGCAAAACTTCAGAGGTCTTCAAGTCTCGGCTGGTCAAAGCCATAGTTGACCTCATCTAGTGTTGGCAATTTTCCTGCTAGTGTGACTGAGAGGTTGGAGTAGATGACCTACAGGGGACCCTTCCAACCAGCAGTTGCATGATGGCTCTTCTAAGGAAATGCCTATGGGGAAGAATGGCTGGCTCTCATAAGAGAAATTTCCAAAGGTTATTTGGGGGTGGTGATGATAAATGTGAGAGCTGAGAGTCTTGCAGAACCGCTGCTGTGTGAGATCTGTCTAAAGGGAGGAGAGGAGCCACTCGTTCTGAGAGAGCTCTTCATGTTGGCAGGGGAAGGCGAGGCAGTCGAGAGGAGGGAAGTGCCAGCAAGCTGTGCTCTTCAGGGGAAGTGGAGTCTTCATCTTGGCTCTGGAGTCTAATGGACTGCTGAAGGAAAGGCAAAAACTTTTACTATTTAGTACACAGTGTGTGTTACTTCTTACAGTTTGCTTCTTTTAATTGTTTATTAAAAATAGTTTGAGAGCAAATGCCTGCATTTCCATTCAGGCAAGTTGAGACACGTTAACTTATGAAAGTACATAGCAGAGATTCACAAAACGCTGTATCAATATAAAGAAAAGATGAAAATCTTAAGTTTATTTTCTCTAACGTGATTCTATGGACACATGTAGTCATTGTGGACACGGTGATCCCGTGCAGGATTTGTGTAGTAAAATTGATGAAAAATCCATTTAAGTTGCTGGAGAATATCTTTTAAAGGGATTTTTCTGTTCATAGAACTTGCTGCTTAGTCTTGTGGTATCCTAGCATTTTCTTACTCGAAAGCTGATTAGTAGCCCATAGTAGATGTTACAGGCTCTCATTTCACTGCAGTTGAAAAATGTACTTGTAATAACGGGTTAATACTGCCAGGCACAGTTTATACTGTGTTTGCATCTGTAAGTGTTAGATTATGCCTCTGCATGCTGTATCTCACAATAATAAAAGCAGCTATCCCCAAAGAGGCTGCTGCTGAAATGTCAACAAAATTAACAGAATGAGCAAGGAGGGAGAAGATGAAAGCAACAGTATTTTGGCTTGTGTTAGCTTTACATGGTATCCACTTGTAGATGTGGTAAACCTAATGAAGAGCAGTTGCAGTAATTGCTGATTACCACCTGTCCTCCCACTGGTAAATGTGGCCTTTCTGTAGTGTGATTAGAGGTGGCTGAGTGGGAAAGTGTGGTGACTTTACAGAGTTTGATGGAGAAATTTTCCCATGAGGGAAATGGGAGGATGTGACAGCGCATGTCAGATGCATTTAATTCAGGTGTTAATTCTGTCCAGCCCAAATCTATTTTGAGCTGGACTTGGGATATTTGAACCAAAAACCTGTTAGAAAGCTAGTTAAGAGGAGAAACTCTCCGGTGTCTCAAGGGCTAAGGACGGTTGATGTGCAGTTCTGCTCTGTAGAGGCTCATAGGCACACATTCGTGTAACATGGGTACTGCAAAGGCACTTTGCTGCCTAGCCATCAGGTTAATCCCACTTGATTTAGCAGTTCAACAACCTTTGATGTGTTTTCTCTTAACTTGTCCCATTGGACATGTTAGCTACCTTAGACTGCTAGCTGATTTAGGTGTTAGAGTTTACCATTAATTTTTACTCTGCTGTATGCAGATGTTTTAGGGAGATAGTGGAAGCATAAGAGTGTATACATGTATGTAGAGGAAAATGCATTTGGAGAAACTGCAAGATACATTTAGTTTAAGTTGTTGTGTTTATGAACGCTAACTGTGTTTTATATAGTTAACTTGTTTGTCTTGTCAGTAATCAGATAAGAATGGGATCAAGGTTAGTTCTGTTATCAAAGGCTACATACTGAGCTGAATTAGAAGATGAGTTTTGTGTATCAGAACTGATAATCTGCATACTTTCATAAAGAACTGTTGCAGTGCTGGCAGAAGTAAACTTAAGTTTCCATGTGATTCCATGATCATTTTCCTTTCTTGTATTTTAAGCCAATATAGAATCACGAACTGCAGCACGCTTTTGCAGTTGTTCCCCAAGCTGTGGTTGTACTTGAAGTGCAACAGTCCTATATCTTGATAATATGTAAACTTTCTTACAAAGATGACACAAAATCTGGTAGCCTGTTCTCTGCTGTCACTGACAGCTGTGAATTATTTTTTTTTATGGTGCAAAGCTCCCTGCTTGAATTAGGAGGTAGCTACTCTTCTTGTTGTTAATTTAATGCAGCATTGACCCAGACTGTTATTTTATCTTACAGTGAGAAGGAAGTATTTTAAAGGTGTTTGTGTTTCTAATGTGTCATTATGTTCATAGAAAAGAGTTTACCAGTAACCTGTTTCTCAGTCTTTAAAAGGTAAATACAAATAGAGCATTAAACTGAAGAACCTTATGCTTGACTGAATAAGGGGTAAGTAGTTAAGTCTTTGAGTGTGTAGTTCTTGCAGCTTTGGATCCAAAATGGGTGTACAAAGTCAAAATACTAGTATGTGGTTTGGGTGGAGAACTTCGAAGGTCCTCTGCTCTGCTGAAGCAGAACCTGTAGAAAAAGAGAACACTTCAACCTTTGTGCTTGTGTTGGCATGAGAGGCTTTTTACTGTAATCACTTCCTTTTGGCATATAAAGACCTTATATGATAAGATATAAGTAACCTTAAGATTGCTGCCAGAAGCTATGTACACCAAGAACTTGAAAAGCACAAACACAAGAGATTGAGGCCTCCCTGTGTAGCTCTAAAGAATAATTTTAAAAAGGACCAACAGCCATCAGCATGGGTTTTCTTACTAGGCAGAACTGCTGCATCATTACTTGACCACAGCATCTTGTGACAGCCCTCCTCCCGTGCAGGAAGTGCCTTTCTACATTGCAGGAAGCAGTTCTAGGGAATCCTCTTAAAGATCATGTTTTTAACTCTGAGCAGGTTGCTTCTCAAAGCTATTTTCACAGCATGTATGGAACAGTCTGTTCCTTTATAGCAAAGGTTCCTGGTTGCTGTGTCTACGTAGGGACCACAGTGACTGTTGGCACAGCTGGGGAGTGAAAGAAATTCTGGATTTGGAATTGGGGAGGTTGGATATTGTGATAGTCCTTTTGCTGTCCTGTTGGAGACAGTTCAATTAGGTGTGACGTATTGTATTAAACCTTATGGGTGTCGACTTCCCAGTTTATGTTCTATTTTGCATATTTGTCTCTTCTCAGATAGTAAAAATATGTGTTTTATTTATTCTTAAATAGAGCCTGGCTTGATTTACTAAAAGCAGAATGCATGTTTTTGAAGTGGTTTTAGGTAGTCTATCCAAGGCAATTTGGCTTGTTGAGTAAAAAGCTCGGTTCCTGCTTTTCTTTTTTTCAAATTGCAGCTGACCTCTGCAGAGACGAACTGAACTTTGAAAAGGCAGGACGGTGGATTTGTTCTGTGAATAGCAGTTAAATTCTCAGCAAGGAATATTTCTGAGCTGTGCATCACTTTTTGTGGAGTCTTCCTAAGAACAGGAACAGTTATAAAGAGGAAGAGCTGAGAGAAATCTTTTAATGACCAAATCCCTATACAGCTGCAGAAAAAGCCCAGTTTTAATGCAGGTGCATTGACTCTCCACATGAATTGAAGCTGTGGAATGATGGCTACAGTTCCGCAGGTCCTCAAACCTGGTATCCGCAGAGCTATGAGCTTGGAACGAAGTTGTGCAATTGGTACTGGTCTCAGCCAGGCATGTTTCTTTAACTATGATGGCCATAAGGATCAAGCTGATGTCTGGGGATGTTTTTTCAAAAGATTGTGCTGCCGTCATTCTGCTCTTAAATCTCTCACTCAAAGAAGCATGACCCACAGATACAAGTATAAAAATACTTTTTGTAGAATCATTTATATATTCTCAGCCCAAGGTACATGCCATGCTATTTTTGTCTTGTTCCAAGACAGCTTTCAAATACAAGACTGACAGAATTAAATTTTTCATGGATTTGAGAGACTGTACCAGCTACAGGTGCTGGTATATATGCTGTAGATAACATATGTAAGGGTGACAACTCTTGTGCTTCAAACATGACTCAAAGAGTAGCAACATCACCTTAAGCAGAGTGCTCATATATGTAGTGTCAAGTAATGCACAGGTTTCCTGTATGTGTGGCATGTCTTAAAGTAGGTATGTCATCTTTAGCCATTGCCATGATTAGCTGGCTGCCCTCTGAAGGGCAAGTCTTGTAGGAAACTGGAGCGTGCTCTCCATAGTATATTTTCTGAGTAGTCCTCCATCCTGAATCTCTCTGTGGCCTTATTTTAATCCTGCAAATGAAATAACTTTTTCAGTAATTGGAAGAGGAACTGGTGTTTTCACATGGGTTCCTGTTTTCTCCATTTCCCCTGCATCCAGATAGGATGGATCCTGAGCCAAGATCCACCCAAAGCAAACTGATTTGAAGGCTGCAGCAATAGGAGCAGAGTTCACAAGGTTTCCATGTTGTCTCCATGTATAATTACGTTCTAACTCTGTAGAATTGGTGTATTTCTAATATTTAAAGGTAGCTCAAACATGGATAAATCTTGTATCCCTGCAGTCCCAAAATTGCAGCTACAGTTCAACTGATTGTGCGCTTGCCATATATACATATGTGTATGTGTATCCCCTTCTGTGTTTGGAAAACGAAATGGCTTTAATTTTCCTGGCTAGACCTGTATATAAATCAATCAAGAGTGGCTTACATACACAAGAATCCTTGTGTAGTATCTTCTGGGTTGCTGGTACAAGGAGTAAGTTAACAGTACATGGGCTCAGTTTCTTGTCAGAACTTCTCCACCTTGCAAATGAAATTTGAGCAATGTACTTACTAGCCAAATCTTGACAAATTTTCAGTAGAAAAGTGTGAAACTTCTTGGGGTTTGTTGCAGAGGTGAAAACTGAAAAATCAGTCTCAAAATCTTTAAATGGCTGTTGAGATCACTCAGTTAACCCAGAAAACTGATACTGTACAGCATGATCCCATTTTTCAGCTTCAAATATGTTCTCACTTGAATTATGGAATAAACTTCCTTACAGTTCAACTGTTCTTCTTTTTACTTGGTATACAAGATTCATAAACCTTAAGATTTTGAGAGATATGACTAATGCTATATTTGCAAAAGCCTTTGGATCATTTAACATGGGATGTGGTGGATCTTCTGACAAACAGGCATGACTTGCACCAAATCTTCCTTAAGCTCATCAGTTGAACTTTCAGCTGTTCCCCTCTCTTTCTTCTTGTGGAAGATTAGGTCCTAGTTATTCAGTAGACCCACTGAGTAGGAAGAATCCAAAGTATTTTAGGTAGTACTTGGCTTGCAGTGTTCTATTTAAATTCTGAGTGGGTTGGACTGACTCCTACAAACACTTTCTGGTCTGCTGGGTTAGTCAACTTCCCTTCTTCGGTATTGGTCTTGTGACATTGTATATGACAAGAGGCTGAAACTTAGTGAGGTCACTTAATAAATCATCAATTAATTGTGGTCAAACAGTAAGATGACAAACTTTCGTATGTCCAGAGTTATGCAGCTGTAAAGTCAATTCATACGTGAATTTATGCTTCGCCTTATGCTTAGATCTCAACTTTATAGGACAGATATCAGGTTTATAAAACTTCATGATTCCCACTTGGAGGTAGATTTTGCTCACAGAATTTAACCTTGTATTTAAATTTTGTTTTTCAAGAAGAGTAAGATTACTGACTCAATCTTTTTTGTTGATATCTGACAATATTTTCCAGACATCTGTTCCTGAAAGTTGAGGCAACTTTTAAGTTGGGTGGGGTTTTGTGGGTTTTTTGTTTGTTTGGTTTTGGTTTTTTTTTTAACTTTTGCACTCATGTTATACATGAACTGGCATGCCGGCAGCCATGACTAAATAGATTAAAATATTTTGGTAGGCCGTTCTTGTCAAGGATAGATCCCACTGGTAATGTAAGTCCAACGTAATTACATCTTAGGATGAACATGTTAGCATCTTTCGGTTTTGTTCCTGAGGTTCATGCTTCTGTATATGAATTGCATCTGA
The DNA here is from genome assembly GCF_964188355.1 of Buteo buteo. Lineage (NCBI taxonomy): Eukaryota > Metazoa > Chordata > Aves > Accipitriformes > Accipitridae > Buteo > Buteo buteo. Next base: position 17,270,660 of record NC_134194.1, on the reverse strand, counting down.
AGAAATAAATTGGAACTCTACAGAATGTTTAAAAAACCAAAAAACAAAACACAAAAAAACCCCCAGCAAAACAAACAAACAAACAGCAAAAAAACCCTACCCCCAAAAACTGCAAACAGTTCAACAAGTTATAGTGCAATTGGGAAATAAAAATACAAGCTTCCCAGCTGGATGTTCAGGATCTTTCTTAAAGTTACAAATTAAGTTTTAAACACTGTTTCTGGGATATGACAGTGGGGAAACTCTCAAATGAAGATGTTGTCTTTGCGGTAGGGTTGCTGAGTATCTGTTTCTCCACGCACAGGAGATGGAAGGAAGATTTATTGACACAGGCATATTCAAATCATGGTCCTAGATGACATAAACCATGGAATCCCTATTAGGAATTGCAGTCACCCCACAGAAGTGACAAAGACAAAATGCTTGTGGTTTAGTGTTGTTGCTTTGTAGTACAGAAATTCCTCCTTCCTATCCAAGATACAAAAAAAAGAAAAATGGAGCATAGGTTCAGTAATATTAATTTTCTATCTTGTATGTACTTCTTAATAGTACTTTGTGTTAGCCTGTTGTAACTTCAAGGGTTATATGAACAGCTTTCTTCAGCTCCAGAAATTGGGCATCTTAACTGTGTCAATTTTTAAAATACATGGAAATAAATTAATGTTTCCCTCTCAAACAAAACATGTTATGAGAGCAAAAGATAACTGTTAGAGGAGAAACACCTGTCTTGCTGCTTTTGTCAGCTATAATGTGTAACCTGCTTTCTCAGGAGTGTGCATTGCAGTCTTTGTGTTAAACTATGTCAAAACTATTATTTTAGGAGTGAAGGTTATTTTAATCCTTTGTTCCTTTCCCCCCCCGCCCAAAAAAAAGTGGTTGAATTTTGGTTGAGGTGGTATGAAAGATGTAGTATGGTTTGGGGAGTTTTTAGTTGGGCTTTCTGAGCATGTGTGACAGCATTATAAATGTGTAAATAGAGTTGCTCATTTTTCCACTTTTACCTGCAGCCAGAGGGATGTTTAAGATCATGTAGTGGAAATGAGTACTAATTCTTTGTTCCTGTGAGCATTTTTGTTAATGTCTTTCTTGTTGAAAAGTATAGCATTGGTTTAGTCTTAAGTTACATGTATTGCTTTTGCTCTTTAACTAAGCTAGTTGATCGATTCTTGTATCTTCACAGCTTTTCCATGGTTTGGCATGGACATTGGGGGAACTTTGGTGAAACTTGCATATTTTGAACCTATTGATATCACTGCAGAGGAGGAACAGGAGGAAGTTGAAAGCTTGAAGAGCATCCGGAAATACCTGACTTCCAATGTAGCCTATGGATCCACTGGCATTCGAGATGTCCACCTTGAGCTGAAAGACTTAACGATTTTTGCTAGAAGAGGAAACTTGCACTTTATTCGATTCCCAACTCATGATTTGCCTACTTTTATCCAAATGGGAAGAAATAAAAACTTTTCAACACTACATACGGTGCTCTGTGCCACCGGCGGTGGTGCTTACAAGTTTGAAGAAGATTTTCGCACAGTAGGTAGCCTATCTTTCCTTGTACTGAAGCTGATGCTAAAAGCATTGCTGATGATGACTTAAAAAAAGCAGTATTTTGAAAAACTGTGGAATGCTCAGAGATTATTAATTATTAATTTCTTTTTCAGTCTTAAGCATGATAATCTAGAAATACGCTTTCTGACATCGTCATAATAAACACAGAGATCTAATGCTAACAGCTAATTAGAAACTTCCATTAATGCAGTGAAATGCAGGACAGCTTTGTGGAAGTTAACCATTTTCTAATCTGTGTTTTCTCTGATGGGAAATGTGCTTAAACTGCTGAGGCGCTTGAGTTGCTTTGGATTTTCTTTCCTAAGCAGTCTTTAATGATAGGTTTTCAATGTTTGTGGGTGGGCTTATCCTCACTAATTTAGTCCAGTGTATTGTTTAGAGATCTGTGACAAAATGTGTATCTCAAAGACAGTCTTTTTTTCAACTGCAGAGCAGTTTGGGGTTTTTCTGAGGTGTTTTGACTCTTCCCTTGATCAAAATTGATCATTTGTTTAGATGCGGTTTCTATCTGAAGATAGTTGTTACTAACGAAGAATATTATCACAGTATCCAGTGTGCAGATGTCCTAGTTTTAAAGTGGCTGCATACCTCTTCTTGTGCTTCTAGAGACAAGAAGACTTTCAATAGCACAAAATGTTCAGTTTCAAAAATCTGCTTGTATTTCCATTCCTGTGCCAGTCTTGTGTTGGGCTGGTACAACTGTTTGTGGGATAGGGTCACAATTTGTACAACAGAACTAATTCATTATCTAAAACCCCACAGAAATATTTTATGTTGGAACAGTGCCCTGATCTGCTCAACAGTGAAATTTCACAGTTGTGCCATGGCAAGAAATGCTGAAGGGATCTGGGGGAAGAGGAGGGGACTGGCAGTGCTGTGATCTGGTGCTGATGTCAGTCAGCAGTGTGCAGCCTGGTCTGGTTGTGCAGCTTCCTAATCTAACTGCAGGCTGCTTTCTAAATGCCAGCTCACCTGATTCAGAGATAGACTTTATGGGTGTTTTTTCTTGGATTAGCTGCCTAATCGGACTCTAACTGTTGGAACTCCCTGCTGCAGTAAGGGAGAGAGCGTGATCACTCTTTTTGTGAAAGCCTAGAGTTAAATTGGATTAAGTATGGTGTGAAATTACAGCCTTCCTGGAATCCACAGCACCTGTTAAATTGTGTTTCTACTTTGTGAGAGAATGGCAGCTTAAATGTATGTGCAAAACTGAGGAAGAACTGTAACAAGCCTAAAGTCCCATAGAATTTCTGACCTGTGGTTTTGTTATGGTCCTTGGAGTGTTAATAAAGTTGCAAGGATAGTTAGTACAGTGCCATTGAGGTTTTTATCTTAAGTTTTTATCTGCTGACATCTTAGAAATGACTGACTTCTAAGATGGGGGAGGAAACCCACAAACCTTGAAAAGATGTGCAGGTGTGATTTTCACCAAGATGACACTCAGTGGGATCTCTAGGGTATTTGGTGACTCTTTGTTTAGATTGATGAAAAATGTTGCTAATTTTTCAATGGATTAATGTCCGAGTATCTCAAAAGTTACATTTGGGCTTACCAAAGCAGGTATTTATACTGCCTGTCTGTTCTTGATTCAAGTCTGAGGTCTAGATTTATAGTCAGAGTAATTTGCTAATTGATGTATTCAGAATTTACCTCTGAATTCTTCTTTGGCTTTATAGTGGGGTTGAAGTTCTTGAATTAGTCGCTTGAGAGAGCTTCTTAAAGTTAGGCAGTACAAATGTACTTACAAATTTGCAGCATGTTTAGGCACACGTTGACACTGTCTTTTTTCTTTTTTAACACAGATTGGAAACCTCCAGCTGCACAAACTGGATGAGCTTGACTGCCTTGTCAAAGGCTTATTGTATATAGACTCTGTCAGCTTCAACGGCCAGGCAGAGTGCTATTATTTTGAAAATGCCTCAGATCCTGAGAGATGCCAAAAGATGCCTTTTAACCTGGATGATCCATATCCATTGCTGGTTGTTAACATTGGTTCAGGAGTCAGTATTTTATCAGTCCATTCCAAAGACAATTATAAAAGAGTAACTGGAACAAGGTAACTCAAAAACCTAAGCTGAGGTTGTTACTCTATGGAACAATGAGTCTTCTGTTTTCAGAGTGGTTCCGCTCCCTGACTCCCCCCATCTATTCCTTCCCTCACTCTGTAGTATGGAAAAATATTTTATCTTTAATTTACAGCTGCATTCATTGAAGCCCATTCCCATAGTTCTGGTATTGAGGAGACTTAGCTAGTATCTTATTTATCAATCAGTGAGTGCTAGAAGCGCTGCATAGTGAGAGTTTTATAGGTTTAGTCTTAAATTTTGATAATGTGTCCAGTGAACCTGTGTTTCTTTTGCTCCATAAGAATAAATAGTGCCCCCACATCTTTTACAGTAAAAGATCAAGGATCAGTCAGTTGCATGATGTGGGTATTCAGGGAGTTTGTCTCTGATTAAGTTTTCCAGCTTACATTTTTAGAGTTTATAACTATTTATTAGCTCTTACTGTATGGTTAGCTTCTTGTAAGTGACTTATATAAATGTTAAATTGATTGACAGCTGTTTGTTTAGTGAACCTTAAGCAAGAAAGCAGACAGCTTGGTTTCTAAGTTGGAGGGCTTTGTTTGTTTATTAGTCAAACACAAGAATCTTTGATGTGAGGAAGTATATAAAGCAACTAGTTTTCTTTCTTCTTAGTCTAGGTGGAGGGACCTTTCTTGGTTTATGCAGTTTGTTGACAGGCTGTGAAAGTTTTGAAGAAGCTCTGGAAATGGCATCCAAAGGAGACAGCACACATGCTGACAAGCTGGTTCGAGACATTTATGGAGGAGACTATGAAAGATTTGGCTTGCCAGGATGGGCTGTAGCATCCAGGTAAGCAAGAGATCTTTTTGTTGGTTCTTTTACTGGTTTTAGGGGCTTCAAAAGAAAGACTTGAACTATTAATACTGAGAAAACTGCTTTTTGCAAACTTTTATTGTAGTCAAGTTGCATTTTTATCCTAAAAGTATATATACTCAGTTTTCCTGAAGATTTAAAGCCACGTGCAACCATAGGTGCCTGCTAGCTAGGTATTGAAGAAACCTCGTGTGGTATGTCATATACAGTTTTACATAAGTCAGAGAACATGAGGTGATCACAGGAGTGGCAAGAACAAAGTGCAGAGGAAAAACAAAGCTGATTACTTTTTGACTTCCTAGAATCTTTTAGTAGGGTTGTTGTCCAGAGGGAAGGTGAGTGGTAGATGGCATTTGTGTTGCTCTTACAGTAGTATCTCTTAATTTTTTTTGAAAGACTGCGTTTTTTGGTGCATGATTGTCAGTACAGGCACCTGGCATAACTTTTTAACTACTTTTCTCACTTATGAAGGCTGTTGAATGTAAACAGTTTGCACAATGAGAATTTATGTCTTTTACTGCCAGTGACAAAGGATTTTTGTCATAGCTGCAAGTTTTATGTCCATTGGGGAAGATTATTGGTGAAGTTACAGTTTCTTTACCCTTAAGAAATGTAAGCAGAATAAACTTTGGGAGTGAAACTAATATGTACATAAGTGAGTTCATTAAATCCTTGCTCTTATTCAGTAGTAAGAGGTCTTAATTCACAGTAACTTTATTCCCTCTCCAGCCAGCTGAGTCCAAGCCTGTTGAGAGAGCATATGCTGAGAGGTTTTAATATGTGCAAACTTTACACTTTTAATCAATACATCTTAACTCGGTCTGTATATAGGTATTTTTTTGTTCTCATTTACTTTTTAAGACCCTTAGCATCTTTGATGACTATTTGAGTTTTAGAATATTCAGGATTCTGGCTCTCCGAACTGACTTAGATATGGCACAGAGTCCTTGGTAGTAAAATACCATGCATAGCTATGGATTCTTGTCTTGTTTTTTACTTCTTATAATTCGTAAGAAATTACCTACTGTGTGTAGTAATAGAAATGCCCTTCTAATCTAGAACTTTTCATTTATACAACCTAAATTGCAGTCTGTCAGCTGTTTATTTTCTGTTTCAGAGGATTGTGTTCCATCATAAAACCATTGATCTCCTCTCTAGTTTACTTCTACTCTGAGAATAGAGGATTGGATAGATTCTGTGAGTGAGGAAGCAAGCATGAGGACTTGGAGGATTCGCCAGTCAGACTTAGGCATTAACTTAATTTACAGTGACTACATTTGCAGAGTAGTCTTGCCTAAGAATAAGACTACTTTTTGCTGTAGATGCTTCTTCATGGAAGTCAACAATCCAAACAAAACTATTTTGTTGGGGGTCATTATTGTGACAAGATTGACTGTTTCCTGTGAAGGAATAAATACACACGTTATAGTATCAGTTGTCAAATTGCTATACTTAATATAGACTTAAAATGGGAGCTCCTTAAGAGCAAACATGTGACTTAAGTTCTGTTGTAGCATAAAAATTACATTCTTTGTTTTCATTCATTCAGAAATTACTTCAAGTGCACATGAATCACTTTGTACTTAATAGGATTTTTTCCTGTTCTAGTTTTGGAAATATGATCTACAAAGAGAAGAGAGAGTCTGTTAGTAAAGAAGATCTTGCAAGAGCCATATTGGTCACCATCACCAATAACATTGGGTCTATTGCCCGGATGTGTGCAGTAAATGAGGTAAAAACTTCTGACAAGGAAATGATCTATCTATAGGTCTATTATTTGGTTTCAGATTAAATGACTGCTAAAATGATGTATTGTTTTAAACCTTTTAGTACATTCTCAAATGAAATGAAGAAATTCATGTAGTATTAAAGAACTAGGAATTGGTTCAGAATGTTTTGGCTGTCTTTGGAGCAGTGGGACAAGGATGTCTTTGCCAATGGGGAGGATAACCTAATGAGGAGGGCTTCAAACTAGCTTTGTTGGGGAATGGAGCCCAAAGCCTGCAGACAAGTGAGAGAGAAGGGGAACACAGGACGTTGTGATGACAGGTCCTGAAGTCCCCTTGCAAACCAGGATGATGGTGGGCCCAACTTAAGTCTCTGTATACAAACATGTGCAGCATGGGATACAAGAGGACTTGTAAGTCCTGCTTCTTACGAGGGACTATCCCAACCTCTATTGGAAGGGTAACAAGGCACATCATAAGCAATCCATACTTCTCAGTGTGCTGGGGACGATATTCTGACACAAGTGCTAGGTAGGCTGAGTAGGCAAGCATGGTGCTGGACCTGCTGTTCACGAGTGAAGAACTGGTCAGGGATTTCAGTGACAGCCTTGAAATAGTAGAGTTTAAGATCCTGAGGAAAGTGAAGAAGGAAAGTAGGAGAATGGAGACTCTAGATGGACTTGAGTAGAACAGGATTCTGGTTTTGGAGGGGGGGTTAGGAAGCAAGATTTTGTGGGAGGTTGTCCCAATGGCATAAGGAGCCCAGAACAGCTTGCTGACCTTCTAGTGTAGCATCCTCACGGCAAAAGCAAAGGGTGGGATACAGACTGGCTAGGGAGTAGCATTACAGAAGAGAGGAGGGTGCTGATGGGCAAGTTGAACTGAACACATATCAGTAGTGTACACATGCAATGGTGAAGGCTGACCTTGTGCTGAGATGCGTTAGCAAGGACGTAGCCAGCAGTTCAGAGGAGGTGATGACTTTGGGCATGACCTCTTTCCCCCTGCTCCCCAACCACCACTATCACCAAAACAGAAGCACTGTCAAACTAGAACAAGTGTAACAGGTTACCAAGACAGGGCCTTGCGCTGGAGCACTTAACGTATGAGCAAACACTGAGGGATCCAGGTTAAGCCTGAGGAAGAAGCTGAAGCCTGGAATGGTGGTCACTATCTAGAGAGGGTTACCGAGAAGACGCTGCCAGGTACAGCTGTGCATAGCAGAAGGTAGCCGTGCACAGCAGGACAGGAAGCAATGGACGCAACTTGTAGCAAAGGGAACTCTGATTGGTATAAGGGAAAAAATGCTCACAATGAGAGTGGTTAAGCCCTGAAACATGGACTCAGAGAGAGACTGTGAGCTGTGTGTCCTTGGAGAGTTTTAAAACATGACTTGAGCAACTTCAACATTTAAGTTGCTGAAAGACCTGCTTCGAGCAATGCATAGGACCTGATGGCCTCCAGCAGTTTCTTCAAGCTGAAATTATTCTCTGATTAAAGCTTGTAGAAAGCCTTGCTTCTAGTTAAGCATTATTTTTAATTTTTACCAACTCTTTAGACTTCAAATTGTTTTGACACCTGTCTTCGTACTGGTTAATACAGAGACAGTTTCCTGCCATCTTCTGTTTCTCCAAACTATGCTGAACAGAACCAGTATGCATTCAGTTGCACTATGATTAGCATGGACAGTCAGGAACCTGTGGAAGAATAATGAATTTAGGCATAGAAGATATGGGTGTCAGCACCAGGGATTTCCTCATTAATTATCAACAAGCTTTAGATAAAGTGAGGTTTAGTAACAGCTTTCTTAGAGAAGACTAAGGGTAAGTGTATTTAGAGCTCTGCTTGAAATCTATGGACGTGATAGTCTCAGAAATATCAACAACCTTGTCAGCTGCAGTAATCCTCCTTTTGCTTAGGAGCCAGACTAATATATTTTTCTGGTTTTAATGTTGCAAATTCTCCCTCAGTTTCCTTCTCCTTTTCACATGTCTGTCTTGGAGAAGAAAGTTGATTTTGTGGGTATTAAGTTAATTTTGGCTTTTTTGCTTTATGGCAAAGCTTGATAACAGAAGAGTTAAAATGGGGGTGAAGTTGAAGGTATATACTAATAGTCTGAGTCTGAGGCAAATGTATGCAATTTAATAAATGAGTACAAATCAGAACTTGTAAACTGCACAAATTAGCTTTATTAGCTTTATTCCAATTTTGGGGGTTCTAATTCCAACTATGTCACAGAGCTACAAATTATAAGAAATAGTTAATGGGGATACACAAACTAATACCTTGAATTGCTAAATAAAGATAAAATGGATTTAATTATTTTGGCTTCCTGCTTTAGAGCAGAATTATGTTTGGGTGCCTTAACAGTGTGTTCATCTTGTCTTCACTATGAACTAATCAAGATGGTGAAAAACAGTTGCATGTTAGTCATTTGACTACAGGTTGAATTGTCATACTAGTTTTTGTAACAACTTGGATATGTGTATTCATCTAACGTAATTAAGCACTTATTTAAGCACTAACACAATGATATTTTCTTTGGTTTTTGCGCTTATATCATTAAGCCAGTGTTTAAGGTTGCTTCCACTTAATGTTGGATTTATTTCAGTGAATGGGGAAAGTCAAACGATTTTCACTTTTTTACATTTGACTTGATTAAAATTCACTTCTAGTATTTAAGTCTTAATCTAATGTTATGCTGAGGTATATTGAGGTCTGAAGATGAAAGGAACATCTGTTACGTCTTACTGTCTTCGGCTTCTTTACAGTGCTGCCTTGTTGCATATGGATCAAGCAGCATTGTACAGGGCTATGAAGGCATTGAGTCTTCTCTACCAAATATAAGTATTTTTCATTTAATTTCACATTTAGTTGGGCTGTTTCTTTGGCTTAATTACTGAAAATGCTCACTTAATTTGAAACACAAATGCAACTTCACTGTAAATTAAGTCCTTTAATTCTTGAGGGTTGCAGAGTTTTTCCTTTTTGCCAAGTATGCTGTGTTTTAAATTTTGGAACCATGTTTTAATTGTGGATTGTTTGGGGTTTGGTTGTTTGGGGTTTTTTTTCCTTGCCCGAGACAGTCTGTTCTTTCATAGCTTAATTTTTGAAAGCTGTATTAAACAGTGAAAAGACTTAATTCTTTGCTGTTTTTTTCTTCTTTTTAGAAAATAAACAGAGTTGTATTTGTTGGCAATTTTTTACGTGTGAATACTTTGTCAATGAAGCTTCTTGCATATGCACTGGATTACTGGTCAAAAGGCCAGCTGAAGGCCTTGTTCCTAGAACATGAGGTATGCTGCGGTTCACTTGTCAGTATGTATTGTTTTACCATAAATCAAAAATGCGTGTATTGAGTAGCTCTCATATGTGTGATATCCTGAGACACCCAAGTACTCAGTAAGCACTGAAAATAAAAGGAGGTTTGTCATACTGTATTGGTTCTCTGGGGACAGCTTTCTCTGCCAGGGAAGTACTTTGGTCGCTTTGGGGTATCTCAGTTCATGCTATAGATCTGTGGAGAGGGACAAGAAAATGTTAAGCTCTGCACTAAGGTTCAGCAGTCTTTCCTTGGTTTTGTAGGGAAACAATAGTAAGTATTGTATTTCAAAAGATTACAGAGAGATCTAAAGCATGGGCCGTTGCAATACTTAATGTTGTTCTCAACTGAGCTTGAGCAACATCTTGAAAGTTGAGACTGCTTTTAACAAGGACTGCTTTCATGCAACCACAGGTAACACCTTCAAGTTAGTCGTAGTGATTTTATGCTCTGAGACTACCCTGCTTTTGGGCAGCTTCTGCAATCTAGATCAGTATGTAATGCTGAGAGAGTTGACTTGTTTTGGTTAAAATATAGGCAACCAGTATTAATTACAGGTGCAGCAGTTGGGAGACTTGTAGCTTTGTTCTCAGTTTGTTGGTCTGCAAATGTTACAGCATTTCATTTCCCCTTCATTTGATTCTCACAACTTTTTTCCTTTATTGCTTATCCTGAGACTGACAGTAGTCTGTCTTGGTGCTAGTGTCTGCAGTAATAGCAGAATGGTTCTTTGTTAGTTCTATGCCCCTTCAGATTTTCCTTGGATAAATTTTAAATTCTTGCATTTGGTCAAGTGTAGATTCCAAACACTTCTATATTTCATAGTTGTAGGGAGGGGGAACATCTTGCTTCCCCAGAGGGGAAAAGTAATCCAACAGGAGAATGTGGTTCTTTGTATGCAGGTGAGTATACAGCCCAAAAAACAGTGTTGAAGCTTGGACATAATTCTTAAAGAATGTGAAGTGTGGTTAGTTTAAGAAGTTTTTGACTTACACCTTAGGAACAGTGTTGGCATGGATATCGAAGATCCTTTGACAACCAAGATATGCAGCTCCTCTAGGAAAAACAAACCAAACCTGATTTTGTGTTTTAGGAGTCACTGATACATGTCTTAGAAGTCCTGCAGTGTATGGGGAGGCTTGGGGTGAAATCTAAAGTTAAGCTAGATGAGAAGGATAAAATGTTTGTTTTGCAAAGCTTTAAAAAAATTATTATAAAAGATTATATATTGAAAGTTTGTGGTGGTCTTTCTGTAGCATTGGTCCACCAGATGCTTTGTTGTCATTGAAATGTGAATAGTGCAGAATTTAATACCCTACTTGAACCTGAAATACTTTTTTCTTCGTTTTGAACAGGGATACTTTGGAGCTGTTGGTGCTCTTCTTGGGCTGCCAAATTTCAGTTGAGGTACCAGATGTCACAACACTGAAGTATTTTCCACCTGAATGACACTTATGGCAATGGGAACTAAATCTGGGGAGGGGAGAAAAAAATAGCAGGTTTTTCTGTAACTGTTTTTAAGAAGTGATTAGCTACTGAATATTGCCATTATAAGGAGGGGGGTTTTCACTCTGTTGGGCCTTGAAAAGTGAACTGTTTGGGGATATCATATATGTTCCTTGGTACATGTAGCCAGTATTGAACTTTTAATATGCAATACATCCTCTGAAAACAAGCTTCCAGAAGAAGGAATGCCAAACCTTTAAGTGCGCAGCATGAAAATATTGCAAGTTTACTCCTGAGGCTTTAGGCCCATCCGTTTTGTATATAATTGATGAATGAAAAATTATTTTCATTAGTTATACTATATTATGAGCACAATTTCCAATGTGTACTTACAGAAAACAACTTTAAAAACAGTAAGGTACTATCTACAAGATGAGGAAACTGTAAACAATTGCTTCCCACAGTAAGAATAGTAATTATTTTATTTTTACGTGTAATGGAAGTAATATGAATGCTTTGATTTTCAGTGGGAAGAATAGAAACACAAAAAATCAGCCAAAGCAGCAGATTAAGCAGTTGATGTTTTGAAGGTTTTGTGAAGATACTCACTTTCCCTCTTCATTTATTTGAAGATGCAGCTGTTATTTTGGGAAGATCCCCTCTGTCTTTGGTTGGATTTGGAAAAGAATTTAATGATAAATGAAGGCAGGTTGGGGGGGGTGGTTGTTTTTTTCAGGACATGACTTCCAAAATGCCTTCTGGTTTGTTTTTGTTTGTTTGTTTCTCTTATAAATTCTGACATCATGCATCATTATTTGTAAAGGTACCACAAAGCCTTAGAGAATTGAAGAAATACTTATAAAATAGACTAACTATGGGACCTCGTAATTGTGATGCTTTGGCTCATTTCTGTGGAGGTTTGGAAAATTTCTGCCCCATCCTACTAATTTGAAAATGTGATTTCCCCTTAATTTTATAAGAGTTGATCAGAATCTAATTAGATGTTGAAAATGAAAGGTTGTTAGCTTGCTTTTGGATTTGGAAGTTTGTTTTTGAAAGTTGAGTGACAGCATCAGAGTTTGTATTGCAGCACCAAACGGACCAATATTTAGTGCACTTGCAATATGGAATCATTAATCAAATTGTGGCCTTGGGATAAAATCCATACTCTGGAACTGATCTTTGGGGTTTTCTGTATACTTTTAAAATTTACAGTTGTGATTATTGTAATAAGTTTAGTCCTGAAGCCAGGGCATGAGATCTTAAACTTCTAAGAATATTATACAGTCATTAGCTACATGACTCTTTGTGGACTCAAGAGCTACCCAATTTTATGATACCATTTTAATGTTAAATTTTTCCTATAAGTGCATGAGGAGCAACCAGACTAGAACACATTCATATCTGGGGTTTTAAGGTATTTTTAAAACTGCTCGAGTATTCCACAGCATGGCTGTGTTGTATTCACAGACACATCCACCTACTGTGTTAGAAACCTCTGTGTGTTATTTTCAGTCTTCTCTTTCTTTTCTTAAAATTCAAAGCCCCATACTAACATCATATGTTGTGGTTTTTAATTTTCTGTGGTCCGTTAAGGGTACAGTAACTTAGAGTAGCCAATTCATTAAGCCCAATGCCAATCACAAATGCAGTTCTATTTAGCGTTGCTTTTCCTGATACTCATACTACATTTCCATTGTGCTTGCTTTGATGTTTCATTTTAGACGTTAAAAAAACAAACAAAAATTACACTCATAGTTCAACTGATCTAATGCTAAATCAGAGCACTTCAGAAAATAAGTGAGCATGGTTTTTATAGAATATCTTTATAAATGCTGTATACCGTTCCTTTTAAGTTACAATTGACTATAGAAAGTAACTTTTATTTGGTTATAAAACTCTGTAAAGACTTAATTTTCTGAATGTTTTGACAGCCTTCTGAAAATTTTGCAAACCAACTGCGTATTTTCCTTGCAAAGTGAGGTACTTTAAGACACATACTACAGCTTGATTAGAAAGAGTTCTTTTAGACCATATTTATTGCTCCTTCACTTCTCATTTTGTGATATGGAAAGAGAGCTGCTCCTGAAGCAGTGGTTAGAAGTTACTTGTATATTTAACCAGAAGCACATGTAGAAGATGATTACATAACAACCATGGTTATTTTAAACCATTTGAAGTTGATATGACCTAAGATACATTTTTAAAGTAAATTGTACAGAGTTACAGAATAAATTAATGGAGTAATTCTTGAATAGCTGTACTGTATAGAAACTACTGTGAGAATCAAAAAGTATGCCCTACCTCTATTTTACTTCCCTTGAGCTTCTAAAAAATTGGCTTCCTTTTGCTGGTTTTATCAGCACAATTGTTACTTATTACAAGAGCAACCAGGGAAGTATTCAAGCCCTACTGTAAAGCCCAGGGGTCCCGTATGTAAGCCACATCTTTGGTTTTCATCTCATTTTCTCTCAACTTAGAACTTGTTACTAGAGTCTCCAAAGATTGACTCTACCACCACATAAAATGCTAGGCATCACAAATAGTTGCAAGATAAGCCTTAAAGTCTTTTCATATAAATTCTGTTTTAAATAGGTTGAAAAGGCTTGTTTCTTTTATACAAATCACTGAAGTAACTTGCTTTTTCCTGATCTTCTCTGTTTTTAGTTTCACCCTTGCCATTTTTTTTCCTTTTCCTCAAAGCTAACTGGTTGAAGCAGCTTTAGAGTGAATTGATTCAGTGTGATGTACTGCAGTAGAGGAAATTTGGGGATTTCTCAGGGCTACTTCTGTCTTCTCAAGTAGAACCACTTCTCTAGAGGAAAGTTGTGTGCTATTTCCTCTTCTAAAGTAAAACATAAAGCTCATTTTGAATGTGTAATCGTTTTCAGCTCAATCAGCCATGTGAGTGCCTTTTTAATTTTTTCATATAATGCCAATTCTGCTGGTACTGGGACTTTATCCATGAGGTTTCCTAACCAGTGTTGCTTACCAGAGAAATGGCAGATAATTTTATTGGCCATGGAGATGATCATTTCAATCCAGTGTAGCTAGAGGTGCCAGGAAAACAGCATCAGGTTTCTGGCTTTCTATCCCTTATCTTGGGGTAATGTTTCTGCATTTCTTGGTCTCGTCTCTCCAGCTTGATCTTTTTAAGTATTACACACAGTTTTATTCTATCAGTATCTCCCTAAAAATCATGCGGTTTTAGTCAGATAAGTACAGATTATTTCTGGCCAAGGAAGTTCATTTTTAGATGAAGCTATTCCAGGTTGGTATGGCTATTAAACTTAACCACTTTCACCTTTCTAGTTCTACGTAGGGTAACTGCAATTTGAACAAGAAGGGAACTTCTTCTACAATACATTTTGAGTATTTAGCAAGCTGGAGTGAACACATCCTCAGCGTTCTTTACTAAAGCTAGCAGAGGTTTAAGTATAAACACTTTCATTCTTTTTAGTAAAGCCTCAATAAATTTAACAGTTTGGAGGGAAGCAGCACTGGTACACTGTCTTATAGTCAAGATTTTCAAAGGGTGTTCAGATGTCTGACCTGCCTTTTGAAGATCTTTCCCTCTCTCTAGTGTTCTGCAAGCAAGCACCTGTGTGATTCTGCCAACACCTCCGTTCATAATTTAAGAGTTATGGTGTGGAAAGAATATGAGACCATGCTGTCCCACTTAATCTCAGCCTGTATATTAAGAACAAAAGTTCCTTTCTGGCTTCTCATAACAGATTAAATATTCCTTCAGTAGTACAGAGATTACTACTTGCATTTGAGTTGTTGGTAGTATACATGCAAGGTGACTATATTTCCTTTAAGGGTTGTAATACTAACTCTATGTCTCTATCCAGTATAGGTCTTCAGGAAGTACCTACTTTCAGATAAGTTGCAATAACTTCTCATTTTTAAATGTTTCAGAATAACAACGGGATTTTAACATTTGGAACTAATTAAAGTGTCTTATCTAGAGCAAATCTGTGCTTCTTAAAGACTAGATGGTGTCTAATGCCTTCAGTCATTAACTTACGTTAATGCCTAAATTTACATTCAACCTGTTTTTAAATATCACTTTCACTATTCACATTCTGGATAGTAGGTGGCTATAATCCCAAGGAAACAGTTTAGTTCAGAACAGAGATGAAGGTCAGTGCAGTTCTGTTGAGCTGGTTGTGGTCAGCTTTTTATCCTGAGTCCATCTGCACACCTAACGAGACTAGTTCTTTCCCTTGTCAGTGTTTTCCTAGTGACAGGGCTTTCTACATCCTTTTTTTGGATTATGTAGGCTTAAGAAAACCTGTAATATGTAACAGAGCTTTGCTTAGGTTAAAAAGTGAACAAAAATCTGTGGGTCAGATTAGAAGTATTTGACCAAGACCTGTAGGTCACAGTGCAGAACTAGGAGCACGCTTGACACATACAGTTACTGTTTTTAATTTTTCCATTTCCTGTTAACGCACAGTGATAGGGGGCAGGCTTACAATCATTGTGGATAAAATGGGTGAATTAAGTCCTCAGACATGACCATGGGAGATTAAAGAAGTATCACAGTACACAGGGATCATTCCCTGCTTACATTCTTTAAGTTTTACTGATATATTCCAAAGTACATCACCAGTATTATCATCTGTTGATAAAATTACTAATTCTTTGAGTTTAAAAAAAGTCTGCAGAAGCCTGTTTTATTAGTTTTGTTTACTTCACACATGTAAAGCATATTAAGTATTCTTAAAAACACACTTTCTGAAAACATCTCAAAAGATGCTGTAATATATATGTAATTATTAATGTGCTAATGGAATATGTTTGAGCAGTCTAGGTTTGCATAACTGAGTGCCAAATCCTGCTCACTTCAGTTACTTGAGTAGGTGATTTTCTTAAACGGGGACTGTTTTAAGCTAATGAGCAAGATTTGGCCTCGAGGTCTTCTGCCTGGTAATGCTACTTTGCATATTCCTGCTGGTGCTAAATCATTTGTTGAGAATAAAGATTCTAAATAGAAACTGTAAATAAAATATTTATGGCCTGGTCCTTTTGACAGACTTAAAATTTATCATTTGCAAATATTTTTTGGCCTTATTTCAAATTTCCCTTTTGGTTTTTTTGAGTATGTGGACTGTGTTTGTCAATGTGGCAAGTCATTGGCAGGTTTGGCTTCCTGTGCTGCTTTCTGTAAGGCCCATAACTTTCCTGTTGCACATTATGATACAGATGACTTCTCATTGCTGGATTTCAATGTTATCCTTCATATTGTTTTGTTATTGTAGCTGTTAAAGCAAATTGTATCAAGTAGAACACGATTGGCATTTGTTCTCTGCTAAAACTTCAAGAAAATCAGCTGTTACTGTAAGAATTTGAGGAAGTTGTTGAAAAAGCAAAAATACCCATTTAAAATAATATTAAAAGCTAAATGTGTTAATTAGTCTTGCCTATAAAATAAACTGGAATATGGTGTGTCAGTTGCTAATCTTTGCTATTAATTGCTAGCATTTCACAGTTCTTCTAGCATCAATTTAAGAAGATTGTAAATACATGCTTTGGGAGGAGGTATATTAGTTTCAGATTGTGCATTACAAAAGAATTTAATTATAAGACTGGTGAATTAGTATTTTGAGATGTATTAAATTACAACATCTAGAACATGAAAATTAGTGTGTTGATGTTATAGAGATAGGACATAGAGGGCTTTTGATAATCTGCACTTTTTTACATTCCTGAGTGCTGGCATTTTAACAAAAAAGTATTTAATTTTCCATCTACTGTCTCATTGTATGCAGGCCTTCTAATCACCAACTGCTGTCTTCAAATACTTGTTTTAGTTAGTAAAATGGACAGGCAAATTTATAAATTGTAAACTCTTGTAGGATGGAAGTTCTCTGAGGAGCCATTTGGTTAAGTTGCCTTATTCTATTACATTGCACTCATGTTATGTCTCCACTTTCTTGTTTACTGTTCAGACACTGAAGATGTGATGTAAAAATATGTGCTACAAATTTTTATTCATAAATTACTGATTAATACCTTTGTGTCACCTGTTAATACAGCTCTTGTAAATGATACCTTTATGCCATCTGTAATACAGCTCTTGTAAATTGTTTAAATTATTTTTCTTTTTATAGATTCTCATTATTGAATGTACAGATTAGATCCCTTTAATATGTCACTGAGTCATTTGATTGCGGCGCAAATATGGCCAATGCTGTAATTCATCCCATCAAAACTGTAAATAATTCTTTACTGCTTGTTTGCATGAATGAAGTTTGGATTTCATTTACTTTGTCATAACCCAAATCCTCTGTGATGGGCCTACTTTTTACAGTTTATTTTCCTGGTTTTATTACCATTTGTTCTGTATGAATGTTGAAACAGTACTTTGTCTTTTCCTAATAAATAATTTGAGATTGTTCATTGTTTGCCTACGTTTGTGGGTTTTGGGGGAGGGATTTCTGGGTATGTTTTTTTTTCCTTTAGCATCATAAATTGCTGTGATACTTGATACTGGGGGTGGCTGTGTAGCATTTTATCCTAAGGAAACATGACTGATATGGTTTTCATGCTCTTTTCTTCCTCCCCTTTAATAAAAGCCTATATTTCACAGTTCTTAGATTCAGGTCCTCTTTTTAAAAACATTTGATGTCTTAAAGAATGTTAGTTTTGGAGTCTTGAAGTAGAAAGCATGATGTGAAGCTACCGTAAGTTTTGGCCTTCTGAATTAACTTGAGAGCACATGCTGATTCATGCACACAGGTGACTCAGAGTGATATTTTCCTGTTGAATAAAATACTTCATGTATAAACTGCACATTATATATAAACTGCAATTACTCCTCTGTTGGAGTTGTTCTTTGCTCATGTTTTGGAAAAGCCAAATTACGTTTTCCTGAAGTTGTTCTGACTGGATGCCTAATGGGCAAGAAGCTGTTGGGAATGAAGTCTGTGCCACAACAGCATGCTGGCAATGCATCTTGTGACAAGCTTGCTGTGTCAGAAACTGTTCTTCAGGATTCACTGTACAAATATTTTACCCATCCAAACTACAAATCTTTGCTTTAAAACTGTTAAAAATGAAACCCTGAAAATTCCATTTTGTGTTGTATCTCCATCGAGTCTGGCAAAGAAACTCTGCGCCACAGTGACTCTTTTTACCTAGGTGAAATGAGCTTCTAAGAAATACAAGTTCCTTTACAAGTTTATGGGGTGTTGATTGGTTTGGTTTGGTTTTGGTTTTTTTTAAATGCAGAAATATCTCTTCTTTCTTTGAGTGAACTGCAGTAGCTTTTTGTGGAAGCTGGTTTGCATTGCAGCTGGGGTCCTTAACTGCTTTCTGGCACAGTCTGTGTGCAAGCTCAGGGGACGGGGTAAGCTGTGTGAGCTTCGTTTAGTTCTGTCTTATCTGTGGATCTGATTAAAAAATAAGTTTGTATGAAACAAGTGACTTCTTACTGTAAGACTATTCAGCCAGCTGTATTTGAATTTTTATTGGACTCACAAATACAAACCTCTCATTTAATAATCCTTGTAACTTCCCTCTTTTTAGAACTATAGATTAAAAATGAAGTTTCCCTTTTGTCCCAGAGTGAAACCCCCATGCTCTAAAGACATTTCTGTCCATCAACAGGTGTTCAAAAGGTATATCCACTTTCTGCCATTTCAGGCTACTGTATGAAAAAGCAGTAGCAGTCGCCTTGTGCGCAGCGCATGGGAGGTACTGGGGTGGTTGACACCATTCTCCTGTTTCCAGTCTGGAGGGAGCCGACCGTGCCGCTCACTGTGGACTCAGCACGGCGTCTGCTGCACCACGAGCATCGCTCTGCCTCGGGGAGGTGCGTCTCTGTGTCTGCAGGCAGGAGGGGCAGGGAACTTTTATGCAACCTGTAAGTATGTGGTTGAAAGAGTTAATTTGGCAATGGTGGCTCCGTTGCAACCTTACAGGGTCACGGGGCAAATTGCCTCCAGGAGGCTGCAGTAACTCTGTGGCTGGCCCAGACTCCTGGTGTGGGCCCTGGAAGCTGGGTGGAGGAAGGGAAATGATGAGAGTAGCTCTGTTACACCAGGGTCAGAAGCAGTTACAGAAGAAACAGTATGAACTTTCTGTAGGGAAAAATTTCTCTTCCATGGACACAACAAAGCTCTTCAGTTCCTGAAGGTGCCTTTTTGGGGAAGAACATAAAGCTATGCCATACAGAAAGGAAATGTGTGCGCTGAGAGTGCTTAAGGTCTCAGAAACATGTTTGAGTTGATGAGTAAATGGCAAATTTTTAATGGGACAGATACCTCTGTGGTGTATGAACACTTTATCCTCTCAACCTTTTAGATTCTGTCTGAGCAGTGTTGACTGAGAAGCTTTTGGCCATCGTTTATTGCAATTGCAGCATCCTGCATTGGTTTCCTTTACGTAATTATAAAGGAGATGTATGTATTTCTTTGCCCTAAAACAGCTTACACATTGAGCAACGACTAGAGGAAGTGTTCTAGCAGATTTTTGCATGATGAAACCTGAAAGAAAGAGGGATCCAAAATGATAGTGTATTTCAAGCAGATGATAAAATACGTTCATCAACTGAGGGGGAAGAAGTACAAAGACAGTGAAGATTCATAGCCAAACTCCGGACTCTGTAAGTCTTGAAAGGTAAAGGGCCTGCAGCCCGTGTGATTTTAAGGCAGAGTAAGCACCTAAGAAATTACTTGCAAATTAAATTTGGAGTAGTTTCTGTACTGCTTGTCATAGCCCTTTGAGTCTGGCTGTTCAGCCAATTTTACATCTACCCTGTTGTCCATCTATTCACTCTGTATTTCCCCACTTTGGCTCTCAGTTAACTATGAGAGATGATGTCAAAAGCCTTGTTAAAGTTGGGATAAACAGCATCTGATGGTCCCCCGTTAGCTACAGAGCCAGTCATCACAGAAAGCTATTGGCTTGGTCAGGCACACTTTGCCCTTGGTAAAGCCACGCTGTTCCTAATCGCTGCTTTGTGTGTCTGGGTGTTTTGTCTTCCAGTAAGACTTGGTCCATAGCCTTCCCGGGCACTGGGCTGAGGCTGATCAGCCTGTAGTACCCCACGTACACCTTCCTGAGGATGGGTGCGACATTTCCCTTTCTTCTGCCATCAGGAACCTTCCTTGGTGGCATGATCTGCCAGTGGTCAGCTCCATCCTCGCCCTTGGGCAGAGCCTATCTGGTCCCACGGCATCATGTGTGCCCAGCCAGCTCCAGGGCTCCCTGTTTTCTCCCACTGGAGTGGTGTATTGGGTTTGTGTGGCAAGGTTTTGGTGGTAGGGGGGCTATAGGGGTGGCTGCTGTGAGAAGCTGCCAGAAGCTTCCCCTATGTCCCATAGAGCCAATGCCAGCCGGCTGTGAGACGGACCCATGGCTGGCCAAGGCTGAGCCCATCAGCGACGATGGTAGCGCCTCTGGGATAATGTATTTAAGAAGAGGGGAAAAGTTGCTATGCCACAGGAACTGCAGCCAGAAAGAGGAGTGAGAATATGTGAGAGAAACAATCCTGCAGACCCCCAGGTCAGTGAAGAGGAAGGGGGGGGAGATGCTCCAGGCGTCGGAGCAGAGATCCCCCTGCAGCCCATGGGGAAGACCCTGGTGAGGCAGGCTGTCCCCCTGCAGCCCATGGAGGTCCACGGTGGAGCAGATCTCCACCTGCAGCCTGGGGAGGACACCACGCCAGAGCAGGTGGGTTCCCGAAGGAGGCTGTGACCCCGTGGGAAGTCCGCGCTGGAGCAGGTACGCTGGCAGGACTTGTGACCCCACAGGGGATCCACACTGGAGCAGTCTGTGCCTGAAGGACTGCAGCCCATGGAAGGGACCCACGCTGGAGCACTTTGTGAAGAACTGCAGCTCGTGGAAAGGACCCACGTTGGAGAAGTTCGTGGAGGACTGTCTCCCATGGGAGGGACCCCACACTGGAGCAGGGGAAGAGTGTGAGGAGTCCTGCCCCTGAAGAGGAAGGAGGAGCAGAAGCAACGTGTGATGAACTGACTGTAACCCCCATTCCCCGTCCCCCTGTGCTGCTGGGTGGGGGGGTGGGTAGGTAGAGAATTTGGGAGTGAAGCCGTGCCCAGGAAGAAGGGAGGGGTGGGGGGATGGTGTTTTAAGATTCGGTTTTATTTCTCATTATCCTGCTCTGATTTCAGTGGTAATAAACTAGCTTCCGCAAGTCAAGCCTGTTTTGCTTGTGATGGTAACTGGTGAGTGATCTCTCCCTGTCCTTATCTCTACTTGTGAGCCTTTTGTTATATCTTCTCTCCTCTGTCCAGCTGAGGAGGGCAGTGATAGAGCGGCTTTGGTGGGCACCTGGTGTCCAGCCAGGGTCAACCCACCACCAAGTGGGGAATGCCTCGCTCCCACCACTTCTGCTCCTGGGCTCGAGGAGCTGAAAGCCTGAAGACAGACCTTAGAAGTGAGAACCTGGGGCAAAGAAGGTACTGACTACCATAGCCTTTTCTGTGTCCTTTGTTACTAGGCTTCACAGGGCGGTTCTGTTGAAGGAGACCAGTATATTGGGGTGAGGTGTATCCAGGCAAAAGACCCTGAGTTTTGGCCAGGGACTGGTTTTCAGAGACTGGTGGCAGCGGAGGAATGCAAGCCTGGAAGCAGGAAGGGAGCAGGTGTTGCTAGCAAGGGAACATCAGAAGAGGGGCTCTGCACCGTAAATGTGAAGGGCTAATACCCAAATCAGTGGCATTAGAGATGCAGGGGAGAGAGGTGTCACTGGAGGAACTGACTGCAGCAAATTAAGTTTGCTGCTTCTAAAAAGTGCTCTAAGTCAGTGTCATCGACCTGGAAGCAGTGCTAGCTGTTAACTCCAGTCATCTGCAGTATTTGACTTTGCTTTGAGTTTACAGCCCCTTATCGCTTTTCTGTTACGATCAATTTATTACAGCTTATCAATTCATTTGAATTCCCTGGTAAGTTCCTGCCAGAGGCCATGCATCCCTACAGTTTGCTCAGGACAACAGGAACCAGAGCATTCTGTGTTTTCTTGTTTTGGGTAGATAGACCTCTTTCCAGGACAATCCCTAGCAGTCCTATCACCTACCTGTCTAACTTTTCTTACTAGAAAGGATGTTTTGTTTCAGCATTTCAGGCTGATGGGTACAGTGGAGAAGTGTAACCTCTGCTAGGGGGAAGTTGAGAGGCTTTGCTCAGTTCTGTGTTTAATTTCCATGGAGTTATGTTTCACTTAAGGAACACCCTACAGTGGGAGAATCTGCTTTAAAATCTTAACCAAGACCTACAGGTTTATGGCTGCTTATTAGCTTGGAGATCAGCCTGCCATCTGTGAGTAATACAGTGTTCTCACTTTTCTGAAGGGGCTGTACTAAACGTATAAAAGGTTGTGAGTCTTTCATAACCCACGTGTCCAGATATGCAAATTACTGAGTTGTCTCTGATGTAATCTGTTTATGTACTTTTTATATCACAGGCTTTTGCTGGTTTGCTACCTGTGGAGAGTTATTGATGTCGTTTGACGGTAGACAATAAAATTTCCCAGGGAATGTGTAGGAAGTACAAGGATTTACATCAGTAATTTAAAACTAAGAGGAAAAGGCATTACTTAGGCAAGACTTTTCAGGTCACCGTTGGAGAGCTGCTCGCAGGGCATGGGGAATGCTGAATTGCTGTTCTGAAGCCAGCTCTGGGACTTGTGACAAGGTTAGTGCTGGACAACACCGACCTACTCATGGATTCCTCCTTTCCTTCTTCCCACCAAGTGCGTTGCTGTTAGTTGTTTGTCCCTGGTGAAGCAGAGGTTTTAGAAAAGGATTTACCTTCATGAAGGTAAAACACATTGCTGAGCTAATGGTGTGCACAACTACCCCAAGAGTAGAGCACGCCTGTTCTTACCGCAGAGGATAAGGAGGGGAAAAGCCACAACCCAAACAAACAAAAAACCCCATCGTCACTAAGACTCTGTAAGTTGGTACCAGGGGAATTGCAAGTGTTCAAAACCTAATGACCTCATCTCTTTTCTGGCCATTAAATTTACTTATTTTTAAATTGCAATTGAGTCATCTTTCAGTTTGGGGTATTTAATGGCAGCCAGTTTTTGAGAGCCACCATTCCCCATCCTCTGGAAACGAGTCTTCTTTACGTTACCCACCTGCCCTTCCCAAATTCATTCTCACAGGTGTTGGTGTGAGTGACCTGCAGGCAGGGTGTTCTGGCCAGAGGTCCTGCACTAGGCTGAGGCTTAACATTGGTTTCTGATCTACCGGGAAAGGTGATGAATTTCAACAGCATGAGACCTTTTGTTTGTAAACTTATAAATGGGATCAGTTCAGAAGCCTTCCAGGCTCTTTAGCCATCATTTGCACAAGGTGTAGAGCTGACAGCTGGTGGCTATAGCTGTGTCAGCTTTTCCCAATTAATCCGTTGCTACCTCTAAGTTAACACCCCAGCTGTCTGGCACTTTATGGGTATTTGTTTGTCAGCTCAAACTGAGACCTACATGAGATAGGAAAACACTTCAGTCCTGCAGTTCTCATGTCCTTTGAGGATTGGGGTTTGATTCTGCTACCACAGGAAAACTGATGACATGGAGAAGGATGGAATAAAGAAACTTTCAGACAAACAGATATTAGTTCTGCTATGGGACAGTTTTAAAAAATCAGTTTCAGCTTCCACCAGGAATGTATTGTAGAAGTTATAAACATCTTTCACACCAAATACTGCTGCTCTTTGCTCTGATGGGGTGAGAATGGGACCTCTGGGGATCTCATAAAAGGTGTGTGATTTCAAGTTCTCCATTTTCAGCTGCTCTTCTCTTGCACTGGGATCTTGCACAGGGAAGGAGGGCAGAGAGTTGCCAATGCAAACAGCTTCGCTGCCAGACCAAGAGGAGCTTTAGGCAAACATTGCAGTATGCGGGAGGCTCCCTTAGCACACAGATAAGGTTACAAAACACTCCACAGCATGTTCCAGCCTGGGAAATTAATGTAGTATTAATTTTAAGCTGTTTGGTGACAGTTCACTAGCTGTGGTTGCGCTTTGGCTCTATGTCCATTTCCTCTGTATCAACTAACAAACCCCAAATTAAACTTGACACAAAAATAACAGCTCATTTCCCACCCATGGCTCTATAGGTGCTGCCTCAGCGTGGTGATTTCCCCTACCTACAGCTGGATACGACTGATTAGGATGGGTGGGAGTCCCCTCTTGCCTGTAGCCCATGACAGTGGCACTAGGTGCTCACCCCATGTGGTTTTTAATCACGTAGATGTTGTGCTTGGGGACATGGTTTAGTGGTGGACCTGGCAGTGTTAGGTTTACAGGTGGACTCGATGATCTTAAAGGCCTTTTCCAACCTCTATGATTCTATGTTTTCCTTGGCATACTCCTTGAGAAACTGGAGTCTCATGGCCTGGATAAGTGCACTCTTCACTGGGTGAAAAACTGGCTGGATGGACGAGCCCAGAGGGTTGTGGTGAATGGGGTGAAATGCAGTTGGCGGCGGGTCACAAGTGGTGTTGGGCCCTGTTCTGTTTAATATCTTTATCAATGATTTGGGTGAGGGGATCGAGTGCACCCTCAGCAAGTTTGCAGATGGCACCAAGTTGGGAGGCAGGGTCGATCTGCTCGAGGGTAGGGAGGCTCTGCAGAGGGATCTGGACAGGCTGGATCCATGGGCTGAGGCCAATCGTATGAAGTTCAACAAGGCCAAGTGCTGGGTCCTGCACTTGGGTCACAGCAACCCCATGCAGTGCTACAGGCTTGGGGAAGAGTGGCTGGAAAGCTGCCCGGCGGAAAAGGACCTGGGGGTGCTGGTTGACAGCCGGCTGAATATGAGCCGGCAGTGTGCCCAGGTGGCCAAGAAGGCCAACGGCATCCTGGCCTGTATCAGAAATGGTGTGGCCAGCAGGAGCAGGGAGGTGGTTGTCCCCCTGTACTGGGCACTGGTGAGGCCGCCCCTCGAGTCCTGTGTTCAGTTTTGGGCCCCTCACGACAGGAAAGACATGGAGGTGCTGGAGCGTGTCCAGAGAAGGGCAACCAAGTTGGTGAGGGGCCTGGAGCACAAGGCTTATGAGGAGCAGCTGAGGGAACGGGGGCTGTTTAGTCTAGAAAAGAGGAGGCTGAGGGGAGACCTTATCGCTCTCTACAACTGCCTGAAAGGGGGTTGTAGCGAGGTGGGTGCTGGTCTCTTCTGTCAGGTGGCTGGAGATAGGACGAGAGGAAATGGCCTCAAGTTGAGGCAAGGGAGGTTTAGGTTAGATATTAGGAAAATTTTTTTTACTGAGAGGGTTGTCAAACATTGGAATGGGCTGTCCAGGGAAGTGGTTGAGTCACCATCCCTGGAGGTATTCAAAAAGCGAGTGGACAGGGTACTTCAGGACATGGTTTAGTGGGCATGGTTAATGGTTGGACTCGATCATCTTGAAGGTCTTTTCCAACCTAAATGATTCTATGATTCTAGGATTAACTTCTTCAGCTCTTGTGAAATCTGGAAGTGAAGTCTCTTCTATTGAGTTTTCCCTGTATTCTCAGTATGTATTTCCTAGTTTTCTGGAATTGGCAGCAGTTCGGATGGGGAGAGAAACGTTTCTGAATCTTCACCAAAAAACCCAAACTTTTTTCTAACTTTTTGCTGTTAGAGATGGATCTTAACTCAGACTCTGACATGCTGCTTCCACGGAAGTGGATGCAATGCAGCATCACGTTCTTACATACATAAATGCAATCTCCTGACTTGCTTTGATACCAACAGAGCAGTGATTGTGGACTTAGACTGCTGCAATAAGTATTGGAGCTGAGCTTACCCGTTCTTTAAAGTGTATATCCTTTAGTAGACATAGTATGGATGTATATGTACGTGCGTGTGTACATTTGTAATGGAAATATTGAAGCCCGAGCTCGGCCCTTACACAGGAAGCTTTGTGGTGAGCACCTTTTCAGTTGAAATAGCACAGACGGTCTCAGCTCTGGACACAGAGCGTGCGAGCAGAGCTTGCGCACCGCAGAGAGGCCGAGGCAGGGCAAAGAGTCGCTCCCCCGGTATTTCGAGTGGCCTCTCTGTGCTCCCAAGGTTGGATCGTTGCAGCCGGAGCAAACACAGTGACCTGCAGCAAGAGAAGTAGGGGGACAGGAGAGAAAACTGCCGGCCCCCCGAGGGCATCAGTGAAGGGATGACGGCAGGATGATGATGATGATGATCACTGACGGCAGGATGATGATGATGATGATGACGATCACTGACGGCAGGATGATGATGATGATGATCACCGACGGCAGGATGATGATGATGATGATGATGATCACCGACGGCAGGATGACGATGATGATGATCACCGACGGCAGGATGACGATGATGATGGTCACCGACGGCGTGACGATGATGATGATCACCGATGGTGGGATGATGATGATGATGACGACAACGATGATGATGATGACGACGACAATGATGATGACCAGTCACCACCGTGCTCGGGCGCCGTCGCAGTGGCTCAAGTAAGGCAGTTGCAGGGGGGGTCCCCACTCCTCGTTAGTATAGTGGTGAGTATCCCCGCCTGTCACGCGGGAGACCGGGGTTCGATTCCCCGACGGGGAGGGACCGTCGCCTTTTCCTCTCCTGCCCGGCCCCACGCCTCGCTGCCATCGGTTTTTATTTGTCCTCCTGTCCGCCCGGTAACGGATCCCGTGCGTGGGAAAGAGGAGAGCTGTCCGCCTTACCGGCCGGCGGGGGGGTGTCCTCGGGGGGGACCTGCGCTCTTCCCCACGCGTGCGAGGCGCAGGGACGGCGGGTGCCCGAAGGCGCGGGGGGGCTTAATTCGTGGGGAAGAGAATCGGGCCGTGGGCGGTGGGAAGGGCTCGGGCGGGGCGGCTGGGATGGGGCGGGGGCCGAGGGGCCCTCCCTGCTGCTAGAGCCAGAGCCAGCGCTCCCCTCCCCTCCTCCTCTTCCTCTTCTTCCTCCTCCTCCTCGGGGCAGGGGCTCGGGGAGGTGCGGAGCAGAAACCTGCGTGGTGCTACACTAGGAGCGCTGCCTAACACGGGCGGTAGTGCTCCCCGACATGCATTTCCAATTGAGCCGACTCTAGCGCCTGCTCCAGACAAAATCTAACCTTAATTTTTAAAAATGTCCGGTGATCTAGGACGACCCTTGATAATGTGTGCGAGACCTAAATTGCCCTTGTTGTTACAATTTAGTACCTTATTTCCAGTCTGCATCTCCTTATCGTCGCCTCCACTATTAAATTTATATGCCAACCATCGGAGGCATTTAAACATCGACCAAACCACTTTTTTTGAAAGCAAACTTCCACAGGAAAACCGTGTGGGTTTTTTAACCAGCCTGCTAAACATATATGACTCCTCATAGTTCCAAGAGGTTCTCCTTAAAAAAAAAAAAAGCTACCCCGCTCAGTAGCTTAGCTGTTGTCAGGAGCGAGCTGCCTGTTGCGAAACCTGCGTGGCCGCCTCTGCCTTTGGAGCAAACCCTGGTCCGTCGTACGTCGGCTTCTGCAGAAGCTGCTACTGCGGGCCCAGCGCTGATGTTTGTTCCGAGCTGGATCCTGGATATAGACTTGGTAAACCAGGGATCGGCTCCGCTGTGGAGCGCAGACAGTGCTGCATGCAACACCTTTGGTGCCAGTCTGAGGGAGCGCGGGGTGGATCTCGGTGGGCTCCTGGGGCCAGGCCCGGTGGGTACCGCGGCGGGGATGACACTGCCGGGTTGTGTGTTTGGTGGCTGCCGGCATCCGCGTGCCTGAACTAATCCCACCGCCTCTCTTAGAGTTTTCTCGCTTTTTCTTCTAGAGTTTTCAGCACTTTTGCAGGTGGTGGCGGCGAATACTAGGACGTGGGGCTGAAAATGTGAGATGCTGGAACCGAAACTCTGAATCCAGGCTGGGTCAGCTGCAGGTCCCGCTTGGGGCAGGGGGGTGTCTCTGCAGCACACACCCTTTGAGTCACGGGCTTCTTGGCAAATGTCTTTGGTAACTTTCAGGGAGAGTTATTAAACATCTTGTACAGAAGGAATGCTTACATTCAAGTTTCTTGATGAGCAAGCGTTTGTTGGATTGATTGTTTTACTGCAAGCGATGTGTTTGCCATGGGAGTCACAGCTATAACCCAGTTCTAGAGCTTCTCCCTGAAAATTTGCATGTCCCTCACCTGTGCTTGCAGAGGTTGATCTGGCTCTTCTGGAGCAAGGAAATCCAAACCTGCTTCGATCACCACGTTACTGATCATCTGTTAGTTTGTGCTGGCTTCTGCGACTCTTTCTGCTAGAAGTGGTGGTTGGGTCCAGGTGGGCTTCACTGGGAGGCTGAACCCACTAAAGTAGTGGACCTGTCTCAGCTTAGTTCTAAGGTTATTTTCAAATATATTTGCTAAGTTTTGTTAAACTATGTTTTATCCAACCTAGGCAGTATCCTGGGACACCTGCTCGATCTGGGAGTGTTTGCACGGACGCTGGGGTTTGGGGCATTCCTGGGCTGTGCCCCCACCCCGAGCCCACCACCACAGGCGAGGACACGGGGTGCTGCGCCCCTGAGCCGGCCCTGGGGAACCTCTGCCACCGTCTCGGGGAGAGCAGCAACAGTCGACAGCGGCACCTGCTCTTTAATGATCCTGCTCGTGAGCGTATATGACCTGAAACCTGAAGTGACTTAAAGAAACGTGTTTAATTTCTCTCAGAGCAGGCTCGTGCAGCTGCTGCAGGACGTGTCGGCGAGCGCGGCGTGTGGTGCTGTTCACTCTCCCGCTGTCAGCAAGTTCTGTGTGACGTGAGTATAAACCGATGGGGCGGCTCTGGAGGAAAGGTTAAGCCTTTGCTTCTTGAAAGGTGAAGCGCTGGCGTAGAGATTACCTTTCATGAGCAGATGCAATGTTGATGGTAAAGTTAGGTTTCACACTTTGTGGGCTCTCATGTTTAGTACATGCAGTTTAACATAAAAAACCATGTTACGATGCGATTTGATGGCACAATAAGGCTTTTGGTCACTCCTGGCAATATTTGATTAACACATCGCTGGTCTCTAGAAACTTTACTTGCTGGATTGTAAGATTTGGAACAGATTTTTCCAAACCAAAAGGTGTCAACAAAATACTAAAAGAAATGTCATGCTTAAAAGCCTCCTGCCCTGTCACTGCAGCTCGTGCCGATGGAAAGTGTTGCTGGAGCAAAAAAATTCTGGCACTTTTAGAGTGGCTTCTTAACAGCACTTTCAACAGATAAGAAACTAGATGTGTTGAAATAACACTTGTCACTTACATGTTTATTTGAAATATGATTCTAGTTTATAGTATCATTGCCGATTTCATTCAAATGCCTGTGTTCTCTGAAGAAATACACAACTGCTCTCGTACACCCCCCCCCGCCATACAACAACAGTATTTTACTTGAAGGGAATATCTTTTTCAGGCTCTAATAACTTGCTTCTCAGCTCTTCATTCTCTGTCTTCAGAAACATGGTGATCCCCTTGAGCTGTCAATTTTTATCCTGGTATAGGCTTATAAATGTATCACTCTGAGACTATGAAAACTAAAGCTGGGGGGTTTTGGCACAATATTGTCCTTTTAGAGAATTTCCTGGGAAACTGAGGGCGTCTTATTTTAAAAAGAAATTGAATAAATCATTCCTTCAGCTCTGGACTCTGCTTTCCCTGCTACTTGGCTATGGATACTCTTTGGGTAAATTGCTGGAAAACATGCCTTCTTGTTTTTTAAATGTTATTTTCCAATCCCTATTTTTTAAAAAAGGTGTTGGGTTTTTTTACCAGGTGACTCCCTCGCACCTCCCCAGAGCAGCTCTGCAGGGCGCAGCCTCTCCCCAGCGCGTCGCTAGTCATTCCTCAGCGTGCAGAATTGCTGGTGTAGGTCTGGTGAGCACTGCATCCCTTCCAGTTTCTTATCTCTGTCTGTAGATACTCCTGAAATCCTGCAAAGGCTGAGCGCCTGCAGCGCTGCATTTTTCAGGTCGGCCCCGGCAGCGCACACAGTCCCGTGCTCATCAGGCCCATAAGCGTTCCGTTGAATTCCGACCTGGCCCGGCTGGAGCCCGGCGCTTCTCGCAGCCCCTGCAGCGGTGCCTGCGGTGCTGGGCTGCAGCCGAGCCCGAGGGTGGGCTGGGCTGGGGTGAGCGTGGTTTGTAGGTGGGTGAGCTGGTCCAGCCAGGACTAAATGCCTGCCGTGCTTGGTACGGCTGTGTTTCTATCACATACAAATTATTTGACCAGTGGTGCCAGTAAAAGCACTTGCGAGCCTGGCGTGAGGTGCGTAAATAGGCTGAAAGAGCAGGGGGAGGTGTCGCGGATATGCGACGGGCTTTTCTGTAACCCTGGGCAGTATGTACCTCTTCTCCCCACAAACCCTGTCCTTGGCAGGGTGATGAAGTGAAACTGCTCAAACAAGTTTTCTTTGATGATTTAGGCTTAATAAAACCTTCTTTAAGCCTCTCAATTGTTTCCGCAAAACCTGCCATTGGTCCTTTTAAGTCATCTGTTGTCACCTTCAGCCCTGGTGCTATTATTAAAGCGGATCTGTGTTCCTTCACCGTAACAGCACCCTGGCTGTAGCTAATGCCTTTCCTTCTAGGGCAGCGGCTCCCGGGTCTCGCCTTCGCGCACATCCAGCGGTTCTGGTTAACACCAGGTTAATGCCTCGTGGCGGCAGCCGAAGGAAATGCCTCCAGCTGGTGCTTACATTTAAATGTTTGCACTAGCGTGTTCCCACTAGGCTAGCTGAATAGCAAAATATTGAGTTCAGTGCACTCTCACTACTTGATGTTTTTATTGTTTAAGGCTTGAGACAACTTGTAAATGCTTAAAATAGCGTGAAAATCCCTGTGCTGGCACAGACTCTGAGCTTTATTGGAAAGCTGTCTGCTGTTCTCCTGGTGTAGAAGTTTCATATGTTCCACAGAACAATTATGGCAAAGCAAAATTTTAAATAACCAAACCTATATGACAGTTATCATTTAAAAGGAAATCCATAACTTAAGGGTGCCAGAATAGCAAGTTGATTGACAAATAAGAATTGATGAGCACCCAGCTGTCCATCATGTGAGAGTACCCTGGCTTCAGTGGGCTCCATTATATGAGCTCCATTGATTTCCACAATTTTTCCACAAAGGTATTAAATGAAACTTTGTGTTCATAAACTACAAATAACTACACTATTTCCAGGTTCTGTATGTTGGGAACGTACTGTGTAACATAAGCTTTTCCAAGTGAAGGAAGTGGGGAGAAGCATTATGGGAAGGAGGTGAGCGTTTGCTGCTGATGGCAGCTCAGCTGCGGGAGCAACAGCTCGTCCTGGAGCAGGGAGACGAACCTTTGCAAGTTCATCATGCCGGCAGGTCTCTTCACACGGATGGGCTGAGCCCGCTCCTCATTTTAGCAGCTCTGGCCCTGGGCTGTTTCAGGACTCTGTTTTTTCAGCCGTCGACGCTCCAGGCTATGTGCTCCCTAGAGTAAAGCTAACGCAGGTCTGCCCTTCCCCTGCCGTGAAACGTCTCGTCCCTGCAGAGGTACCAGAACCGGGAGGGCTGCGACTGCTGCGGTCGGTAGCTTGGTTCTCGCTCATTGCTCCCTGAAGGTCTCTCGCCTTTGCCATCAGGGAAGTGTGTGTTTGCCTGGGAAGGAATGGGAACGTCAGCCTGGGTGTGACCTTTTGCCCGTTTTTGCCCTTTCTGTGATGCTGACTGTAGGTCCCGCAGCTCGCCACAGGCTCTCTGCTGATGCCCGCCGTCCCACCTGGTTTGGCACACAGGTGACAGCACGTGCTGCCTCGTGTTTTCTGGAGGCAACGAACCCGAAATAGGAGAGGCCGACTTGAGCAATCCGGTGGGTGCAGCACCGCAGCCCCCATCCCACCGCGCGGAGGGTCTGTCCGGAGGGTGGTGGGTTCCAGCGCCCGTGGGAGAGCCGGCGGCTGGCTGACTGGGGTCGCACCCGCAGCGCAGGAGGACGTTTATTCGTTTCACTGTAATAAGCTTACAACAGGTGACCAAAGCCTTCCTGTGGATGTTTCAGACTGATTTAACTAAATGCAATTGCTACTTTAATTCCTCTGTAAAGGCAGTCCTCAGAAGTGACAGCTGACTTGCCCAAGAACACACAACTGCCAATGTATCTGTCTCCGTTCTGTAACACAGTGCTGTTTCTTCCTGCCTTATATAATTAATCCTAAAATCTTGGTTTCCTCTTGAGGGGGAAAGAAGCGACCTCCGTGTTGCTATTTGTAACAGAGGAATATGACTGGGGGTAAGAGAGATACAGGCTGCTTTTACCACCATGGTATTTGTAAATAATGTCATGTTCGACAGATAGCAGGTTTGCTCTTTGCTCTGGGCGTGAACATTAACTAGGGTTATCTGATCTAGTTATAACCTCCCTCTGCTAGTGAAACTTCTCCGTTGGCATGGTCCGCTTTGGGAAATGACAGCTTTAGCTGTTAGACTAGAGATGGGAGGGAAATCTCTTACACTGGTATCTAGCAGTTGAGGTGGCCAAATTTTGCATGTAAGGAAAAATCAGGCATTCTTCTTACTCGAGACTTTCAGGATGTTTTGATGCCGATGCCCAGCCCTGCCGCTCAGTGCCTGCCCGCTGCAGACAGACGCAGGACATTTCTTGGCTCGCTCTGACAGCGTGCCCTGAGTGCTGTAAGAGGCCTTTGGCTAAATCATAAGCCACTTATCTTCAAACTTTATATTTTTTATTTAACTGTGAAGAAATACTCCTCTGTGCTGGCTAATAAAGCTGTCTCTTTGGGCAAAAGAATGACTCAAGTTTAACCTTAGCTCTTAAATCATTAATTATCTTTTTTAACAGTTATGCACATGCTCACACACCCCTTTAAATATTTCTGAGAGAGAGTGGCAGTATCCAAACACATGGTTACCAGCTGCAGCCAGCTCAAGCTAAAACATCACACCCGTGGTCTCATTCGGGTGCAGATGAAATCCAGATGCACAAACGCTCGAGTTCTCCACAAGGGAGATGCTAAATGGTACAAAAAAATAGTTGTATCTTGGCCTTTAATACTATGGGCAGGTTCAGATTATTTTTGCAGCAACTCTAATTGTTAGTTGTTGGCTTTTTTTTTCCTCAAATATGTTGTTTTACCTTTCTGGGTAATTTAAAAATGCCAGCGTTACCTGAATGCATCTGCTGAGTGAGGATGTTTGCTTCATCTCGAAATGGCCTGATGTTTCGGGAAATGTTTCAGCCCTTGCAGGAGTCCCAAGGCGGAGCTGTGAATGTGAGAAGCTTCTAGGAATGTGGAGCAACTTTGCTGCTTTTTCCGAGCCAGAGCTTTATTTTTAGTGTGCCTCATGTTTAAGGGTTGTGCCTGGGAGACAATGGGAGGTACTTCAGTTCCTTTATGTGAATAGCCTGACTGTTCGTTCTTGATTTTTTGGCTTTATGAAACAGATTTTCTTCTTTACAGCTGCGATATCTCCATGAAATTGTAGGTGACTGCCACAGGCTCATTAGGCATCAAGTTAAAAACGGCACGAAGCGAGCCAAGTTTGCGCAGTATGCCGGCAGCGCGCCAGCGCTGCTGTGGCTGGGATTGCTTCGCGGCACCAAACCCGAGGTCGTTCTGCGCTCTCGGGAGGACCGCTTGCTGTCCCCACGCAGGGAGGTGTCTGCCGTCCGTGGGGGCCGTGCGAGCGGCTCGCCGCCCTCGGTGCGGGCGGCAGCCACGGCCAGCGCCTGCCGGCTGCCCGGTGCTGCCCGCGGCACTGCCCGCACCAGAGGGGCCGCACAGAGCTGCCGCCGGCGGTTCGCGGCACGTTATGGGTCTGGGAGAAAAGCTGCCGTGGGGAGGAGGCACGTCGGCGATGACCAGTGTTCCTCTGCTGGCTTGTTCCTGCCCTTTTAAAACTCACGTGGCCTTTTCTCTTCGGCAGAAGGAAAACCACCCTTCCCCGGGGCCAGGCTTGAAGCAGAGCTCTGCAGGTGGCACAAAATGCATCTAATAGCTTTTTAATATTAAAGACCTGTGGGTTTAGTTAGAAGCATTGCCAGCATAACTACAGTGGGAGGTGACATTAAATGTATCAAGCGAACCAAAATGAACATAATTCTGTTACTTTGCTGTCTCTGTCCCAGCTGCTGGTGATGCTTTTTCCTTCCTCTGAGCAGCAGCCGTGTCTAAGGGCTGTGTGATGCCCCCAGCTGCTGTGGGTCCGGTGGCCCTCGCAGGACTCAGGGTGTCTCTGTGTCCCCTCACGCAGCTCACCAGGCACCGGGACAGAAACCGGCCTCTTGCACAAGTTGCGATACGTGTGTCTGCCTTCACTCTTCAGGTGGCGGCTTATGTCGTTTGGTTTTAAACCTAAATGCCTTCATCACGTTCAGTCTCATCTTCATGGAAGAGTAATTCCCTGTAATGCATCCTGAATGCGGCCAGGGAGGTGTCTGCAAACTGTCCTGGGCAGGATGAGCTCGCCGCTCCAAGCGTGTCCCTGGCAGGGCGGAGTGGGGAACGGCTGCTTGCATAGCCCAGATACCCCTGCGATTATATCTGGGGATTGCATTGGTCCAAAACCAAAAAACTTTTTGAAATGGAAGCACACACTGAGTGCTTTCTCTTCATCATGATACTAACTTCAAGTATCTTAGAAATACAGGCCAAAAAACCAGCCACGCGTATAAGTTTGTTGTATCAAACGCGCTACACGTGGCTGAGAACCACCCGGTCTGCTCTGCAGGCCTGAAGCACGTGGCGGCTCTGAGGAGGGGATGCTTAACGCTGCACTTCACAGCCTCAGAGCAGCCGTTGTGCCTGTCACCAGCCGCGTCTCAGTCCTTGGATTTCCTTCCCCTAAGGGACATTAATTAAGTTGTCTTAATCAGGACGCATGTTTGCAGCATCAGTCCACAACATAAGGAACCAGCTTTAAAGACTCCCGTGGTGCTCCCAGACCTCCCCTGGATGCAGTTGTGTGCTCGGTGAGGAGCATCCAGCTGTGGGGGTTTGGTGATTTATCAGCGGAGGTATAGACGAGCGCGTCTGTCGGCGATGCGTGTGCTGGAGCAGCCCGGTAAGTGTTGCTGTGCGCTGAACTCCCTTCAACAAATACCATCAAAACTCATTCCTGTGAGATATCAGACCCAAACCTGCTGCCAGAAATAGAAATGGTGGACGTGTGAAGCCTGCCCAGCAGTCATTCATAGTCACCTTCCATTCAGGTTATCTCCCCATTAATTGCTTTTCTTTTCCAGGACTGACTTTGCCAAGGAGCTCCATCAGTGCTGAGCTATGTGTCAGGTATTTGCTTTTTGTACGTACACCGCGGCTTCCATTGTAAATCTATTCCATCCTCACGTCCCAAGTGGGGAGGAAACCTAAATTTAATGATTGGGTGTGCCTCTACTTCTCCTAGCATGCTCTTATTAAGAACATACTTATGTGGGTGCTATTTCCAGGCATGTAACTGAACGGGTATGTGGCAGAGGATTTTTGTACATCCCTGTCGCTGCTTAGAGAGTGGATAACGCAGGAGAGAAATGCCTTTGGAGCAGGGTTTCTCTGAGGATGTTCCTCAGGTAACTGACTAATCTGAGTCCTGGAGACCTCTTTTGTTTGAATGGTCTCCGCACAAAACCTTCGCTCAGGTTAATCCCATAACACAGGAGAGACATCCCATTCTGCTTCTAGACCAGGCTGCTCTCTTCAAAATAAATATTAAAAAAAACCCCCAAACCCAACAAAAAACATCCCCAAAACCTGCAGACTAGTGAAGGAGACGGCAGGCACGCGACCTACTGCACAGGCACTGTAAATGAGCAAGCCCCGAAGGGAGGAGGAAGGCGTTAGTTACACAGACGGTTAACGCAGCGCAGTTGGGAACGCACCAGTACGGCGCTCCCAGAGATGTGCGTAGCCGCGCTCTTTATTTATTACCCTCGCGGTAGGGAACGGCTGTGTTTATAGGAGGTGGGAGCCGAGCCTCAGCGCTGGGCCGAGCGCCGTGGTGGGACCCGGCGGGATGTTCACCAACTACCTGCGGACTTCTCCTGGGCAGAAACTTTGCCGGTCCAGCTTAAGAGGCAAAAGCTGGGAGAACGGCTTTGCTGCGGTCCTAACGCGCTGCAGTTTCTCTCCGAGACGCTGAGTGGGTCGGGGCGAGGATGGAGGTGCCGGGGAAGCCCCCCCTGAGGCGATGCCTCAGCCACCAGCCCAGGGGCTCCACCAGCAAGGCATGGGACTGCTTCTGGAAGAGCGCAAGGGAAAAACGCCTCGCAGGTCAGTCCAAAGGCATATTTAATCCCGTGCCGGTGTGAACTGAGCATCAGGGCTACGGCCTTGATCGAGGAACGAAAATACCTCTGCTTTTTTGGCAAGCATGCTCCTTTTAATGTGGCTGCACTGCGTGTCGTGCTGGTGTGTCGCACCAGAGTACTTGCCTTCGCCTGGGCTGCTTTTTTCGCTTGTGGGAGCAAGTGGGTTTTTTGAACTGCTGGCTTCTATATAGAGCTGCAAATTTGCAGATTTATCTAGAATTTGATTTCTAACTTTCAATAGCTCTGCTTGTTTGTTGGCTGGAGTTTTGTAGACGTTTTAAATTATGACAGTGTCGGTCCAGTTGGGCACTGTGACCGAAGGCGCAGTGCCTGACAGCCTCTTCTCAAGGCGCACGAGTAATGCTTAGAGCTGTGTGATCACAAGCAGTTGTGAGGACAAGCCCAGAAATAAGCCTGAAGGAGTAAACAAAGAAATATTCCCTTAGATACCAGCTTTTGGGTAATGATGCATAAAGAGCTCAGGAGAATATACCAAAAATTCATGTTCTGAGAAACTAGTTAGTGCACAGACTATAACATGCTGCTGGCCTGTTGCTTGGGGGGGAAATGTAAGCTTTGCATGGCAGGATGAAATCTGTGCTTATGAAACGCATGCTAAATAAAACCTCCTTCCAGAACAGCAGTGTTGCTGGAAGGAGCTTTGGGGGCTTAAGCCTGGTATATTGTGGTAAAAATACATATGCTGTTGGGAGCAGCGAGGAATACTTGGTGGGTGAATACAAGGAGTTTCTTCCAGGGCTTTGATTTCAGATGTGGCAGATTTTCAGAGTGAAGTCAATACAGAAGTTCTGGAAAAACCCAGGTGTGATGGAGCTAAACCTTTCCAGAGCATCTCTGAGTGCACATAGTATTGCCATGTCCTGTTAAGAACTATTGCGGGGAGCGCAGCACTGGAAGGCAGTGCTGAGGTTATTTTTAAGGTGAACTCCAAAGCTTTTAGTGGACAGGTGGTAAAAGAAAAAATCCATTACTCAGCTTTTGCCTGCACTGACTGCAGTAGGAGCTAATTTGATTGAAGGCTGAATAGGGAACTCCTGTTCCAGTTCATATTTTCTTCCTTCTGCCATTTGTTGCCGTTATGCTCTTGGGTGTTGCTGATGTTCAAAAGGACACTAATGAACAACTTCGGCAAAAATAAG
Organism: Buteo buteo; assembly: GCF_964188355.1. Lineage (NCBI taxonomy): Eukaryota > Metazoa > Chordata > Aves > Accipitriformes > Accipitridae > Buteo > Buteo buteo. The sequence goes on along the minus strand of NC_134194.1, from coordinate 17,233,285 downwards.
AGAGTAGGTAGTGGGGAGTAGCTTGAGTTAAACAAGTGAAGCATGAAAACTCCAATTTGATCCTCTCAGTCTGGAAACCTGTGCCTGTCAGAGCAATACCAAGGTTAAGGACAGACATCCCGAGGACCCGTGTGAAGGCAGAGCAAAGATCTGATCAGGCTTGTTCTGTTGGTACTCCGCAACGGATATCACACTATTAGGGCCACGAGGCTAAACCAAAGCCTGGGGCAAGCCAGCCCCTAGCATGTGGGGAAGGTCAGCTTTCGACTTTAGATCTCAGCTGCCCAACTCTTCTGCATATTTGCACAAAATCTGAGGCTGCTCTGATCATACCATGAGGAGTTTAGATCAAGAACTAACCTTTGTTACTCCAAGGTCCCTGGATTTCACGCCGTTTAATGCTTGCCGGAGCTGTGCTGCAGCCCTGCTTGGTCAGCGCTGCCAGGAAGCGGGCAAGTCCTAGGGGGAGCAGGCAGGTGGGTTTGGTGCCAAGTATTACCTGGGAACATGCGTGGTTACACCCCTGAGAGGCTTGTCTAGTGCCTGTGCTTTGCAGGAAGGTTTCTGGTATACTGCATAGTGAAAGCATATGGAAACAGCCCCTTGCAACTGTTAGACAAAAAATTTACATTATGTTTTCTTTGGCTGGAACTGAGAACTTCTTGATCTTGACAGATGCAAATGCATGGCAGAAATACTCAAAAATAGTTTGTTTCCCTGGCTAAATCCAGATTTTTACATTCATGTTGTCTTGTCCTTAAAAACAAATAAATAACACCAGATTGTTCTTACTGACTTTAACATTGACTTGTCTTTAAAAAATTAAACCAACAACACTAGATTGGTCCTAGAGGGTGTCTGGGATCCGAGAGCCTGACCCCACCTTCAGGGGACTGATCATCCAACTTTCCCATTTCACTTCTTAACATCAGCACCTCTGGTATCTCCTTGGTGTTTCTCAAAGTGTAATTGGTATCTAAAAGCCAAAGCATAACTGGAAAGCTCTTAAGAATGCCTGCTACAAAGCCCATTTTCTAAAGGTTTCTTGTCATCTTCTTCTTCTCCCTGATGTTATTGGAAGTCTGGAGCTGGCGTGGTTGGGGCAATGCGGGATTCGGGGGTGGCTGCTGCTCAGGGAATCCGCCCGAACTGACAAGGCTGAGGGTCAGTTCTGGGCTCCTCTTGATTTTTGGTATTTACAGGAAGATGTGAACTCGAACCTGCACGGTTTTTCAGGAAGCCTTTGTACGATGCCAGAAATAACAGCTCGATCTGTCCAGCTACCCATCCACAAGTCTTACGCTCCGAGCTCCCGGGCTGCGCGTTAGCAAGAGCGACCGCGCTCGGAGCGGAGCCCCGGGCAGCCGGCCCGTGTGCGGGGCCGACGGCAGCCCGGGGGCAGCGGGCTCCGGGACTGTGCCGGGACCCTGCGCTGCGTACCACGGCGGCAACGCTGCGCTCGCAAACAAAGTGCGTCCTCTTCTCTGACGCGCGGTCCCAGTCCCCAGCAGGGAGCTGGCAGCATCCCAGGCAGGACAAGAGTAATAAATGTTCTAGTTACTGAAAAATGGCTTTCTAGAACATTTTTTTAGGAGTTCGGTGTGTTGCACAGAGCTCTTTCCACCTGTGGCTTGCATTCAGCTTGCAGAGACAGGAGATTTTGTAGCAGTTTTCCAACTGGCAACCTGCCATTCTCTTGCCAGCGGTGCATCCCTCTCTCTGGCCCCAAGACTGTGTTCAAAATAAGCCGAAGCAGCAACCACCAAACTGAGATATTTCTTTTCTCCCTTGAGCCTAAAGGCACTTCACGCTTTATAAGAAGACCTTTCAGAGGTGCCAAGGGGCTTAACTGTTATTGGAAACATCCCTGTTCCTCTTTCAAAACAAGCAGCAAGTTATTCTTTGGGCTGAACTTAAGTTTTAGTTTGGAAGTGTATTGATGCTGCAAGTGAGGTGCCCTGTGCTCCTCCTGTAGGATGGAGGCAAAGAGGCTGTCAGATCAACTGGGGACTTTCAGTGGAGGAATAAGACATTGGAAATTGTATTTGCGTGTAAGATCTATGATTCAGGGGATGCCGAGGTCCTCAAGCCGCTTTGAAAATCCTAGCTTTAATTTGCGTGGGCTGGTCATGACTGGCATTAGAGCAGCAAGGCGTTTGAGCTGGACTGAACGGGAGCACCAAACCATCGTCACTGCTCGCAGTTGTGGAGCCCGTCACTCCAGGCTAGCGTTACAGTCCATTGGAAGCGGCGAGGAGTTTATCACGTGTACGTACAAGATGTGTTCGTCAGTACGAGTATCAAGCATGACTGTAACCGAGGAGCAGAAGTAACACAAATTCTGCCAGATGGATGGTCTCTTTCTTCTCCAAAACAATAGCCAGAACTTAAATTGCAACTCTTCCAGACAGTACGACTAAGGTTCAGCACGATTAAGAAGCCTTTTGAGGAGCTCAGAGTTCCGGCATTTGCTGTTTCTCAGGGAGGTTTGTGTTATCCCTTCTGTCCTCGGGTGGTGGAAAGGCACAAAGTCACACTTCTGGTCCCGGAGCATATCACAAAGGTCAGCCTTCAGGACTACAGTTTATTGCAATTCTGGGTTTCTCAGAAAAAAGTTGCAAAATAGTAGTCCTGATATTAATTGGAAAATATTTACACACACATGCACACACAGATATTGAGAGAAATGGCATATCAAAATATTTTTTACTTTAGAAAATATCACTTCAACAAATAGAGACTCTTTCAATAGTTTCCTATGAAAAAGTGCATACCTCTGATTGAACTCAGCCTATCCCTTCCCAGGGTAACACAATTTAGGTGGTACATGAAAACCCAAGCTATAGCTATCTCAAAAACCCATAGAGATCATCTCTTATTCCAAATACAAGCTAATGGGTTTTTGGCAATCTGGACCTCTGCTCTTTAAGGTATTTTAATGCTATTGGGCCTTTGACGACAGCAGTTCTGGCAATTCCTTTGGCCGAAGCTGTTCCCCGCTGCTGTTTGCACGTGCCCCAGAAGCACGGGCCTTCGCCCCGAGGGCTGTGCTGGTACGCATGCTGTTGTTGGTGATAGGGGTTAGAGCTGAAGTTTCTGTAGATATTAAATATGATCTGTTATTTATCAGAGGAGAAAAATTATTTTTAATACAGTGTGTTTGATAGACTTATATTACCGAAAGACGGGGGAAAATTAGGCATGACAAACTGCTTGCTTTGTCAAAGTAATTCTTCACACTCTAATTGTATTGTTTTCTGTACAAAACCAGAGGCATTATAAGTTATTGTGACCGAGTTCAATCATGCCTGAGATATCGTTAGTTCTTCTACTTAATGGTGTTAAAACCAAAGCTTAACACCAAGAAAGCAACCGTATTCAGTAGAGCAAAAGGTACATTTTCTTCTGCCTAATATTATTGCATCTATTCTCTAAAAACAATGTTGTGATAAGTCTTTCCAATGAAGAAATTAGCATACTCTTCAGTGCACTTGTATTTCCGAGTCAATGCAGAGGAGAAGAAGAAAACAAAGCCCCAAGAATGGTATATCAGACCTGCTCTTCGCTGGGTCCCTGGACAGGGAGCTGTGCAAGCCCTTCCCAGTGGCTGCATCCCCCAGCACCCCCAGGCTCGGGGTGTTACAGCGAGGACGGCCGTAGGGGTCCCCCAGCAAGAGTGAGAGCCCAGCGGGATTCCAAGCGCTGCAGTCACTCGGTGCACTGAGTGACACCTCGTTCAGAGCCACCTTTGGTCCTGGCATCCCGCCGCTGCACCTTGAGGTCTGGGCTGCATTTGGAAAGGGAAGAAACTCTTGCAGTGAACCGCACTGTCAACTATTTGTTTCTATTTTGGGACATAATAGAAACCACACCGAGAGCTTTCGAGGGGGAAACAAGCCAGAGCCTTTTGAAGCAAATCACTTCGTGCCAGCCCAACTGCTGCATAGTACGAAGGGCTGGGAAGTAAAGACTTAGCAGTCTGTTTGGGGCCGGCTCCTCTCTTTTTCCCTGGATGGCAGGTTCTGCTCCGTGCCCGGGGTCTCCCAGGCAGCTCCCCCGGGGCTCACAGGAGCAGAGGGACCGAGACACCCATCCACCACGCTGGAAAAGGGGTAGGGAGGGGGGGCAGGTGCTCCCCTTGTCTCTCCTGCCCTGGTCTGTTAGGGGCTTTTTTCAGAACGCCAATTGTTTCAACCATTATTTTGCAGTGTTGTCACAAGCACCCAGGGAGACAGCGGTCCCTCCCCTTCTGCCCAACGACCAGCAAAGCCGTACGTAATCCAGAAAAAATGAAGCATGCCGTAGCCCGTGCTACATCCCTGCCCACTGCTGGCTGGTGACCGGGAGGCAGCTCTGGCTGGAGGGGAGGGCTCCCTCCGGTTTGTGCCCTGCTGCCTCCCTTTCCTGCAGCCGTACCTGCCCCAGACCTGTCCCCCGGTTGCTTTGTCTTCAAGGGAGGTCACCGCAGGCTTTCGGTTTACATTGTGACCTGGTGCTCTCTTCTCCTGCCTCGTCTGTACAAAGCAGAGCGGGTAAGAACGGTGTTTTTCGCTGTGCCGGCAGCTCGGTAGGCAGCACGTTGCTGAAGAGCCCTAATGTGGAGTCCTGAACGTGCCCGGTGGGAGCAGCGGGGAGGTGAGACCTGGCCTGGGCTGGAGATGCCCGGGGGGCCGCAGGAGGCAGCCAGCCATACCTGGGAAGGGGACAAGGCTGTCCCCCTGCTCAGCCAGGTCACTGCCCCCCTCCCAGCAGCGCAGAGCTCTGCCGTGGGCGGCTGAGCAAGTGGGGAGAGACGCTCCCCCCCGGGCTGAGCCCACGCTGCTCCTGCTCACCTCAGCACAGCACCATGCACCTGTGACCTGCTCAGCTCTCCCTGCAAAAGCATTAGGGCCAGGCCCTCCAAACGTATCTTTTTTTGGGGAATCTAGCGTGATTTGGCCCCATACGGGTTGAGATTTTCCCCCCTTTCTAGTCTTGCAGTCACTGCCAGAGACTTGCGTTGGCTCAAGCCTCCTTCCGAGATATCCTTTCCCCACCCATACGTACCAGCCGCCCATAGCCCGGCCCCTGCTGGGCTCGTGTGTGAGCACACAGCCCCGCTCTGAGATGAAACATCTTGTGTTGACTCGTTTTGACCAGGGCGACCTTCCAGAACAGACAGTTGCATGCGAGTTACGCTGGGCTGTGAGAAAGCAGCACAGACACGGTTTATCTAAGTACAGGGGACAGAGCCCTGGGCAGTATTTACTACCCTGCTCCAGATGCAAGAGCTCCAATACAAACTGCTTCTCTGCTTGACCGCCGCCTTCTGTGAAGAAGAGCGAGCGATGGCTAACTGGGCTGAGCCTCCTCCTGGTCGCAGAGCAGAGCAGGTCTGGTGTGTGCCTGGCTGGAAGCCCGGGGACACCCTTCGTTACCATGGTCTGAGGCCGGGGGCAGCAGGGAAGCACGATGAACATCAGCCCGTGCTTTGCCACGCGCAATCCCGATGCCTTGCAACACGGGCAGATGTTGCGGGGCTGAAGGGGCATTTGGTGAAGCAACTATAACATTGTCCACACCAAAACCTCCTAACTGGAACAAAAACTTAACGCTTACAAGTGTTGGGAGAAGGGCAAATGGCATTTGCTGGTGTTGAATGTAAAGCATGAGCTTTAGTACATTTGTACTGAACCAGACCAGGAGGCACCTACCTGGTGTCCTCTACCCAGGACTGGCCAGATGCAGAGGTGCAGGGACTCCAAGGCTACAGAAGCACACCTGTGTGCAAACAACATATATGACAATACTGCTCCAATTAAAAAGTATTTAAGATGTAAGGATATGGGCATCAGTGACCCTGAAAATGTCTGCAAAGAAAGGGGAAGATGATATCTGCTCCGCATGTGACAGGGTGGCCAGAACGCTAACGTGACTTGTGTGCACAAACTCCAGGCGACTGTAACGAGGAGCCGAAGAAGGCTGGTTACTTTTCTGACAACTGTTCCTATTGCTCCTGGGCTGCTGTGCTTAGCCCAAGCATTGCAGTTCAAGAAAGAAATTGGTAAGGTGGGTGATGCTCTCGCCGGGGACCATGTAAAAGATCCAGCGACTGGATCCCTGAGGTTCCTCCTGGCCTCACGGTCTCCAGCAATGGCAGAGGGGAGCAGCAGGAGCCCGTGGTGCTCCCGCGCTGCTGCTCCTGCAGAGCCGGGTCGCTGGCGGGGGGAGGCTGAAACTCTTGGCACTCAGAGGAGCCGCAGAAGAAGAAAAGTTTATTAAAGGAAAGGCAAAATAGCCACATTCTCCAGGTGCTCTTTCTGGTTCTCTTTCCTTCTCCGATGCCAGCATCTACCCTGGCAAACCACCTCCACGTTGCTGCGACCCACCGACTACACAACTTGTGCTCGCTCGCTGCAAGCCGCGCAGAAATGTACTGCTTTGTCTTTGTAAACAGGCTAAAAATATCGCTGTGCTATTCCTCCGAGGGCCTGGGAGTTCAGAGAGGCTGGGAAGGAAGCCGGGGTCAGGCCGCCTCCGGGGAGCAGGCGCAGGCGTCGCACGTAGGCGCAGGTCCCCTCCGGTTCTGCAGGAACGGGGGGCTGGCTAGAAGAGACCCAACGCGTCAGACACGGCGCCGGTGTCCTGCCGCCCCGGCCCCAGCGGGTCAGCGGTGCCAGGTCTCCTCCGTTTAGTGCTAATTGTGCGAGAGTGCGGGAGATGTGACTTGGAAAGCCCCAGAGCTGTGTGAGAAGCCCAGCGTGGCAGCAGGGAGCAGCCTGGGGCGGTGGGACAAAGCTCAGCTTTGGTTCTGCTCCTCTTCTGAAGGGTAATTATTCGCTTTTCTGTATCACTGCATGTATTGGGTTCAGTGGTGCAGTTACCCACGTCCTGCAGAGCGCTGCCTTCTCCAGGCAGTGCCACCCCCAGTCAACTGGGGTAACAGGGTCTTCTGGGCCCCTTTCCTGAAAGGAGCCCTGTCTGAGGCTTGTGTCTCCATTTCCTCTGATTTCTGGAGTCAGAAAAGACTGTTCTTTCAGCCATCCTATTTCAGAAACATTTAAAAGCTAGTTTCTGTTCTCATCACACCAGCGTACCTTCTTAAAGCATGTGGCTATCCTAACCACATCCCGGTCAGGGTAACCAGGACCTAAGTCTGGATGTCTCCCTCCACAAATGATGTAGAAGCGTGTTCCAACTAGAAACCTCATCAGGAGTTATTTCAGTTTGCTATACATGTCTGGCAGCCACGAGGACCTGGAACATTTTTGCATTTTCCTTCATTAGTGCTTAACCTCGTTACCTGGTGCGAGACTGCGTGGCACAGAGTTAATCAGTAATGAGCGCTGGTGCCCAGTCAGGCGTCCGTTGTGTGCTGTGAGGAGCTGAAAACAGAGAGCAGGGATCAGCTCTGGTCTCCTAGCAATAATGGCAGTGATCTCTGCTGTCGTATGCTACCTGGTTTCTCCATCTCTCTACTGTACTTATAAATTTAAATTTCCCCTACGTGAGCTGTGGCAGTGCGAGCCAGGGATCGGCTGCTCTCCCTGGGTCTGTGGGAACTGCCTGGTGCTGGGCAGTTCGGTCTCAAATGAGGAGGGAACGGGTCCAAAACTGAACAAATGCACATGGTGGGCAATAAACACAGGAAAGCCCAAATATGCTGCTAGCATCCTCCAGTCTTTACCTGCCTGAAAACCCAAGGGAACCCCAAACCGCCCAGCACTCAGGTGGGTTGGCGTGGAGGTGGGTGCTGCCCTCGCACCCGCTTGCATCTGCCCTCCTGCAGCCCACCCCGCCGTGAGCCCGCTGCCCGTGGGCAGCAGCGCCTGGCCACCCGCACCGTACGGACCGGTCGTTGCGGAATAAGTTCAAACCGTGATCAGCTGGCTCTTCTCCAGCCAGAAAGAATTCGATAGAGATATTTTTTTTATAGAAAATAACCTTCGCTGTGTGAAAGAGTTTCAGTGTAAAAGCACTAGGTTTAGCATGCTTTTCCCATCACCTCTGGCAAAACTAGAGCAGAGTGTCAGGGGTGGTGTCCGCATAATAGCGCTCAGCAATGTGCTTTGCGCTGAGCTCATTCAGCTGGGCCACGCTCCAGTTTATCGAGGATTTCTCGCTGTCGTAACTGTAGAGCTTCGAGTACCTCCGCGCGTTTCATTCGTCTCTGTCCTGCAGCTGATTTAAACTATATGTATCCTGCATTTATGTCCTGACGGTATTTCTTGCCACCCACACCTTTGGCACTGTCAAACTCAATCCCCGTTGCAAACTCGGTTGTAGATGCTGATGTGAGACGGCAGTGGAAGGGGCTGCTGCTGAATACCAAGGGCAAGAGAAAGGAAACGGCATGTCAGAGCCCTGCCGAGATGCGAAGAGTGGCTGGAGGGAGCTGTGACCGAGCTGCTCTTTCCCAGGGAGGATTCTCCACCCCGTCCTGGGTGGGATCTCGGCAGTCCTGCTTAAAGCCGAGCAGACGGGGTTGGAGTTCAGTTGCCCCGGGCAGGACTTGCTCGCTTGCAGGGACACGGGAATAACTTCTGCACAGGACAGTGATACGTCGCAGTTCACTCTCCCCATGGAAGGTAGGAGGAGGTTTATTTTCTTTCCTGGATTATTCTATTTCTCGAACGTTATTACCAGGAAACAGGGCGTGAGCTGTTTTGGGGGATGGAATGGCAAAGGTGTGGGTCTGGCTGTTCCCTCCTGGGATGTGCTGCTTCTGTTTGGGCTTGTTTAGACAGAAAACAGTTTTACAGTGATAAATTTTGTTTGGGATTTAGGGGGGGGAAAAAAAGTAGGTGTCGGAAATTTTAAAATCTAATGCTTTACCATCTGAAAGTCACACACGGGGCACTTAACGCCCCAGCAAAGCCCGATCTCTCTCGGAAGGGTTTCGTGCTGGGCAGAGCTCTCTCCTCTAGAGGGTAGCAGCTACCTGCGCTGCTGCAGCCGGGCCGGGGAGCGCAGGGCACGGTTCGGGCACGGTTCGGGCACGGTCCTGGGGACACGGCTGCGGCAACCCGGCCTCCTGCTGGGTTTGGGAGGACTGGAAAGTCCTTCTGGGGGGTATGCATGACTATCAGTACGTGGGTGGGTGTGGTTTATTTTGCTATAGGTCTCACGCGTGGTTAGTCATGAAATTCCAGCACGTGCTGGCCAAGAAATGGAGGGTTTAGTTTGTTAGATACAAAAATCCTGTGTCTCACCCTGAGTGTCAGCCCAGGGCAGGGAGGGCAGCAGGAGAGGGCACCGGAGGCTCCTCGCCGGGATGGCCAGGACCCTTAGTGGTTGCCACTGGGGTCTTGTCCCTGCCTGCGCGTGTACAGCCGGGGCAGGGGAAGGATTTCCACAGGGGACGGAGTGGGGTGGCGGGCAGCACGGGAGCCGGGAAAGCGGCAGCGGTGCGTGGTTGGTGGGGAAAGAATGTCAGCCCTTGGGAAAACGTCAGCATCGGCGGCAAAGTCACCCCGAGCGCTGATGCCTCCTCCTGAAAAGTGATGGCAGAATTCATCTGCCATTTAGGTGGGGAAGGAAGCCCCTCGGGGTGGGTGCCACGAGCCTGCAGCAGCAGGGTGGCTGTCCCGGCGCGACCCGGGGCTGGAGAGGGGCAGCGGGTGCTGCTCCAGGCTTCGCTGCGCTTCTGGGTCTTCCCTCGTCCTCCGCAGAGCGGGAGGAGGTTTTTGGGTACGGGTCGAGCGTGTTTGCTGTCTCAGCCCGCTCGGTTGCTCTCCCGCCTCGCTCCTGCTGCGCCCAGGTAACTTTGGCAGGGCTGGAGCCCCTCGGCAGCACCCCCAGCCTGAGGGAGCTGGTGCCCCTGTGCTGGGGCAATCCCGGCATTGCTCTGGCCATCAGCTGGGCCAGCTTTAGCTCCTGCCTTTGCCAAAGGCTTGCTTTGTAACGCTGAAAAAATCCTACAGTAACTCTGATGGATCTGTAGGAGGGTATTAAGTGTCTACATGTCAGATGGTGGCTTTTATTTTATTGCTCCGTGTAAAACATTTTGTGTTCTCTGGGCAGGAGATGGAAGTGTTACAGTGACTGTTTTTCAGAAAATGAATTAGTGTCATGTTGTCCCTTCCCAGCAACGCTCCCCTGACAGACAGCCACCGGGGCCACGGCTGCCCAGCCTTGCCGGCAGCTCTGCTCTCGCATGGGCTTTGAGGACTGTTTGCCAGGACCACAACTGGGAATAACACTGCATTTTTTGTCCTTTGCCTCTCTATAAAATAAATCAAGCTGAGTTTTCAACCCTCTGTTTGCTGATGCTCTCTGGCCAAGTTTTGAGTCAATTTATTTCTCATTGCTTTGCGTCACCCTGGCAATGTGCCAAGCACAAGAGCTAAGAAGAAACACAATTAGTTTGCTGCATTTGAGGCCAGGGCTGAGCATCCATCCATTGGTACACACAGGTCTTGAAGGCAGTGGAAAAGGTGTATTTTTTTAAGGTGGAAAATTGCTTGCCTTTTGGAAATGAATAAATTGTTGACATAAGCTAAAAGTCATAAGAGGAGAATGGGTTACGTTGCCAGATACTCACCAGAAGAACATTATGCACTTGAGTGCTGATACAACAAATGCGGTGGGAAGCGACCCAGAGGGATGCCGGCTGGAGGGCAGGAGGGGCCGAGCCGCTGGCCCTGCCGTGCCCAGCGGCAGGGAAAGACCCACCTTGGCCCGACGGCTGTTGTGCCACAGGGGCACCGGGCAGGGCGAAGCCACCCTCTCTCTGCTCTGCTATGAGTTGCACTCACTGGCGAGAGCTGCTTGTACGGCCAGCAGAAGTGCTCGGCACGAAGCACAAGCCTGAGGCGGGCAGTGGGGTGACCCGGGTCCTGGCAGTACCCGTTCGGGGTGTGCGGCGGTGGGGAAACCTGCGGGGGTGCTGCAAAGGCCCCCCAAGGGATCGTGAGGCTGCTGGGGTCAGTGGTGCCGGCCATGAGCAGGGGGACCCCCCGGTCCCCAGCACTCGTCCCGTGGTCAGAGAGCTATCAAGAGACAGGGAGGTTGTTTTGGAAGCATTTTCATGTGGATTGCTGTTCTTTTTGGTATACATTTGCCATTCCAGCTTCTGAAGTCCACCTTTTAGAAACGCTTCCAGGGTAGGCATTATCTGATATCTGCCAAAAACCTGGCTTTCGTGGTCTGGCAAGACCCGTGCAACAGGGGCTGAGCGCACACACTGCGCGCTGTACCCATCCCTCCGCTGCCTCCTCCCGTTTCCCTCAATGCTCCTGGGAAGAGGCAGGACCTGGAGCTCTCGGAAGGCATGCTGGTGTGGGAAGGGAACTTGGCATCTCTGGTGAATAAATAATATCAAATAAGTAGCTGTTTTATGCATTAAAACAAAGCTTTATGAAAGGCAAAAGACAAAGGAAAGGCCCTGCTGACAGCTCGGTAGGATTTTACTGTGGTGCCTGACATCTTCTGGCTGCTGGAGCCTGGGGACCACTTGTGGGTCTCAGCTTGGTTCAGCGACCTTCAGCATCTGAAGTAGGGTTGATGCTGGCCACCCTGGTTTCAGCTTCCCAGGGCTGTGGTACTGCAGACCTTGCTGCTGCTTCCTTTATTTTCCAGAAATGGGGCATGAGCGGGGCATTTGCAGGGAGAGAGGTTTGTGGTGGGTGCACAGAGGGTGGTTATGTGAAGAGGTAAGTACTCATGTACTGCACAGCAGCTTCCCGCTTCCTTCCCAGCTCTGAACGCTCACACAAGAACGAGGATCCTCTTGAAATTTGACCTTTTTTTCTCAGTTTTACTCCTTGTGTTTGGTCATTGTTCCTCCCTTCTTTCACAAAGCAGCACAGTAATCAGGTGACATCCCTCGCTCATGTTACTTGGCCTTGTATGATGGGGCCTTTCTATTTGTTAGGCAAAGCCTATTGATTTAATTTCTGTATCATTATTCAAGCTAATATGGAATATGTCACTGATGATGGTGCATGAAATCAAACAAAGCCTGAAAAACAGGGTGAAATATTAAATAAACCTTGCCAAAGGACGGGAAGGAGGTGGAGGTGAATGTGCAATAAGGTTACATGGTGCCATGGCCGCTGCTCTGCCGCTCCGGCTGCACACAGGCTGTTAGTGCCTTCGGCTTCTGGGAAATGTTGGTAGGGCCACCTGAGCTGGTCAAACACCACCACTGGTTGCTGCTGGGGGACACGGATTGGAAGCCGTATCAAATAGCAAGTGGCCGAGCTTGTCTCCAACCCCATCTAGCTCCTGTGCCACTGTGCAGCTGCAGCCGTGGCTCTGGAGGTGATGCCGGCAGAGCGGTTCACTCGATGGCTACCTGGGACGGGAGGAGGACAGGACCTTCCCACCTAGTGCAAGGAAGATGAGAGCTGTCTGCCGAGGTGGATATACCGACCCTTTCCCCAGCGCTTCTTGGCCTAAGCAGAAATAGCCGTCATACTCGCCGTTACACCTAAATATACAATTATGCATAAAGATGAGTCTGAAGAGTGTGTACTAAAGCAGACGTGTCTGTGGCCGGTTGTACAGGGACTGTGGGAAGACCTACCAAAAGCAGCTTTCTCTGGGCTCTCGGGGTAACTTGCCACTAGATGTCACAGCGTGCTTGGGTTTGCAGCGGGGGACCAGGAGTGCCACTGGTGCTGGGGACGCCCACCCAACCCACCCACAGCGGGGGCGAGGCTGTTCCCTAATGTCCCGCTGTTGGACCGAAGCAAGTAAATAGCATCTTTATGTCTGTTCTTTTCTTTTAGAGCATTTTGGAAACATTCCTCGATTTCATATGTCATTCAGCAAAGTCAGAGAGACCAACAGGTGAATAAAGAGGTTCACCTGCTGGTGGCCCACGGGGGGTGACCCCAATGGGACCCCTCCTCTGGCAGGTATCCGGTGGCCCTTCTCCCACTGCAGCAAATGGCAAACCCTCATTAGCGTCAGTTAATTTAGCAGGAGCACCCTATCTGTGTTTCAAAAGCTCTTGCTCCAAGGGGGACACGTTTTGCCATCAGTCCCATTCCCACCAGCACGAGGCAAATGGAGGCCAGAGCTGGTACCAACCCAAACCATATCAAACAGCTATTTATAGGTGCACAGGAAACCACGCTGGGCCCTGGGCTTTCTCTCTCATCTCAGTTGAATCTTTAATCAGCTCAGCAGCGCGGGGAACATTAATTTTGTGTGCTTTTTCATTGAACATTGCGCTGAGCAGTGGTAGAATATGTATGTGGTTGGGTTTGGGCAGGCTGGTGATGAGATAGGCAAGTCATCTTCTAAACTCGTTACAGCTTTATAAAAAAATGGGTATATTGTTAAAAGACTAGAAGGAGATTAGAGTGAGATGCATTTGCTGAATAAATAAATGAATGACAGCATTTAAGACCTCCTGGTGGAAGTGATTTATGTACAGACTCAGCCTGGCGAAGCCACACCACCACCCGTACCCAGGCAGGTCTTCGATGAAGTGCAGCTGTTGAAGTAACGATGGCATCACTCTGCTGCATTCATTCCCCATCAAAAATGAGCTTGTTCTTGACAATCTCAGACTGCACAGAAGACACATCCAGGTGTTACCTGGGATGGAGGGTGGTAGTCTTTCCTCGTGTTCAGTAGCATCACTTCCCCTGAGACCAGGATCTGCCCAGCCTGAGCAGGGATCTCGTGCTCTGATCGCTGGTCTTCAACCTGGAGAGCAGCTCCCCGGACAGGACACTGCTCCCTCCCTGCACGCAGGGACGCGGGCGGGTGCAGGCGCGCTGCGAGGGGAGGCAGGACCGGTGCGCAGGGAAGGGACCCGCTGCCCGTGCCCCCCTGGATCGCGGGGTGCGTCTGCCCTCGGTCTCCTCCCGGCAGGACAGAGCCGGGGACCTTCACGCATCGTGGAGCCCTTACTAGTCCAGACGCCCCAGAGTCTGCGGGGAGCAACCTAACCTAAGGTGGTATGTGCCTATGAGTAGTGGAGTTCTATTTCCAAACAGCAGCTGCACACCAGCCTTGGCTCACACAATTCTGTGCCGCAGGAGATCCCCCACAAGTGACCTTCAAAGACCAAGACCCCACTCCCAGGCTGGCCATGATGAGCAGTTCCCCGTCAGATAGATACCACTGCCAAAGAGGGGAAAAGGCAAAGCAACATTTTAACTTTATAAACCACGCTTTTTTTCCAAGTGTACGTATGAATCCAATTCTTTTTTTTCTCCCCATCTCCAGAAAACAGGGCTTTTCCCTTTGTGGCTCTACCTGCTATGTCAGCACATGAAGATACTCTTATAGGGTGTAAGGGTTTTTCAAAAGGGTCCATAAATTAATAAAAAATTCCTAAAAAGCCTGTGGTTTTCCAAAGTCATCTAGAAAGAAAACTCATTTTGAACCTCATTGCCTTTCAATCTGTAGCAGATCTACTCTTGCAGTCACCACTGAGGCTGTGGACACAGTGTGTCTCATCAGACCACCATAGCGGAGGGCTCTAATATGTTCAATGCTTTAACTGATTAGGCTACTAATTAGAGAAGCTAGAGAGTTGTTTAAAGCAGCTAGAAGGACAAATCGCAGGGATTTTTCCTTGAACTGCTTCCAAACTGATAGCACATTAAACAAAGAAGAACTTGGAGAAATTTAAATTACAGCTTGTGACCTGAATGTCAGACATCGTGCTGCACATACACCGAGGAGCGTGTTCTCTGCAGCAGACAAGATGGATGGGGTATAGCTGCAAACCACTCGCCACTATTAATTTTCACCACATGAATCTTCCTGACCAATAACACATTATTATTTTGTTTCGTCTGGGATTGCCTTGCCCCCCCTGCATGGCACCAGTCCAGAATATGTACAAATCTTACTTAGTCACAGTTAGTGACTGTGCCTTAATATTAGGAGTCTCCCAAAATACTTACTGTGCTGCTTTCTCCTTAGAGAGTGAGGCTTGAGCCACCCCATCATTCCCATCCAACACTGCAATAACTATCGCAGCAAAAGGTGCTTTGAGCAGAGCAGGTTGCTCCTCCGGAGGAGATGACGGGTTTCTTGGTTAGGGGCCACCCTTCCGCGCTGGGGGGGGTCAGAGTCCAGTTTCAGCTCTGGGCAAATGGTGTAGCCTCACTGCGTTTCAGAAAACCATCGCTTCCCTGTTCTGGTGGGGGTGGGAGGACGGATGCTCGGGGTACATGGAGAGAAGGGAAAAGGTGGGATGCATACGACCACCAAGAAAACCAGCAAAAGCTTCTCTGGGCTGTCCCGCCTGAGTGTCGTAAGGCTGAGTGAGGTCCTCGCGGAGGAGGCAGCGGTGCATCTTCTGTGGCTTGTTGGGGGTTCCCAGGGGCTGGCCGGGGCTGTGGTCCCCCCACCTGGGAGGAACACCCCGGTCTGGTGAGCACAGCATCCCTGCAGCGGGCGGGAGCAGCCCAGCGCCGGCTCCCCGTGCTCAGCCGGGGCCGGGATGTGGGCAGAGGTGGGAGCTGGCAGCTGGGGAATCAGCATCAGCCCACGGGGCGACAGCCGCAGCCCGGCTCCTGCTCCGAGCAGCCAGCGCCACGTGAGACTGCCGGCCCCAGCCTCAACTACTGCGGAGTGCGAGGAAGGACGCCTTCTCCTGCGTGGCGTGGGAGGGTGGCGTTGTCTAACAAACAGGTTTACTTCAGTAGGACGGGGCTGGGGCTTAGAACAGCAACTCTTTGGAAAAAAAACACCCCAACACTTAAAAAATTAACATAAATCCAATTTTCTGCAGTTATCACCAATCTCAGATTAATTCCGCAGCATGACCAAACTGCTGCAAGGCCCTTACACTAGTATGTTTAATATATACTGGTGTATATATTAAATGTGATTTCCGGACACATTAGGGTTTCTCAAGGAGAGTGCAGATAAGACGCGGGCTGGGAGGCAGCTGGAACCAAGTGTTCTGCAGGAGGAATGTGTGGGCACAGAAACATACAGGGCCCTGAGTTTCCTTTCACTTTTTTTTTTTTTTCACCCCTGTGCTGTTCTGTCACCCTCAGATGTGTCAGCATTTGATCTGCACCAGCGAAAGAGCTGAATCCGGAGCCTGGCAATTAAAACTCACCAAGGAAAGCCTAGGGTACGTCGAAGGGCGGCGTGGTTAGCCGGGCTCCAGAGCAGCTGCTGGGAGGAGGGCGGTGAGGGGACTGGGGCTCCAAGGCAGGTAACTGGCTGTCCTAGCAGCTCGCCCTGAGCTGGCATCTGCACAGCCAGTGGTTTGACAGAGGCTTTAGCATTGCTTCACTCCTTTCCTAAGGCTAAGTGAAAACTCCTGGAAGGGAAGTGCATTAGCTTCTCCTCCTCCTGAAGTCAGAAGAAGACTTCTTCCCATTCATCCCGCTCCCACGTCGGCTGGATTCGTGCAGACTCATGCCGGTTTCCCCGTGGCTGAGCGCAGTGCCCCTGAAGCTGTGATCTGCTGGTGCCAGGAGAGTCTGCACTTACTAGTTGTGGGCAAGCTGCCTCTTCAGTTTGCTTCTAGGCTCTCCCTTCAGAGCTGCCTAACTTTTTAACGTTTTAATGCAATGTGCTAGGGAGTTTGCCTAATCTAAAGCGCCCGGTGCGCGGCATCTGCCGAGGGCAGCACTGCCCTTCCCAGAAAAGGGTCCCCCCCTCCTGGCACCCCCCGCACCCCCGTGGGTCCTGCAGCCTGGCTGGGGCTGGCCTCGGTGCGCGTACAGCTAACGAGGTTTCTGCGCCTGCTGCATCCCTCGTCTCAGCAGCAAGGGACTTCAGGCACAGGTCAGGCTCCTGAGGTGTGGAGCTTGTCCATCGCAGGGAAAGAGAAATTCCTCCCTGGGGCCGTCACTGGAAGT
The DNA here is from genome assembly GCF_964188355.1 of Buteo buteo. Taxonomy (NCBI): domain Eukaryota; kingdom Metazoa; phylum Chordata; class Aves; order Accipitriformes; family Accipitridae; genus Buteo; species Buteo buteo. The sequence continues at coordinate 17,216,513 of NC_134194.1, read as the reverse complement.
GGCTGGATGGCGGGAATGGTTCTGCTTCAGGGGCTGTACCTTTCCAGATGAGGAGGCAGCGATGATGCCCCAGAGCCAGCGGGTCTCCAAGTGGAAACAGACCCCAAAACCCTTCTGTGCCCAGTGAAAGCGCACAGGAGAGGAGCTGCCCAGTATCTACCTGAATTAAGTATCTGGCTCAAGATCAGACCAATTGAGTCAGTGGGCATTTTTCCTTTGGTTTCAGAGCTGTGGGGTGGTTCCTCCATGACCTGCCAACCATAGCCCCGGATCCGTCCGCGCGGTCAGGCATGGCAGTGAGCTGGAATGAGGGGGCATGCTGGGCATGAATAGGAAGGACTTTGACTGAAATCCTAAGACCGCTGAACACTTTGAGACCAGCCGTGCACACTCTTCAGCACACAAGCAGAGCCCCCGTGCAGTCGGTCCCAAGGTATGGCATCCACCCCTCGGTTTGTCCTGGAGTCACCACGGCCGTTGGCACAGGAGTGATCTTCTGTCGCCAGGAGAAGAGAGCACACGATGTTCGGGGAGGAGAGGTCAGGTCTCTTCCTGTTTAGATGTTTTCAAAAAATGCTTGAGCATTTTAGTGGAAAAATGACTGAGGGAACCATCCAAATTAGGAAATGGGAAACACTGCGGTAGCATAAATAGAATTTTGACAGCTGAAGTGAGAGGCAAGTGGTTGTCAGGCAGGGCTGGTAAGCAGGCTGCTGGGCCAGCAGCTCTTGCTGAAGCTCCATAGCCAAGGGGCACGTTCTCGCTGCCACGCACAGGGACGTACCTACTCAGCAGTCGTTACTAGTGTTTTGCCAGCTTGGATGTTGGAGCCAAGTCACTGAGTGTTTTTCATCTCGGGTTCTCCCAATACAGTGCCAACAGTCAGTAAGATGTGTCCTTCAAGTGGGTGACTCTTAGTATTTCCAGCGGTGGATACTGAAAACTATGACACTAAAGGTTTTATGGTGTATAAATTAGTAGGAGACTTTCCAGTGCCAGGTTACCTGTGCAATGAAATTAGCTGTTCATATATAATGTCAGCCTTGCTCTTGACTCTTTCTCCCCTTCAGCAAATCACTGAACCTCCCCAAGCCCCTTTCTAGCCATATGTTAAGTTGATGTAATGCTGCTTTTAAGTCTGTGCAATTACTCAATTACTCCTGCATCTGATTGCAAGTAATACGCCCTTAGGGCTATGATTCAGTTTTGCCCATTCATTTGCTGTGTGACCTTGAGCACCACATTAAATATACTTTTAATATTCAAAGGAAATGTGCTCATTTATGCTCATGATCATGCTATCCAAACTCCTACTCTACACCTAACTTTGCAAGCAGGGTCTGCTTGTTATTTATTGCAAAATTTAAAGACAGAAGCTAACCCCTTCTAAAACACAAAAGAGATTTGGGAGCCTAAGTTCCATTCAAATTCACCTCAAGCGAGTTTCAATGGAGCTTGAAGAGTCTAAGAAATTTAGATACTTCTGAAAATGTCACCCTAGCTGTACCTCCAGGGTCTGACATTACACAGACACCTGAATTACTAAGGCAAGTTCCCTTTGCTGATCCAACCTGATTGCTGCGGAGCTTGCAAAGCATTAAGTATGCACATATTTAATGCCTGCTAATGCTGGAGGGGGAGGACGCCTCAATGTGAAAACTATTGTGCATTTAAATGTGTTCTTCTTCAAAGCTCATCTCAATCCCAAGCCGAGTAATAACAGCTTCCTCCAGCTCCTGGGGAGCTATTTTGGAGGGGCTGCCTGGTGCCGCTTGCTTTCTTATTTTAGTCACCTGTATGTTCTATGCATTGGAGAGATGAACTATTGAATCAAGGAGTGGTGTCTGTTTGAAGAGAGGTCTTCTGGAAGAATGAGTGGCCAAGGGACAAGTGTGGGTAGAGCTTGTCCCGTCACTAGGATTGGCCCCTGCCTGTGATCATACAAGGTTTTTGAGAGTGTCTTCTCTTGTGCATGTTTGTATAAGGAGCAGCTGTGGTCTTCTTTAACTTTGTTGGAAGATCGCTATGAAATAACACAGACGAGAAGCAAACCTGTTTTCTGAATATTTTTAAGAACTTGTATCTTAGGTTTTGTGTATGTTAATTGAAAGTAAATGAGGCTTGGACGAGCAGCCAGTATGGGTTTGACCCTGGGACCATTCTGGGAATAAGCAAACATAAATAACCCTTTCCTAAAAATGTCTTTTGCAACCCCACCCTTCAGGAGCGATCGTCTCTGCAACGATGTAAGCCTGGACAACATTGGCAGCCAAGGGCTGAACTTCAGCTCTCGTTCAGACTCAGCAGTTACTCTTATGGTACAAATAGCATCCTGGAGCCAAGAGGCGAATTGCTGAGAAACCACGTACCCCGTAGATGGAGTGAGGATTGCAGAGTCTGGCTGCTTGTCGTCCCAACCCAATGAAAAGCCACGGGCTGGGGGACAAGAGGTTGGAGTGGGACCTCAGTGATGGTGGCAGCAGGATTTCATCCCCACTCAGTGTTCGTCCCCGTACCTGTATTGCAAAGGATTTAAACGGCAAAATCTGTGCACTGCTATTAATGCATTAGTGTTATGAGCAGCTAGTGTTGGCACACCTGTAAATAGGAGCTCTGCTGTGCAAGTTAGTTCTTTGAATCTGTACAGTGCTTTATGCTCCTTGCCTGTGAAACAACATAGAAATAAGTATGATGTGTAATTTCTACAAATACTCCAGCTTCTACATAGGAAGTCCTCAAACTGCTGGAATAGTTATAAGACATCAGTGAAGACGAGGGCAGTGATAGACTTGAATGGTTTAAAAAAGTAAAGCTACCAGACCTCAGCTGTGTTCTGATTATTTTCTTAGAATTTGCTTCCTTTTTGTTGCTTTTTTTATACCGAGACATAAATAATGTTAAATTCCAGATCACCCATGGGTCTGAAGTTTAGCTGTAACAAGGACTTTTGCCAACTTTTACAAAAGGATTTTGCTAACATGAAAGAAAAATAGCTCATACATAATAAACACTCCTCCTGACCCATGTTATCCTTTTGCATTTAAGGTCAAACATTTCTGAAAGGGAAGAAGAAAAAAAAAAAGATAAAGGGGATGCAGAGAGTCAGCTGCAACAACAACCCAAACCTCTGTGTGAAGGTCCTCCCATCAGGGTTTTGATTTTCAGACTGTTCACAGCTGCCACTACATTTTTTCCTTGGCCTGAATAATGTAAATACTGGGCTGGTAGGGCTTTTCTTTACACTGGTGTAAATCTAGGTTGGAGCTCAAACCTTGACTTGACCATGCACACACTTTATCCCTGCGATCTCAGCAGGACAGCATGTGGTATAAAATTAATCACGGGTGTAAATCTATGCAGGACTTTTGCCCAGTTCTGCGAATTTGACTTCAGATGACCTCAGAGCAGTTCCTCTGGACTTTAGCTGGTGCAACACAGGCCGAATTTGGTTTAGTACATTCTGCTGTACCCACCATGGAGGTTCTAGCCAAGAACAGCTATTTGGTAATAAACAGATAATTCTGAAATTCTTCCAGTTTTCTTTTTCTTAGTAATATGTCTCTCTGTCTTGCCAGAGAAAATACCTACATGTTTCATAATCAGCTTATTCTGCTGCTGAACTGATTATTTATTTTGAATAGCTAAAGTAGATGTTCTTTTCGCACATAATGAGTAGAATGCTTATCTCCTCTTTATATTAACTCCTTTCTCCAAGCCCATGCCTTCACGATTCACAGAAGACTAGTGAATATTTAAGATGTGGCGGGAGCATGCTGGAGATGAGGTGTTATCATACAGTGGCCAATTTCAAATTCTACTGATGGTTAAGTGAAGATGCTAAAAACGCACTTGAAAGAGGACTGGCTGGTTTAGAAGACTGGCAGCAGGAAAGAGCTTCTGGGCAGTTGGGGGCTGCTCTGAGGTCCGTGTGCTGGGTCAGAGCGTGGGCAGGCTGAGGAGGGCAGGCTGCCTCCTCCTGCCCCCCTGAGAGCTGCCTGGCGTGCCAGGGCCAGGATGCGCTGTGCTGACCACCACACGAAGCTGGCCTTGTGGGGCTGCTGTTCTGGCAGCCCACCAGGCTTTCCCCCAGGTGCAGTCAGAGGAAACATCAGTTTTCAGAGCTTTTTCTGATGCGACACACTCTCTTTTGCCCACTTTCTAGAGTTTGGGCAAGCCTGACTCTGCTTTTAGAAAGTCATCTCTTCAATCTGTTTTGATGCAAAAAAAAAGTAAGCAAAATAATAAAAGCTCTACATAGAAAACCACAAAGTGACCAGGCCCTGCAGTACAGCCCACTCACTCATATATGCTGGCTTCACCCTGTGCCTAGAAAATTCCATGCTATAAAGAGTGACTGCTCGAGTTTGCGGTGAACCGGGGGGAGGCTGTACTCACGTGAACGTATGGCGATCTTCACAAGTTGTGGCATGCCCTAACGCTGGTTGTCACATGGAGACATTGCTTTCCACATTTCCTACAGTTGGTGCTTACCGTATTGGTCCTTTTCGACTCTGCTGCTGCCTAGCTCAGCTTTGAGCCATAGCAAGGGCCCTCGGGGAGCACGCAACGCGTGCCCCAGGAACCACCAGCCGTGGACTGAAGACTATCACGACAGCAGTGGCTCCTGCTCTCAACTCCTGAGAGCCGGGGTGAGAACTAGTTACTTCCACGTGCCAGGTTGACTGACACAATCCTGTGTTCTCCTGAGTAGACAAAGAGCGCAACCCTCCAGCCGGGAAGCTGAGATGCTTGGGTTCCCCGCTGGTCATCGCCCCAGCTGAAGGGGTGTTCGCACCCTCGACCGTCCTCAAGCCCAGTTTCCCTGGGCTTTCTCCACCCACCCTCCGGTAAGGGGAGCTGCTTCCTCGGAGGAGCATGCCACCCTTTGATGCTCGCTGTTGTGTTGACAAAAGGGCTGAATTCCTCTTGTTTCTTGAAATAAACTTACAAAACCCTTGACCTTCCTGAGCTGGAGGAATATGTTTACAGATTGTTTAATTCCTTTTGTCTTCCTGAGCGTGTGAGAGAGACGAGTGTGTCGTTAAGGGAAGGGGAGCCGGGGAGCGGTGTGACCAGCCCATTGCGAGATCATAGACAAGACACTGCTGAATCCCATCCACTTTGCAGTGTACAGCCATTCCCATTAAATTTTGGAGGGGCAAGGAAAGGCATTATTTAATGGAATCCCCTGTAATTTTTCCTTTATATAAAGTTCACGACCACAGCAGTATGCCAGAAAAAAATAGTATCTCGTGTATTATGTTACATATACTTGCAATGTCTTCCAGGACACCGGTGCTTGTAGACCTCTAGAAAAATATCAGGAGATAATTCTGCAGCAGGTCTTTTCTAGTGTTACACCATCTAAACTCATCTTTAGATGGTGTATCTGAAGTCAGGGTAACCAGAAGAAACGAAGCTTATCAGAGGACAAAAGAGGCAAAACACAGGGAGGGGAGGTCACTGGTATACCTAAATTAATGTTTATAGCTTTATTTAAAGGCCTTAGAAGCTGGAAGAAGCTCTTTAAGACAGAAACCATCTTTGCTCTGAGGCTGTAGTGCTAGGAGGTCTCATGGGTGTTATCACCAGGTACTTGTAATAATGTCACCATTTCCAGGACTCTTAGCACAAGTAGCATGGCAGAAGAGGAATTGCTAAGGGTAGCTGACTGAGGATAATGGATAGTAGGATGAAATTGAGAGGAAAAACTTAATTGGAATTAACTAGCTGAGAAAAGCCTCTTGATCTGTCAGACAGTGAAATTGCCTCCCAAGAGCAATGGTATAGTCCCAACCACATGGGCATTTAAAGCCAGTCTAATGCCTATGATTCCCTGAGTTAACTGGAGTATCTCAATAATTGGAACTGACACAAAGATTTATCTTCTTTGATTGACTAGCTTTCATAGAGGCTCATCTCTTTGTGGTACTGCACAGAGCTTTCAGGGCAGCTGTTTGCACTTAAACTGCCAGAAGCTGACAATATGTACCCATTTCAGCTCTTCAAATGTGTTCTTTGAAAAAACACTTAAATCACTGGAATAGACAGTACTAATCAGTCTGCAGGAAAATGGAGCATCCTTACCTGGGGCTCACTGCTATAAATCTTTCTGTGCCAATGCTCGGTTATCATGCAGCAGTAGAAAGCCGTTTAGGTGCATTACTGCCAAATGCCCAATCAAGCTGAAAAATTGGGCTGATTTTGGCCAAGACAATAAAAGGAAAAGGTGTTTTGCCAAACGTATAAAAAACAAATGATTGGTATTTCAGCAGAAGCTCCCATTTACAACAGAGAAGGATTAATCCCACTAAGATGATGGAAATGATATCCCACACTGATTTCAGAAAAGACAGTGTGCGGCAGCAAGCTGGCTCTAAAGGGTGAGGTTTGTAAGGAGGTTTTGTTTTCAGCATTGCCCATTCACCTGCTGTGTGCTCCTGTGCAATGGCAACATATCTCCTGTGTCACTCTGCCTTCTCCAGTTCAGCAGAGCTCTTCCAAACACCACCTTCCCCCAAATCTTGGTCCTTTTTACAGTACGGAGAGAGGACCTGGGGAACTGAGATGCCTCTTTTGCTATGGTGAAGCACAACACTTTGGAAATCAGAATTTACAGAAATACTAGCTCTCAAGCTGATTAGTGTATGAGATTTACGAGATACACCTAAACGCATCAGGGTGGAAGCAGATAGAGGAATAAGCTATTGCTACCAAATGAGATCCACTTGGCGTGTTTGCTAATTGCAGCACCTGACAAGCTTCAGGTAATAGCTCGTGGCTGTTCATGCTTGCAAGGTTGTAGGAGGACTGACTCACAGCCTGGCTTCTCAGCCTAGCGACACAGCCTCTCAAAAGCCCAGTGGCCTGTAAGCACATTTCCATGGAGAAAAGTCGTGCAACCTCAGTCTACAGGGAGAGAAGCCGGAGCAGTGCTGCCGACCCTCTTGCAGGTTTCCATTGAGAAGTCACTTCATCTCCGGCTCTTTCCTCAGACTTGTCCGTTTGCCGGTCCAAAGGGCAGCTTCGCCGTCCTTCCAGTGTCTGCCCCACCTGGAAAAAGGAAGCTTCATGCTCTGACGATTTCTCTAATGCTTCAAGCTGGCTGAAGTCTTGCTCTCCCATTATACCCTTAAGGTCGCTAACGGGTGGACGTGCATGTTCTCGCTCCTCCGCAGGCTCCTCCACCAGCCGCAGCCACAGCTTGCCTGCAGGCTGACACGGAAGGTGTGGGGGTGCGAGAGAGTTCCTCTGCACCGGGCTCTGTGTGTGTGTGAGAGTGTGAGAAAGAGTTTGTTTTCTTGCTTTGCCTGCCCTATTGCTTCTTGGCCTTGCATGGTGAGACACAGGAAGCAAGAGAGCAAAGCAGATGGGAACACAGGAGGAGCCCTCCCTCGGGGACGCCCAGAAGGGAGATGGGTGCTGGGGGGGGCTGCGGATTCGGGAGGTGGGACACTACGGCACTGCCCGGCAGAGAGGCACCGCTCTTACCTAGCGGGCCGAGAGACGCTGCCTCGCGAACACGCCGAAGCCGAGTGGAAACCACTCACCTCGTTGTACTGGATGCGTCCCAGTCACCGGTGCCTGTGGTTTCTGGAAGGTGCTAAGCTCCTCTCTGGTTCAAAGCATTTCTTTTCCCAAGGTTTCAAGGTCTTCAAGTGTGGAGAGCCGGTTTGCGTTTGCCTTTCTGTATGATTGGTTGTGCTGGTATGCCTCTGCTGTTCACTGCCTAAATGAGACCTAGTTAGGGAAATGAATGTAAATTAAATATGCTAATGTTTTGCCTGGAATGTTGTCAGGTATAGCACTGTGAGGATAATATTCCGATTTACTTTTGAAGAGTAAATGGTTATAAGGGAGTTTGCATCTCACTGGAGCATTCTTTTTCAAACTGCTCTTTCTTCTGCTATGAGAAGGTTGGGTTAAATATATCTATACAGATACAGGGAGAAAAAGTTGAAAATTTAAAGTGACAATTAAGGAGAGAGTTTATAGAAAATTGTTATTTAAAGATTAAAAAAAACGCAAAAAAAGAAAAGGCTGAACATGCACTTTGAGAAATTGAGGCTTTGGGTAATATCTGCAAAGCTAGAGCCAATTGGTATAACAAGGAATTTTACACAGATGTATATTACTTATTACACTCTTCTATTAAGTTTCTTCATTCCTTCTATTGTTTGTAAAGTCTTCTCAGTAGATGCTATGTTCTGGTGAGCCTGATTGTCTCTGCATGTGGGCTCTCAGGTTATCAAGTAAATCCTTTTTTTCAGAAGAAAAAACCCCTTCAGTCCCAAATGCCCCCATTGAACCAGCTGGACGTGGGCTGGGCAGGGTCTAATGGAGAGCCCTTTAGCTGATGGACATGGACCAAATCCAGGCAGTGATGGCCATCAAAGCATCCCACAAAAAGAACTTCTTGTAAGAAGGGCCTGCTGCCATTTCCAACATCCTGCAGCAGGAGCAGCAAGCAGCCTCTGTATTTACTCTCCACTTGGCTTGGGAGGGTTTTGCTTCTGGCCCACCATTCCCAGGCTGGTTTCCCACACCTCTTCTCCGTCAAAAAGTCCTTGAAGAGTGCTGGCCTGAAACTGTCAGCTCGTGTTACAAGCCACAAATCCTGCTTCTTCCCATGTTGTGCAAGAGTGCAAATAAATAAATATTGGTTGTAAAATGATTCGGTCTTTATGAAATCCAGCTAGACTGCTTGGCTTTTAATAGCTTCAGCCCTGAATTACACGTCTGGACTAGACACAGTGCAGAGATGAATTTCCTTTAATTTGTTCCAGAGTAACTCACCATTTAATTTAACTGAGCAGTTCCTTGTTCTCCTATTCTGGAATGATGGATTGTGAAATGCACTCCTTTAAATTAATCCAGACGCTTGATTTCTGTCAGCAGAGTAATCTTTCTCAGTGGTATGCTAAGTATGCTTTTAAAAGGTATGGTGAATATGAATGCTATGCACTTGGTTGATGATTTAAGTGTTTACACTTTCCAAACATTGCAGAAAAAACAAATACAGCTTAGCTGCATTTTTTATAATCTTTCAGAAGTGATCATTCAAATAACATCAAAAGGACTTAAATGGATTTCTAAATTTGATGGTACAAGTGAGGGCAACTCCCCTCTCATCAGAGAACCATCAATTTGAAATGGGGCTGAGAAAAGCTTATAATATTTCTGATTGCAGGGCTTCCATAGATCATCCAGAAAGCTTTCTATTGGAGCCATTAATGGTAAAATATTTCATGTGGGTGCTGTCACTGCTTGTGCTGGCTTGATATTGCAAGGGAGCGGTGCCTTTTTTTTTCTTCGTTTGCTGTTTTTACTTCTTAAAGATGAAGTGGGGGAATTCTGGAGAGGAGAAAAGAGGCAGCGTATGAATACTTGCTATTTCTATAACATCTCCTTTACAAGAACTGCAAAAAGTTATAGTGAAGTTGAGTAAGTGATATTGATGTAAACCAACCCATCAGGTCCTATCAGCCCAGACACTCCCTCACTCTGCGTTATCAGAGGTAAGGACTAGCTGAATGCCACAGCTAGAAATTGCACAGCATTCCCTGGGTCCAGCTGGAACCTGACAGCAATAGTTATTCTTAAATGTGGGAAGACAAGACAAATCCTCCTGTCACCGAAATATGTGGCAGTGCTTTTTAGGAAAAGGTAAATGTCCCTGAACTTGTAGCAACACATGAACTGCAGTACACGCTTGCCTCCCCATTCATTCTTGGCAGGTTTACACCTACAGAAAATGGCACATCTAACAACTGACCTTGGCTGAAATCTGGGTTCCTACTTCATATGTAGGGTGTCCTGGTTTTGGCTTTTCTTGCAATGTGTTGGAAAGGGCATGTGGCTGGAATCAGGCGGCTTGAATAGAGATGGTATCTTCTCTGCAAAACAGATTTAAATCTTACTGAGAAATATGTAAAAGACTTGTATTATCCAAAATATGAGGTCAAGATGTTTTGCAGAATGTAAGAAACTGAGCTCTTCTGCAGGGCACAACTTACAAGGTGATTGCATGTGCTGACATCCTAGTATTGACAGGATAACGTACTTTTTTCTTGATCCTTCTAAAGCCCTGTACATATGGAATGCATACTTGACTTGTTACCTTACCTAGGTAGCTAACGTACCTTATACCTTCCAAATCTAACTCTGCACCAGCCTATGACATTTGGCACAAGTAATTTTGTGGATATTTAGCAAGCAGAGGAAATGGCACGTGTATTTTCAACTATTCTGAATTAGCCACCTTTATCTGCCTCATTGCTTAAAAAAGAAAGTGAAGAATTGAAGTCTGCTTCATATGTCTTGCCAGTCCTCTCTCAGGACAACACATACTGTTGTGACCTGCCAACTCCATGTCCTATAATAGCCTACACAGCCAAGCCATCTAAGGAAAAATTGTTTGGCTCCGTAAGGTAGGAGTTGTGTTGTGCCTGGATACAAACAAGAATGTAGGCAGCCTCCCATCAGAAGCAGGCTGTCACCAAACTTTGCTTCAGGCTTAGGCAAGGACTGGATACTGCTGAAATCTGAAGTAAGCTAAAGCAAATCATGATCTTTTTATCTGAAGTGCTTTTATTAATGGGTTTTAGTGGTCTGGGTGGTTTAGTGTCAGTATTTCTTTTTCGAACACCTTAACAGCAATCTTCTTCACATTCAAAATGTGTAAAATACTCTTCTTTTGAGTTTTGAAAGTCTGTTATAGTAAAGTAGTTCAATAACCAACCCAAAGGCTTTAAGGTCTTAAACCCAAGCTTTACTGGCCTTGCTATGTTTCCAAGACAGAAACTGATTATAAAATTCTTTTGCAGTAGTGCCTGGATAGTGGATGCCTTTTACACCCATCACGTGGTAGTGGAGACCTTGTGGTCAACTGAAGATGTTATGGAAGATACAGCCATGTATCTTAAATGTATACTAAATTAGAATTAAAATCCAACTGGGCTTTTGTCTTCACTTCACGCTGTTGTGTGATAGGACCATTGGCTCAGTTGGTCTTCAGACCTAAGCTTAGAGCCTTTCTTAGAACTGGCAAAGGTTTGTTAGCCAGAATGGGTGCTTTCAGCTCCGCTGGGAGAGGAGCTGGGAGAGACTGAAGGACCTGACAGAGGTCACAGAACCAAAGTTGGGTGTTGATGTCTTCGGTAGTGACTTTGGGTTCTTTGTTATCCCCTAAAATGCAAATCATGACTAAGCCACGATTAAGGCTCGGTGTCTCAAGGCAGTTGCACTGTGAGTACCTAGCTTGTCTCACAAAGGACTTTTTGCCAGGGTGCTGAGAGCCTCCGAGGTGCTTGCCAGGGGCTTTGTATAAGCTGGTGTGACTGGCAGGCCACTCCATAAGCTGCTGCGCTCGCTTTGGGCCAACCAGCTTGGGTACTCTTGACATTTCTGGATGTCTTTAAACATGTAATGCCGATAGAAATGTTGTTTAAATATTTGTGAGTTATTTAAAAATAGTGCGTCAAATAAGCAGCCTTGTGACGCCCGACAGCTATCTGGCTCGGACGAGTGCTTCGGTGAAGAAGGAAGAGGTCAGCATGAGTTATGTACACAACTTAAACTCTGACGAGAGACACGCTGGGTCCATAAAACACAGAGCAAAACTAGTCCCCCGTTGGAAAGGCCCCGAGGCGAGGTTGTTCGGTGGCGCGGAGCAGCCGCAGCTGGCCTGGAGCCTGGCTGGAGGGATGCTCGGCCGCCCTCCGGCAGGTCCACAGCCGAGGCCGGAGGCGGCCGCCCGGGATTTTGGCGTGCCCTGGTGCTCAGTAGTTGGGGGAGCGTGGGTGTGTGAGCAGAAATGCTCTCTGAACGGAGACCAGGAGGACAGGCAAACTGTGCTGGGGCTGCTAGGCATCCCTGCCCCAGTTTGGGGCTATTTAGGCTCTCTTAATATTTCCCCTGTTTGGTGCCCATCTGCATTTTTAGAAAACTAAATTTTAGGAGGCTCAAGGGAATGAATTTGCGCCCAACCATGATTAAGGCCTTTCAGCAGTTTCTTCTCGGTATTATTAGATAGAGCATTTTAGGTCAGGACAGGTGGGTGCTGGACAGAGGGGAAATGGGATTCCTGTGATAGATGTGAGTGCTGGACATTATCTATTAATTATATTAAATATTTATTTTATGAGCTTTAAAATATTCATAAAATATTCATATGTGAAGTGTATTCTCTTCTTTCAGTAAACAGTTATCATGTAGAGATTAAAATAAGCTACGAGGCATTGCTGAGATACATTATAATCTGTTAAAGAGGCTGAGCCTACTATAACATTTGAGTCCAGTTTTATGTTGCCTTTAAATTGACTTGACACCAATTCCAGACCTATTGTAAAAATGAGATACATGATTAGAGCGCCACTGTCATCTTTCCAAGGTTTTTGCACTTTTTAGAATTGCTGCAAAGGAAATTATTTTTAAAGCATTCAGAATATTGACCTGTTTCTTGGCTCTTGTCACAATCCATATAATGGCTGCAACGGGAGATCCTCTGTAGTTACCTGTCTAGACAGCACTTTTCGTACATTTGGAAAATGGATTTACAAGTTACGACTTTACTATTGCAATTTTACATTTTGCCTTACAGATTCTGATCTGTAGTTTCTTTTTTTTTCTCATATGTTGCTTTATTCTTTTTCTTTTTGACACCTTCTTCTCATTTAAAGTGCCAAAGTGAAAAGCCAAAATGAGTTTCAGCTTCTCTGAGGTCCAGATACAAGTTGTTCTGCTTTTCAGATGAAAATGCTACATCTACTTATGGAATTTATTAAGGCTATTTATTGAAATCTTTTGGCTATTATTTCCCCCAAAGGGCAATTGCATTTTCATAAGTTTACTACAGGCCTAACTGGTGATTCAAATGAAAAGTTTAAGCATATGTCATAGAAAAGAGTGCATAGGAAAAAAACACAGAAAAAGAATTGCAGTGTTTTCTGGAAAGGTCTCAAAGATTTCAAAGAATTATCTGTTGATGATAAACTTGAGCCAGGAAAATAGCAAATGACATTAATTGTATCATAAAATCAGTCCACAATCCATAATGATAGATTTGGCTCAAATTAACCACCACAATTTTTTCCTTCTCTCTTGTTGACACATTCCTGGAAATAGATTGGTAAACACTCATCAAATAGCTTTGAAAAGAGTTTCAGCCTATGGGGGGAATGCAAACTGATCAAAGTTGCTGTGATATCAGTTGTTCATACTGAACGGCAGATTTGCTAGCTGTAGGTAAGATCTATTGGTCCCCAGTTATTCATCTGAACAAATTATGGTTTCACAAATGCTTGCAAATAATGAAACAAGGATGCGAACATGGCCAGACTGAACTATTGTGGACAATTCAAGCAAGCATTTTTTAAATCTGTTTAATTGTATTCTATCAAAATCTCATTACCTTTCAGATTTTACTATTCTAGTAAGCAATTTCACCAATAAATTACCAAGATTTCCGAAGTTTATATATTCTAGTGCTTCTTATTCATGTGAGTTACTGTACCTAGCTCTTCTGTCATAAAATACTACATGTTCCTTTGCATCGCATTGCTCACATTGATGGCAATACCACATTAATGGTAATAACACTGGACCACCAGTTCCAAAATACTGAAGTTCAGATGTCTTTTTAATTCTGTGACATTTATTTAGCTCAAGAAATTCGTGGAAAAACTCACAAGCAAACCTGTCTCAGGAGATTTCCAACCAAGCAGATCTGACTGCATGTACAGATAAGCTTGGGATAGTCTTTGATCTAGTATGGCACTTGCCTGTTGCTGCTTGCTGCACTGTTAAGACATATAGTTAGAAACAGCAACTGTCTTTTCATGTGTAAAATCAATCTGCTAAAATTAGGAGGTACTGGCTTTGGCTGATTGGCAAAAAATTGACTTGTCTAGCTGCTTTGATTTGTTGCTGGAACGAGCATCCACTGGATCTTTGTGGAATCCTCTGTCCAGCCACTTTGTTCAACAGCCGAGATATAATGAAGCTAGGAAGAAAAATAAGCGGAAGGTATTATTCTGCTTTTCTGGTCAGGCAAGAAACAGCTGTTTTTCAAGAATGATGACAGAAAGAGGATCCAGAGTTTGGATACAGATCCTATTTAACTTGGTCTTGGTTCACAGCAGTATCACAGCAACATCTGAAGTCCAGAGGGAAAGACTTGGCTGTCTGTCAGTCTGTACGTTGCATCGCCTGCTTAACAAGGGATGGTGACACACTGCAATGTCTTGAGGAACCTTCATCTGGGACACCGTTTCCCTGCGTACCGAGCCCAAACGCGGGTGCAGCGGCTGTGCTGCCATGTGAAGGGTTAGTGTCTGCACGCAAGCTCTGCTGCATCAGTGCTGGGGGCACACAGCCCGCCCTGCCTCTGGGTTGGGAAAGGAACAGTTTAGAATGGATTGTTGAACAACCATACACCTTCAGGCCTTGTCTATGTGTCAGAGGGACACAGTGGCGTAGAAGTGATTCTTGTTAGTTATTTTATACAAAATTTTGTGTTTCCCAAGTGTCAAAGCGTCCTTTCTAGAATGGATCATCCATTCTTGCTTAAGGCTCAGCCGTTTGGAGGAATGTTGGTAACACATAAGAGTGGGCAGTCTGGTTTTATATTTAAATACCTGAAAATGTGCTGGTGAGTTTGTTCTCTTTATGTGCTGCTGAACTGACAGTCACTCCAAGTTGAAAAAAAGTGCTGTTGGCTGGGTGGCCCTGGGAAGAGCCAGTGGGTGGATAGATTTCAGAATCACTTCAGAAGACATGAGACATCACTGACTATAGACTGCATCTCAGATTTGAGAGAAAGGTGAGCTGTTTCTTTCCTGAGCTTCTTCCTTCATGTAAAATTTAAATGTTGAACAGTGACAGGCGAGTGCTGTGTTGAACTCCATCTAATTCACCAGAAGCTCTGATTTTTTTTAATTATTCCCCCCCTCAGTTAAGTACCATTTATGCCAGTGTGTGTATATTAGGTAACCAAAGGGAATTTGGTAATCTGGGCAGGCATGACCACTAGCTGCTGGATTTCCGCCCCCCCCCCCCCCCTTTTTTTTTTTTTAAACTTGTGTCTGGTGGACTCAAAGTCATAACCAGCACAACCAATTTTCACAAGTAGTGGGGCATTATATTGAAAACCTGAGCAGTCATGCCAGGGAAATACACCAGTCCCCATCTCCGTTCAGAACTGGCATGCCCAGGTATCTGGCAAATCACTCATCACCACTTCCATGTCAGAGTCCCTTCGGGCTCACCTGCCAGCAGCAGATGCTCTATCCAAGGAGGTAGTTAGCAGTGGGCAGAGGGGTTGTGCAACAAGGCTTTGGGAATCGAAGCTAATTACAATCTGTTGGCTTCTTACGTGGGAAGAGTTGAAAGAAGATACTTTTCCGTACAATCCCACGCATATTAAGTAGAGGAGCTTCATATAATTCTTGATGTTCTGTCTCCTCCCGTGTGATCGTCTGGCTCTCCCATTTTACGTAATGTCTTTGGCAATGATCACCACTGTCCAAGGCAGGACACTGTGTTCGCTAACGCCAGGACAGGGCCTGGCACACATCTCCAAGGCTATGCCGTGGCGTGCTCTTTTGGATTTGTTTCTCACATGAAAGCCCTCTAGGGTTCCCTTCTAAGGAACATGTTACAGCTTCAAAAATTTACTCTGGAGAGTAGCAGATCCCAGCCCGATTGCTTTGCTGGGAAAAGAAAGCATTTTGTCATTTGTGAAATAATACTACTTTGAAGAAAAAACAAGCATTAATGACAGGGGATCTGTAAGGGCCCATGTGTGGTGCATGTGAAAAGAGTTAAGAATCATATATTCCCAAAGATCTCGGGTCCAAATATAAATAGGTGTGATCTAAAAGCTTCCTCAGGACGATTTCAGCAGCTTATTCATTCCACTATGCAGGGCCTCCTCTAGCTGGAGTGTAAATAAACCAAGCACAAGTATGCTTATGATTCTAAAAATGCACTTTAATAACAGATAAGGCAAAACCTTTCAGAGAGGATCCTTTGCTGGGAGTAAGAAAAGTAAGAAATTAGAAGCAACAACCGTATTTTCTTCTGCAACCTATGCAAAAGGATTTTTTTTAAGCTTCAAGAGTTAGACACTTGTTACTTTGAATTTTTGCAGTATGCTTTCAATCCAGTTCTCTTTATCCAAAACATTGACTACATTTTGGTGGAAAGAACTGAAATGAAGCCTTCAAGGTTGCGTTATCAATTTAGTGCTTTCCTTCTTCAGACACTTCTGTTTGTGAAGACAGATTTTGTGGAGCTGTGTTCCTCAGGCATCCAGGCCAATACTCTGTCTGTAGTGTTAATGCTTTTATGTCGAGACTCCACAAGTGTTGGTGGCTCTACCTTTAGTGTCACCTTTGCCTTTGCAATTGGCTTCTGAGATAGGAGAAAAAGATAAGTGATTGAGAAAATCGAAATGTTTAATCTGCTCATTTTTCTCAGTTGCCAGGGGGTCAGAGCTGTGATTTTGCTCTGGGTACCCTGTTCTCCGCACCAGGCAGTTAAACTCTTCCGTGCACTGTTCCCAGGCAGGAAGGTTTGACATGGATATACATCCCTGGAGGGCAGACTCCTCAGAGAAGTCCATGCACTATTTCTCCTGAGCTTTTTCAAGTTAAATGTTCTTGGTGAATCTATGAAACAAGATGTTATGTTCTTTGTTGCTACATTCTCTCACCCACATTTTAGGAACTAGTTCTGGAAGAATTCTTCAATTTGTTTAGTCTAACCATAAAAGTTCCTTGAGAAAATGCCTGGAATTCATTGTGATAGCAGTGTTTTCCTCTCTAAAAAATGCTTGACTTTTAACAACAGAAGACAAAAGCTAAGTTCGAGCTTGAGATTTGACCTGCTCTAATGAGAAGCAGATTGCACAATTTTCATGGAAATAGGGGCACAGGGATTTGAAGGAGTGAAGAACAAATCAAGTCATTGTCACCTACTGGATGAGGCAACAGTCAATGCTGTTTTCCAGGATCCACAATTCCACAGTATTTCCTTTCATAACAACATAGAGTAGTTGTGATTATTGTAGCAGCACGTAAACAGCCATATAAAAAGACAAACTTCTTCTAAGGGATACAGGAATAACAAGGATGCTTTACCTTTCCCTTTAAAAAAAGGGTTTGTGTTTTATTCTTAGTTCCAGTATTGGGTATTAGAAAGGGAATTCTCCCTGGTTTTTATTTTGCAAGGATTTCTAGAAGAGGTAAGGGGTACATTTCCTACCATTGGGGGTTGTTGTGACCTAATTGTTGAAGGCTGAGTTTGGAAAAAGAGACATAAAAATGAGAATTAATGATTAGCTGACCTTGTCATGGACCAAAATCCACAGCAGGAGTATCTCTAGATTTCAGGTCTGTGTTTCCTAGGTGAGCTTGGAAATAAGAGCTTTATCTGCTGCAGGTTTCACTGGAAGGTCCCAATGAAAGCAGCCAAGCAAAGCTCATTGGGAGATGGAGAAAATATGATGAAAACTATTTAAAATATTTTAATCATGTTTTAAGGTTTTGATGGTGAAGTCTGTAAAAATCGGGTCTGAGTAGTTTTAATGACTACAGCCTGGACAAACCATGAGGATATGTTTGCTGTAATCCAACAGCTTTTTGACTGACTTGGAGCCACGCCATTTTATCTTGATTTTCAGGGGGAAAATCTGCTGTTAATTTCAGGGGGCCATTGAATGTGCTTATTTTCTCATACATCTGTTTTCACATAGATGCTTTCTGGCAGGAAGACCAGAATGATAACTAGATGCTACTTTTATAATATGATGGGCTAATGTTTTGTCTTTGACACCACATCACTTTAGTGTATCCAACAATCTATTTTTAAGAATATTATTTTCCTCTTTTTAAGCAAGGTTAAAGACTTTATTCAGCTTACTCTTGTCACAAGAGAAGAAAAATAGTCACATAGTCTGGGTTTTCGCTCATACATCTTGCTCCCTGAAATACACTTACTAGCAGTTTGTCTAATCTGCCTTGCTTCATAGATGATAAAGTTTCAGTCTTTGTCCTTGGGAAAATGCTTTTCAATCAATGGATTTCCTTGTCAGGAAGTTTTTGGTTTTGTTAACCTGCTTTTTTCTTAATTTTATCTGATTATTTCCTATTTTAAATCCTTTTCTATTGAGCTTTTTAATTTTCTTCTTTGTAACTGACAGTTCTTCCCCACTACTTTTAATATTCATCACTTTTAACTCTGTCTTAATATATTGCCTGTGTTTTGTTCTGCATTTTTCCTCCCAGTTGGTCTAAAACGCCTTAATTAATCATGCAGCTCTTCTCTGAACAACTTGTTTCCATAGAAATATCTTTCCTGATGCCTACTAGTATAGTCACAGCTGAAGTTAGATTTCTTGATCTCCTATGTTAACTCAAGATCATCAGCAAGGAAAATGGAAAACAATTACTTTGGGATCTTACTAAGAGAAAGTCAGAAATGAAATTCCATTCAGCTTTGATTCCTGAAAGGTGTTTGTTGTGGCAGGCAGTAAATGGGAGCGATGGGAAGAAAGGAGTGAAGTGATCTCTGGTAAATGTATTTGCATGGCAAATATTCCAGTGACATCAGAATTAAAATATGCAAGAAGCTTGGCTTTAACGAGACGTGCCTCCATTTCTTGGCACAGTGCCTGTCTGAAATAACTTCAGTAACTTGGGGCTTTTGTACAGTTTTAGTGAAGTATGAGGGAGGGATTTAGAAGAGGCAGGCTCATTTATAAAAATGATTAATTTTCTTCATGCAGTATTTTTTGAAGTTGTTTAAAATGACCCGCTCTGGGATTGTCTTTCACCATATTTGAGCAAGGTGGAATGTAACTGGTTTGGAGACACTGTGTACAGAATCCCTACATGTGCTGACCTACAGTCGGCTGATGGCTGCATTTTTTGGTCAAGTTAAAAGTCAGCTTGTAATGCAACCCATCAGAAAGGTTCTGGAGAGTCTTCAGCAAGGGTAAACAGTTTCAGAAAAGAGGAAATCAAACACTAATGCCCATTTGGGGAAAAGATCTCGTTTTCCAGGCTTCAGTCCCAAACAATGGCGCAAGTTTTGAGGATTTAGTAATGTTGTTGGGTGGTCCTTGGCGAGCTGCAGAGCTGGGAATGGAAAAGCCCAGGTGAGCAGGAAATAGATTTTCTTGTCATCTTTCCCTCTGGCACAGGAACCTCCATCAGCCACCCCACAAGTCTGAGGCCAGGCAGCTGGGTGTGGAGGGTTTGACACACTGTGAAAATACCCAAATGCCTCTTCTGAAATGGAGACATCATTATTCCAGACATTCTTGTGAAAACAGTAATTCCTACTTCAGATATAGGTGCTAAGGACCAGCCTCTGCAGAGTGTAAACTTGCTGCGTATGGGCTGAACCTCCTCTAGTCAGAGGCTGATGCAAGGATCCCCCAGGTTCATTGCACTACAGGATGAGTAAAATGATCAAGAGAGGGGAATGTGATTCCTTCCTGGAAAGCCTTCAGAAATTCTTCACTTAGTGCTATGTCATACTGAAGTGGTCCCCCCATAAGATTTTCTGTAGGCCTTTTCTTGATCAGTTACCCATACGACACTAGGAAGCATGCCATAAGGTTATTGTTAAAGTAACTTAGGTACCTAAAAGAGAGAGAAAATGAGCATTGTAGGGCTATGCATTGTCATGTCATGGCAAATGCCCAAAGGAAAATGAGTGGGAAAGAGAAACTGCATGGCCCATTTGGAGCATTTCTGTCATATGGAAGCAGTCTACTGACGTTATCCCCAGATTTAAATTATACATTCTCTCTCCCTAACCCAAGCCCATAGTGGAGAATTTAATCAGTGCAGGGTGTGTACTTTTTATATTGCTTTGGGTGGGGCTGGCCAAAAGCATTTTCTTAGCTAATCATAGCTAGATGCCATATATCACACTACCTTAATTTCTTTTGTATTGTGTAGCCCAGTGTCAATATCAAACATCTTTTTTATTGTGCCACACAAATTGCCAGTTTAGGAACCAATTGCATGAAAAATAAATCATAAGTCTGTGCAAATTTTGCATACAGAAAACAAATCTAATGATAATGAAACACACCCATAAATTGCAACTTCATGAGGGTGTGATGATCCTAAATGAGATTGGGGTAAATGAAATGAACCAGAAAATGCATTACTTCACATCTTAAATATTCATTTAGGAAAAAACCCCCCAGCCACATCCAGAATTCTTGTTTTAAATAGAAAATTTCTGCTTATCCACTGCATTCAATCCTTTTTTTTTTTTTTTTTCCTGGTGTGTTTTAAGCTCCAAACTGTAAGAGCTTAAAAATTACAGGAAGATGTCCTACAGAAATTTACAGCCTGATCTGGTTATCTGGAGTGGTTCACAGAGTTTGAATTATCTTTCAACCTCTGTAAATTAATACAGCATCCCACTCTTATGTCTATGCTATAGAACTGTAATGCCTAACAGTCCAGCAGATATAAAGTTGTTAGTGATTTAAAGTTAACTTCCAGGGAAATAATTTTAAATGGCTTGATACTTTTGATATGTTCTTCTGAGACCAGCCTACATGACACTCTGTACCTTGTTGAGTACCCCCCGCACAATGGTTGTTCAGGTTGCAAAGGCTGATCATGTATTTTTATTAGAAATCTACTATTTCGTATTGCTCATCTTGGCTTAAAAAGCAGCTCAGAAGCTTTTCTTTTTTTAAAACATAAATTTAATGTGACAAAATAGACCACCTACATTTAGAGCTTGCAGGGAAGGGGCTGTATTAGTTCAGGTCAGTAAAACAGCGCCATTAAAGGCAGAAAATAAAATCATAGCAGCAATGAACTACAGCAAACGCAAGGAACTCTAGTTAGTTGCAAAGGTCACAAAGAGCGCTAACATTTTTAGCACAGAGATTCATTGCTCAACTGCGAATGAATTTTTCAGACCACAAACTATTTTTTGTCTAGACTAAGTGTATATAAGCGAAATAAAAGTAAAGGTTCTGTCTGTTCCGTGAAGACGGTGGTGGCAAGGGACCGAACTGGAACAGGACGGCCGCATGGCGCGGCCGGGTCACGCTCCGTACGGGGTCAGACACGGGTTTCAATGGCGGAGCCCAGCTCCTCCGCCGTTCCCTCGGAAGCCGGGATGCCTGCTGCCGGGCACTCTCCGTTTCGCGTGTGCAGGGTAGAGGCAACGTCGTTCTAGGTATCTGTCAGGAAGGAAAGAATGGAAGAGTAGCCCATTTTGCAAAAATGCGCGTCATCGGTCAAAGTGGCAATGTTAAAGCATCGAGGTAAGCCAGCAACCCGGCCGTGAGGTGCCGGCCGTGAGGTGCCGGCCGTGAGGTGCCGGCCGTGAGGTGCCGGCCGTGAGGTGCCGTTCGGTTCGCCCCGGGGTGCCCCTCCGCTCTGCTCCCAACGGCCGCGGGGACGGGAGGGCCGTTCCCTACAGCCGGACTCCCCACGGAGGCAGCCTGCCATCTACGAGGCGTCGGTGGGCCGCGGGTCGGGCAGCCGGACGGGCGGCGGCTCGGGCCGGGCCGGGCGTGGGGCCGGGCGTGGGGCCGGGCGTGGGGCTGGCACCCGCGCCTCGGCGCCCTTCAAGAGGCTGCGCCGGACCCCGCGCCCTCACGGCCCCACAGCCCGGGCGGCTCGCAGCGCCGGGCGGTGCAACAGAGCGAGCGAGGGCGGGCCGCGCAGCGCCGCTGGCACGGCGGGCCTCGGGGCGCGGGCAGGACCGGCGAGGCACGAAATGGCGGGTCGGGGCGCGGCCAGAGGCGGGAGCGGCGCGGAGCAGCCGGCGGGGCGGGGCGGGCGAGGTGTGTGAGGGGGGCGGCGGGAAGGTGTGCGCTGGGCCGGAGGGTCGGGTGAGGTGTGTGAGGGGGGCGGCGGGAGGCTGTGCGCTGGGCCGGAGGGTCGGGCGAGGTGTGTGAGGGGGGCGGCGGGAGGCTGTGCGCTGGGCCGGAGGGTCGGCCGCTGAGGGCCGGTCGGGTGGCTGAGAGGAGAGGCCCGCGGCTGTGGTGTGGCGGCTGACATCCCGGGGGAGAGCGCAGGTGGGTGCTGCAGAGACCTCCCGTTCCTCTCCAGTGCTGCTGCTCTGTTAGTGTGGCCGTACTGCAGAGCGTGCTCTTCTAGCTGCCGCTTCTGCTTTGTAGTTGGAGGCATTTAGGAGCCACGCAGCAGGTTTTCTGACTTTGCTGCGTGTCTTTGAATGGCAACAAATATTGACCACGTAAAAGGCTGTCCATTGACCTGGACTTGGCAGCTGTAGGCAGGCTCATCGCAGCATACCCACAGCAGGGCTGATAAACTACCTTTGTTTTTAATATAATCACGTGCTGGCCAGCCTCTGGTGGGTAAATAGTTCCTAATGTGTAGGTTGAACCTGTGTCATACACTGCAGTAGTATTGGCATTTTGTAGAACTAAGGAAAACTTGGTGCTACATGATGAAAGAGCACAGAGAATATGCTTGTTTTGGTTTTTGTTACTTCTGTGCTATAGGTTTATTGATATTGGCTCTATGGGAAGCAAGCAGTTACCCTTCCTGTTACAGTTCCTCCTAGGAATTTTACATCAATATTTCTCAGTCATGTACAAGAGTCCTGTAAGAAAACCCAGCCATAAGGAGCTTCTGCATTCAGAGAAATGTTGTATCTGTTCCTGTTTTACAGCCAGGAGGACCAAAGCATGGAGAAGCAACATATCTGGGATTAGACTGCAGGGAGCTAAATCCCCTGTCTCTTGCCCCATTTACTTGGATAAGAATTTTCAAGTGTGGATTTGGAAATTAGAGAGTTAACACTCTCATTTCTCCTAAAGTCAATGTGAATTAGATACCTAATTCCCTTGAGCCCTGTGAAATTCTTGTTGAGCAAACACTACCTTCTGTAACTTATGTGGAAGCAATTAAAAGATCGGCCAACACTGACAAGCTAGTTAATGTGATCTGCAAAGAAAATGCCTTTAAACTTGTCTAGGTCCTGGTAACTGACATGGGAGGCTAATGACAAGGACCTGAGTAAAGATCCTAATGTCAGCATGGGAGTCCTAGTAATCAGCTTGGGAAGCTGATGCCAAGGAGCTGGATAAAGATGCAATTAAGGTTGCCACAAAATACTGGGATACGTTGCAGTTCCCAGCTGTGATAACCGAAGAGTTGGCTGCAGTTCCAAAACACCAGCATGATAGTAAAGTAGGAATGAAAGGACAAATATCTTGGCCTTTTCATTTTCCAGGCATTTATATTCACTATCTGTATGGAGCCTAAATTATCTTGGCAAAATTCCAAGCAGTAATCCATTCTTTTCCCCTCTACCTCGAGTGGGTTAATAAAGTATAATTAGGCTTTGCTATTTTGCATTGCACAAGGGACAACAGAATAAACATTTCCACTTTTTATGGTCCACCTCAGCTTTTGGAGAGTTTGACAGTTTTACAAGTCCCTGACTGCTTACCCTGGTCAGTGCAAACACCCTGCTTTGAAAGCATGGCATTTGAGCCTTCAACCTTGAGTAGACACCATGTTCAGATTCCCTCTCTAAGTAAGAGGAGATAACTTAAGAAAAAACAGTTCTTGAAAATCCTGTCACAGGTATAATGCAGTTCTGAACATCCTCAGGAAATCATAATTCTAGCACAGCAAATGCATGTGTGTATAAAATGAAATACCTTATTAGCAGCTGTCATAGGGAAGTAATACAAATTCTTATAGCCTCAGGGAAGATACACAGACCAGAAAGATGCAATGGGAAGCTCATAATTTTATCATCAAGTGGACCCTGAAAAAGCCTTGGCGCTTCCACCATTGCCAACACAACTGATAATGACAAAATCTAAGTCACTGCGTAAAGGACCTGCCAGCTCACAGCCGATGGCTCGTGAGCTATGGGAAAAATGCATTGCAGAGTTTGACATGTGGCTGCCAAGCATGTCCGGTGCTTGTTCTGGAGGAGGCTGAGGGGGACGATAGTTTGGGATTGTCGGTGATGAGAGGAGGCAGCAGCATCTTGCTGTGCTGGAACAGTAGGCTGTGCTGTGCCAAATCCAGCAGGTTTTGAGGCGGGGGCTCTGGGTGTCTGCTTGTCTGTTGCTGTTGTAGTAGGATTACTGCCATGTGGAGAAAAAAAGTCTTCCTATATAATGACAGAGATTGAGAAAGAACACAATTCTTGTGATTCTTTTCTGTTTCCTTCCAGATAGGTGTAATATGTAGTCAAAATCAAGAGTCAGTCCTACCCTTTTTTCTGTTCTCCTGTCTGTACTCACATGGCATGGGGAGGAGAGGCCATGTGGGTGCCTCCTGGCTGGGCGTGTTGAGAAAATCTGTTCCTTTTTGCAAGCACTGCGTACTACAGAAAAGGGGACAAGTAGGGTCCTGGAGTAACTACCGTAGAGATGCTGCAAACAGCAAGAAAACCTCTCAAACTGTTTGCTCACTGGCATGGTTTTGGAAGATGTTCAGACTTCAAGACAAATCCCTTCAATTAATTAAGACCTGATCACTGTGTGATTCTTACTGGTCAAAACTGGAAAACTCTTTTGGATGAAGATAGAAGTAAAAGTAATGCATCTACCGTGGTTTTTAAAAATATGCTAAAAAATTACTCTGAGTTAGGAGAGCTACAATGAGACACCTCTGTGAGAAACGGTACGTTTAGGCTAAGGTTTCATGCTATGCTGAGCTGCCCTAAGGGCTGCTGGCCCCCCGTGGGCAGCTCCATGTGCCCCTGACCCTTCCTGCCCGTGCCCACCACCGCCCTCATCTTGTCACTGGTGCTCATCGGAACGTGTGGTAGCCGATGCAGAAAGCTAACACATCACAAATCTGATCTTGCCAAAAAAAGTGAATTGTTTCCTGCTGGTTTGGCTGACCGGGCCTGCTTGCACAGGCTCAGCGGTGAGGAGCACGCAGTGCAGTCAGGGGAGAGGAAAGAAATGGGACTGCTGCTTTGGCAGCAGATGGGTGCAACTGAGAAGTCATGCTGCATCCTGAGAAGAAGGTTCATTGTTCTTTCAAATAGAAATTTGTATGCTCCCATTTTATTTGGAGCAAGTATTTTTAAAAATTTGAAGTACAATTTGGCACCCTTTCTTCTTTAGTTGAAGTTTGTGATCATCGTGTAGTAAGACTGACTGGCCTGTTTCACATACAGCTTCTCATGGTTTCAGTTGCTGCCTCTCCCTTGTTGTTAGGGAAGTGCTGCTTCTTGTGAGGAAAACATCTCTGAGAGAATGCCTAAATCTCAGCACAGCTGTCTTTTCACTATTGCTTAAACTGAGTATGCAAGCATTCCTGTTAACATTGGTGTTCATTCAGATAGGAATTTAATACGTGTCATAGCATCTGGTTTCTAAGTACCTGATGAGTCGGGGTTTGCTCTCTAGTCTGCAGACAGGATAGTGCTTAGATGGGGGAACACAGTTTTTCAGGTCTTCAGCCCAAGTGGATGAAGGAGAGGAGGTGTCACCCAAGCTGATGTGGGTACTGGGGCTCCAGACAGAAGGAGGCCGTGGAGCACAGAATGGCTCTGCAGTGGAGAAAAAGGGGCAGCAGCCGTGGAGGGCTGCTGGGGGTCATTGCGACAGGCAGGCTGAGGCACAGCCATCATTTTGAATGCTGTTATCAGTGGGACTGGACTGAATCATCTTCAGCACAGAATGGACCTGTGTGACATAGTATAGCCAAAGGATGTCACAGGTCATGTCCTTGCATATTGTTCCTCATAAACATCTGGTAGTAGCCTATCACCCATAGCCCATGGGGAGACTGCTGGCTTGGCATGGAAATTTTGCTGGCAGCCTCTAATCTAAGGTAGAATGTTAAGCTTTGGAGGAATTTTTTTTTTTCCATCTGCTTAATTATGAAATCAGTTCATGAGAAGGAGGTGACATGTTTGGGTTGCTCTGCTATTTCAGTTGTGCAGATAGCACCCAAAACATCTGTTAAAAAATTGTCATCCTCTTGTATGACATCTACTCACAGGCAGATATGTTGCAATTGCAATAGTATTTGGGGGTGCTGCTCCATGCCGGCTTTCTGAAGACTCCACCAGTTCCAGTTTCTATTCAGCAAGAGCTAAGTTCTGCCCAACAAGCATCTGAGCAGCTATTCTAACATCAAGAAGAACTAAGCAATTGCTATCAGCTTGTGTTTATTAGTACATCTATTTTAAAAGTTGGTCAGTAAACCTGGAAGATTCTTTTGTAGTGACTCCATGACTATAGAAATGGGAAAGCAAATTCTAACCAGTCAGTGAGGCTGGCTGGGATGGTACATGTCATCATTGCACGGCGAGGCAGAGTAGACAGGCTGTGAAGCCAAGCTAGGATCAGAAGGTAGGAATGGGTCTTCTGCACAAATGGCTCATCTGTACTATTTGTACAGATTTGTATCCTTTCAATAGCCCCAAAGAGTCTTCAAGAAGATTGCGTCTGCTTTTTATGAAGGAATCTTACATAGGAAACTGAGCTTTGGCAGCTTTTAAATGCATGCCTTAAAGCATCATGCAAGTTGCCAGGACTGTGATCGTTACTTTAGCACCTCCATTAGGCCAGGATTTATAAGTATCTGTTGCACGTTTATAACAGTTGCTGCCCCAGGTGGGTATGTTAGTGTTAGCCATTAATGCTACTCATGATTATTGCTCTTCTTTTACGTCTCTGTGACTTTTGTTCCCAGAGCTTGAGAACTCTCCGGGGTCCCTGATGGAGAGCACTGCTGGGGTGCTTCATCTGTATTCTGCCACTACCACCTAACGAGTTTTCACTTGTCCTTCAGGCTGCACATACCATAAAAGCCAAGCAGTCTTGCACGTCAGTACTGAGTGCAGCCCTATGGAGAGCAGTTATTTCCTTTTGAGCTATTATTTCTTATTTCCTTTTTATTTCCTGCTCTCATATTGGTCATTATAATAGTAATACAGGCTCGTCTGGGAATTTCCTTTCATCAGAGAAAAATTCCTGATCATCCATTATCCCTGCATGATTTCAATTTCCAGTAGGATTGAGAGGAGGCAGTGTAGACATCCCTGAAATAGAGAGGTATCAGTAGGACCCTTTCGGTAGTTATTTTAGCAGGGAAATAATTGCAGCAAATCTAATGGCAAATAATTGTAGACATGCAGGCCAAGAACTTATTAGTGCTTCATGTGTTGTCTCCTAGTACAGCAGTGGCATTGCAGCATGGGACTGTGCAAAGGTATGTTAAAAGGCCTGAAGATTTACATCAGCAAAGAAAATTCGCCCAACTCCTGTTCTTGTCTTATGGAAGAAACACCTCTATGCCATTTTATTTTCAGTCATATACACTGAAAATGTCATCACTAGTTGCAAAATATTTTCTAGCCTGTTCTTATTTGCATCACTGTTCATGGCTTGGTTAGCTCTAAAAATAAAGTTGTACTTCTAATGTGTTGGGAACTGGGGAAGCTTCAACCCCTACACAGTCACTCTCCTGCCTGAGCTCAGGGAAGCTGTGCACAGGCTCAAGTTGGCTAGTTTGAAGTGAGGTCTGGAATGAGGACAGCTATAGTTTCTCCACAGCTGAGCTGGTTGAATGAGTCTATTGGGTTTTTCTAAGTGAAAATCACTTTGTCTTTGTGAAGACTTTTAGTGTTAGACCGGTCATCCTCCTGGCTCTTTTCTACAGATTTTTTTCATTCCTATTTTGCTCTGTGAGTACAATGCTTGTGTTTTATCAGTCCCCTGTCTTGGTATTCAGTAAATGCTGTGTTATGATAAAGATTATGATAAATTGTGGCACTAAGTATAGTAATAAATGTAGGCATAGTGTATACAGGCTATTGTGGAAGAAATTAGTTTCTGTTCTGCAGTTTGAAAAAAAAAAAAAAAAAAGAGTCATGCATCTGTTTTATGTAGAAGTATCCTTATCATCCTGTGGTATCGCTTTATTCTCAGATGAAAAAGCCACAGAGTTTTGTGCAGGAAAGCATTTGTTATGGATGGCATTGTCCAAATTAATCAAGTGATAATGGAAATAATTTAAAGTTTAGCAGAAGAATAATAAAATCATGGAAGTTCTGTAAGATTTTTGATGAGTTTCTTCAGTCTGTTGCACTGATGACTTACAACTGAGAAGTTAGAGCAAAGCAACCAGTGAATTTGTATAGGTATATATGTGAAGTGCCTTGGAATCCTAATCTTTGAGTGTATGTGTAAAGAAAATAGTTTTAAGAAACAGGTCTGTTCCTCCAGCCTAGCTACATTTTAAGGTGCTTTAAAAACATTTCTCTCTACTGAGCATGCTTCATTTTAAGGTAGTTTAAAAACGTTTCTTTCGAAGGAGTCTTTGCCTTTTGTTTGGTGTATGTGTTAACATGTGCGGGAGTACATGCAGACATACAAAATGTGTAGTATGGCAATCCTCTCCTCTTCAGGAGACCCAGTAATTGCTAGTATTTGCAGAGTTTAGAGCCTGCTGGGATGTACTCATGCTAAACATGTTTATGTTTTTGAGGAATCTGGTGAGTGTTCTGTGATTCTGTGAAGTTATATTCTGCTCTTGCTCCTATGGGAATGTTACAGTATTGGCCATAGGGCTTTATGAATTGTCACAAAATGAGCAGTTAATTCTTGACATCTGCTGTGCTGAAGTGACTGCCAAGTTGCGTGGGTAGTTGGCAAGGAAATAAATATTGATAGACCCTAGCAACAGGTACTCCTGAGAACTCTTGTTCTGGGAATGCTTAGGCTGTGTCCAGTGTTACTAATGTCGTGATAGCATTTTAAGTTTATTTATAGGATTTGTTTGTGTCTTATCACCATCTCTCAGAACTGGAATGCATGAATGGGCTTTGCTGTGCAAAGGCGTAGACATGTGTATCATATACCCTTTTCTGGTGACTTATTTCGACATATAACAGATGCTTCACTGTCCAAATCTCAGGGGTAGTTGGTGTACACCAATGTATGACGTCTCAAGTATGTGCTTATATCTAGACTCTCATATGTTTGCTGTCTATCCTATGTTGGAATGACTACTCCAGAGCTACGTACGCGTAAGTACATTGGATACAAGAATTTCTTTCTTTTTAGTAATATATCAACAAAACGTTCATATACAAGATCCTCTGAGAATCCACCAGATAAAATTAGCTTGCTTATGTTGCGAAAGCACCAACGCTTGTGAGTGCTGTAAGTGAACAATTTTATGTTCTCATTGCAGAAATTGAAGCCAGAGAAGCCTGTGACTGGCTGAGAGCTGCCGGTTTTCCCCAGTATGCTCAGCTATTTGAAGGTATGATCCCAAAGACTTGTCAAGCAGCTGACACTGAAGTCAAGTAGAATTGTTTACATAAATATTTGAGAACCCGACACTTTTGATGGAAGCACTTCCAAATTCTGTAATATCTTCATGCAAACCTGTAGAAAAATACTAACATGGAGCGTGTTCTTGCAGAAGTGACATCGTAATTAGGTTAGCATGGACTCAGTAGAATTCTGTAAAGGACTAAATCTTTCCTGGTTATTGTTAGACTGTAACTCAGTCAATTTTCTGCTTTTGCGATTTTTAGTTGCTTATAATTTTCTCAGGCTCTTTTCCTTGGAGTGTTGGGGTTTTTTTCCGACTCACTGGTTGCAACCAAAACTCATCTAACGCTCTCCAGCCTGTGCTCTTGAGCAAGATTGTTTTATTGGTGTTTTGAAAAAGAGTGTTGGAAAAATCATCTTGCAATCATAAGTTTTTAAAACATATATTCAGAAGCAGCCAGCTAGTCAAACAGTGTAATTTCAGCATGTTTTCATGTTGTTAACGCTACAAAGAGTGCTTATTACCTGGGGGGGAGATACGTATTTGTTGAGAACTTGTATAATTTTCAGACAACATTTGTGCTTATACCTTAAAACTGTTCTTCTTTAAAATACGTTTATTGTTACAAACATTGAATGTAACAAAAGCTAGTCTATTTTTAAGAGAGATTTTATCAAAGAACTACAGTTAAAAGAACTAATGGTAAATTCTGCCTGCTCTCATTTCCACCTCCCCTGTTCATTGCAAAATTAAAAATTGGAAGTCAAGCAATAGAGCCAAATTTGAAAGCTGTATACTATGAAACATGATGTCTCATGGAAATGCTTCCTGTTTGACTACAGTAGATTTTATTATATAAGCTGTCAATCTTACAGTTTGTTGGAAATGTACATTATCATGCTTCTGGAAAAATTACCTTGCTGTTTATGCAGTGTCTTGACTAGGTAAATTAAGCTTAAAAAGTAAGCCAAGAAAATACTGATAGGTCTCACTGGTTTCCTCACCTGCAAGGCTAAATCTCTAAAGCTGAAACGTTGAACTCTTCAGCTGGTGTGTCGATTAGCTTCAAGCATGGCATGATGTGTCATGCTCGCTACACCTCAAAGACCATATGTCGCGTGCTGCATAGTACCTTACCTTCAGCAAAAGCTCATGTAAAATACTCGTAGTTTTATACTGTACTTGAAGGCAGAAGGTGGAGAGAACCTAACCAAAGCAAAACTTTAATTTTGCATTTTTTGGCTATAGTACTTAGCCACTGCAAGCTCCCAAAATGCAGCAAATGCTTGTCTACCTGTAACTAATAACAGCAAGCAGATACCTACATTTATTCTGCCACTTGATCTAAGGAACTAATCCTCACTTACTTGAAGGACATTTGTGTGATGATGTGGTTGTAGAAATAGATTTAGATTTATTTTACCTATGATAAATATGTTGCAAAATTCAAAGTCTTTGCAATTATAACTCAGATTTCAGATTCAGCTTCTTTCTTTACAGATATGCAGTTTCCTATTGATGTAAAAACTGTAAGGAAAGATCATGAATTTTTAGATGGAGATGCGATTGAATCACTATTCAGGTAAACATTTATTATGTATCATCTTTAATACCTCCAGGCTCCATAGTTATTTGTCATTCATCTTTTCATGCCTTGGTTTTTGTCAGAGACTAAAAAAGTCACCAATGCTGTGACTTAAGGAAATCACTTAAGCACATACTTTAGTACCACTGAAGTTGGTTGTTTTAAGAATTTAAAAGGTAAAGTAAGCATGTCTTCTTCAGCCAAGGTCTCAGTGATGTTACACTAAGCATCAAATCTGTCTTTTTGGTAATGTGAAATGTCTGCAAGCTGAGAAAGAATAATCAGTTCCCTGCAAGCATGTAGTAGCATGACAGTTTGCTCTTCAGAATTGCATATTACAGAGTGCAGGGATTTCCTCTGACTAGTTATCTTCCCCAGAGCCGTTCCAGGAGATAAACAGCAAAACCAATCTGCGCAAGAGATACGTTTTCTGTTTCATTATCCTGAATATTTTTTTGAGTAAGAAGCAAAGGTATTGATTTGAAATTATAGTTTTGCCACAGCTGTTCACAGCACACAAGTGAAATTGCATCGTAGGTACAAAGTCAAACTCATTGCTCTTTGGACTTTTCCCCATGTAAGAGTGCAAGGATAGCATAGAGGCATTCTACTTTACTTACTGCAGCTATTGAAGCCTTCTCATTATGAGAATGTTTAGCAGCTGAAGTGAACTCCGGATTATCCATGCTATACTGCTCGTCCGATCCGAGGGATGCAATAAGAACGTCTAACTCTTAAGGGACTGGAAAGTTCCTCTTCTGGCAAAGTGGTTTGGTCCTTTTCTGTATTGTTAGGTCACCTGAATTCAAATTCTGCTTGTAACAGGAGCACCAACAGGAGTTGTTTGCGTATACATCTCTAATGCACAGCAGGTATTAGAGAACTTTGGATATATTTTGTTTCTTGATATGACTTCTATCCTGAGTGTTCCTTGAAGGCAGTCAATGTGCCTCCCTGTTGATACCACATATTTGTTTGACAGTTAAAAGTGACTGACGAGTTTTGAGCCTTATTGATTCCGCAAGTTTTAATTAAAATGATAGATAATAAAGTCCTAAGGACACAAGGTAATGTCTTTTATGTTTTTTTTTTTTTTTATTCTTTTAAGAAAGCCACTTAGGGTTTCTTTCATTTTCAAAATCTTACATCAATGTACAGTTTTTCACAATCGTTAAAGCTCATCATATGATTTTAAATCAACTGATTAATTATGGTCCTCTTCTCTAATTTTAAGATGGCAGAACTGGAATTGTGAACATCATGGGGTTGTTAGTTGGCGCTGATTTTGGCAAAATGTATAGAGAACCTCTAACAGAATGTCAGTCTTTGATGCCAATAATGAAGACTCCATGGTAGAAGTTCACAACTAATTTGGTGCATGTTTGTTAACAAGAAATAAAATAGTTTAAATTTAAAACTTCTGTCTTTTTTCTTATACCCTAGACGGTTGAACACATTGAACAAGTGTGCATCAGTGAAAGTGGAAATAAGCCGTCAGAGGAAACGGGTATGTTTGTAAAATATAGTTAATTTTCTCATTAAAAATGTGCTTAGCTATTATATCAAACCCCTATTTTTAAAAGGTGTATGAGGGATTAGCAATTTCTGAACTTTTCTTTCTATTCTCTTCCATCCTGTAAAGCTCTTCCATTTGCATTTTCTGCTGAAAAACATAGTGATGGAGATTGAAGTTACGTAATGTTCATTTTGTAACTTTGTATGGTAGGTTAGGGATGGGTTTTGAAATGGTTTTTAAAAATAATTTGACACACATTACTGTCCAATTTTTGCACCAAGGCCCCACCTCAGCGTGTCTTTCCTAAGTAGTTTCACATCTTATTTAAGGCCTGAAAGTGAAATTTCACTCTTATTGACTAAACGAAGGATAAGAAATTAAAATGGACAATCCAAATAGTGTCAGCTAATGTTAAATGTCCAGCCAATAGAAGCTGGATAGGTTTTAGCTGTGATAGCTTTGTCCTTTCCTGCAAAAAAGTACAGTAGCTGACACAGAGTTATAGCCACATCTTGGCTAGTTAACATCAGGATTATAAAGTCTCTTAGGTACCATGGATTAACTGCAGGACTAGCCAAAAAATAATGTCATCTTTTGGAAAAATGTCTACTTTTTTGGAAAGGTCATTTCCGTCTCTCTAACAGTTTGCTGGCCACGCACTCACTTGGCATGGAGACAGTACAGCAAGTGGAGCACCTGGGGCAAATGGGTGGTGAGGCTGAGGTCTCCAGGAGGGTACACCAGATATTGATGCTGCCAGTCCCACAGCTAAATACTTCTTTACCTGAAAATGGATGAATTTTGGTCACAGAAGCGTGAAAGAATGTTTGATTTGTTTGGCTTTAGGAAAGGCCATGTAAAACCAATACAATTACCTTTCAGAACCTTTGGATTTGCTGCAAACCAGAATTTTTCATCCTCAGATCATATCTATCATCTCTTCCTATGGTAAACTTACCAGATTTGTCAGCATGCTTGGGAGTAATTTGTCAGCTTGTTTTTCAACAAACAGAACAGAACTCAGGGCAGACCATCAGTAACTGAATGGTTACATTTCCATTTGTTGGTCTTGGGGGTTCTGGAGGAAGGCAGAAAATTTAAGTCTCCTTTTTTGTTACATTTTTTCATAATTTAAAGTTTGCCAAACTTTGCCCTTGAACTGTACTTTTTTTTTTTTCCTTCTAAGAGTGATGACTCTGAAGATGATGAACCTTGTGCCATAAGTAACAAATGGGCTTATGAGAGATGCAGTCAGAGATGGTCTCGTATCGAGAGCCTAGAAGGTTTTCCAGGAGAGGAAGGTGCTAGTGCATCAGTCCCAGGCAGTCCAATACTAAAGAGCATCATCAACGAGGATGCTATCTTTCTGGATCATGGCGAGAAACATGATGTGTCCTCAATTCACAGTGCTAGCAGTGGTGACAGTGACATTGTTAGCTTCCCAAAACCTTTTGAAGATGTGGAAACCAGCACGAGTTCCTCAAGATGTTCTTCAATTAAGGTGGCTTCACTGGACTCTACATTTAGTTGTTCTCCTCCCTGCAGTGAATTTTTAAATATCACCAGTGAAGAGAAGCTTTTGGATAAGTCACCATATAAAAAGAGGAAGAGCCTTCTAAAGAAAATGGAGAAGTTGCACTTAAGGAGCTGCAACTTAAGGAGTGGTCACTCAAAGGCCAAACCCATAATAAGTGAACCTGTTCTTCTAGAAGGACTTAATGAAGAAAAGATGAAGATGCTGAACTGTGTAAATATTTCTGACCTCTCTAGCACCCAAACAAAGAACAATTCTTCCTTTTCTCCCCAGAGTTGCAATAGCAGCAATCAGTCTGAAAATAGCAGCACAGTGAGCACTCCAAGTCCTGTTATAAAACCACGAAGCCACTGTGGAGGAAGGGGGGTGTATGCAGAGGACTTGGATTCTAGCAAGCTCTTGCTGTGGGATGATCTATCTCAGCAAAACCTAAAAAATGACATGACGTTACGAATGAACCAGATGTTTCAAATACCACAAGGCCATAAACCTGGCACTTTCCCCAAAGCACTTACAAACAGCTCCCTGTCTCCAGTAGACAACTCTTCCATCAACTGGAGAACTGGGAGTTTTCATGGGTGCAGGAGGAGCCGGAGCAGAAGCAGTTCCAAGGACTCCAAAGACCCCAGGAATCCCCTTTCGTGCACAGATAACAGACTAAGTGTATATGACAACATGCCCAGTGTTGAACTTGATAATTTGGAGGCAGCACAAGTTGGTGATGATGATGTTTTTTCAGAACTGAACAACGTCATAGAAGATGTCAATGGTCTCAAAAAGTTGGTTGATCAGTGGACAAAGAAGTTCTCTGATGATGGAGATTTGGACTTTGCCAGTGACTTGACCTCTTTGTATCCATCCTCACCTAAGGAAATCTGTCTTGAAACAGAGGGCTCAGAAGATAAGAGAGCAGACCTCCCAACCACTGAGGGAGAGAGCAGCTGTGAACTGGGCAAGGAGATCAGTTCTGCAGACCTGGCATATGTGACAGACTCTAAGAAGATCAACAGGTCAGCCATCCTTGGGTTTCCCTAGTTGACTGCCCCTTGGGAACCTTTCCCCATTGATTCTCTCCACTCAAAATGTAATTGCTTTTCCAGAATAAAGTATCCTTAAGTAAGACTGTTCTGGGTAGCAGGGTCTGCAGTGCTGGTGCCAGGTATTGCTGGTCTGTAGGCATTCTGGTATCTACATCTGCTCTGACCTCTGTTGAAAGTAGGGTGGTCATGATCTGCATGAGCACTTAGACATTTGGAATCAGACTTTA
Source organism: Buteo buteo (assembly GCF_964188355.1). Classification (NCBI taxonomy): domain Eukaryota; kingdom Metazoa; phylum Chordata; class Aves; order Accipitriformes; family Accipitridae; genus Buteo; species Buteo buteo. The sequence continues at coordinate 17,181,326 of NC_134194.1, read as the reverse complement.
TGGCTAGCTTGCTGTATTTCTTACTGAATTATTTTATATTGCCAGAGTACCTCCTGGATGAGAAGTACCTTGTTTAAATGCAACTAACCATATGGTGTTCAGGAACTGCAGGTCATTTAGAGTCTTAGGTGCTTCACAGATGCAGACAGAAGACTAACAAGGACAATGGAAATACTCCTAAGCTTAAACAATATTTATCCCATAGGCATGGGAAGCAACACTGGTCTGTGGGAGAGAGTGAGAACTTGGAAAGCCATTCCATCCAGACTGATAGACAGTCAGCTGCCCAGCTAGCCCGGACACAAAAGCTGGCTTTGTTGAAACTCACTGCTTTAATGGACAGATATTCCCCTTCCAGTAAGCAGGGCTGGAACTGGTAAGTTGTCTAATATTAAAGCAACCTGTGTTGGAGAGAGAGGATTTGATGTAAGCAGGGGAATTTCCTTGTCTGCCTAGATTACACCTGTCCAAGATGAGGAATTTCATCCTGTTAAATCGCTGGCAGTTTCACAGTTATTTCAATGGCTCCAGGATTTCCTCTGCTATAGACTGCACTTTTGCTCCTCACTGGTGGTCATGTTACTGATATTAAAGCACGTTATAGTTTCTCTCTGAATTTGCCCATTTGCAGGGCTTTGTCAGAGGTCCTTCACAGATTGCAGGACCTGAGGGGAGAGCTGGCTGGGCTGAGAATCCATCTCTTCAGCATCAAGTCCCTGTTTGAACTAAAACAATGACAAAGTCAGTCACTCAGAGGACTTAGAAGTATCAGTTTAGCACCTTAATGATTTTCTCTCTATCTTATGATGCTATGTGTACAGGTATGCGGCAGAATTTGGGGTTGTGGCAAGTATAACTAAATCCTTTCCCATGCCTGTAACTAAAGTAGCAAGTGGAACTGTGCTGGAGAGCTAATAAGTTGCATGCACTGGTTTTTGTTTTCAGGACTATACCAAAGTTCATTAAAAAAATAAAAGCCTCTGACTACAAGGACAAAAATGTGTTTGGGGTTCCTTTACTTCTGAATGTTCAGCGAACAAGCCACCCACTGCCTAATGGCATACTGCAAGCACTGGACTATTTAAGAAGCCACTTTCTTGACCAGGTATGAACTTGAGGCAGCCCAGAGCAGCTCTGTTCTATAAACAGATCTGCTCCAGGGAACCAGTCTCTGCTTCCAGCTTTTGTGAGGGACTTTCTTGCCTCCTAAGGCTCTGAATAGGCAGAAGGGTGTAGGTCTGAGCAGGTGGCCTGCAAGGAAGTGCCAATGCTGTTTCCTTCCGGGAATATCTTTCATCCTGTGTTGTATTTTTGTGCCTTGCTTCACTGAAAGCATCTGCAGTCAGTTCTCTTGGTGCAGGCAGTCAAGCTGTCTTCTCCTGGTGAGGTAGCATGTCTCTGCTCCCTTAGGAAGTAAATCTACCACACAATGTCGTTATTCCCTCTGTTCTGTGGTTGCTGCTAAGTGTCAGAGCTAATGTGATAATTAATCTTGTTTCAGCTGAAATGTGCCACTAAGCAGAGGTAAAACATATTAGAGCAGTTCCTGTAACATCTTTTTCTGGAGCTCAAATCTGTATTTATCCACTAAGTGGAGATGTGTGCATGGCAATGAAAGTGTGTGTTGCATATGCTATTTCTGTAGGATAGTTGCAGAAATGGGAGACCCTGTGACATAAGACATGTTAAAGAAAGGACTTTTCTGTGCTTTGCAATTGTATAGGTGTGTAATGTCATGCTGCAGTACAAAAATGTGTGTGTCCTGTGAAGTTACAATGCAGTTTGGTGGCACATACTTGAGTGTGAGCAGTCAGTTTCTTCTGAAGACAGTGTGTTTCATTTTGAGGTTGTGGTATCTATTCAGTTAATACAAATAAACTGATGAATGTAAATATTCTCTCAGTGGCACACAGTGAAACTTTCAGCAGAAGCTTTGTTGAGGTTGAGTTCATGGGCAACTTCTAAATCTAAGTTTCCCTCAGAATGGCAGTTGCCCTTTGCCAACCTGCAGATGTATTAGACGTGTCAGACATGACAGATGTTAAACCTGAACCATGTGGATCTCACAGTCTGAGTTTCTTTGCTCCAATATGGGCATTGATGTACATCTGCTTTTGGATGAACACATGTTGGTGTATTAGTAACTTGCAGTTCTAATGTGTGAACATAGCCTGCTCACACAAACTTCCAGATGTCAATAGTAATGATTTTAAAAGTCGAAAAGAGTAATTTTGCATCAACTAAAAAGCAAACAAACATGAAAATTAGTATATCTTTCACAGCTGGTTCTGTTGGCATCACTCATGGTTTGCCTTCATGGGAGGAATATCTGTCCTGCTTCTAATGATACCAAAATATTTTGGTGTTAGATCCCACTACCACAGGGTCTTAGCCAACAAAAGGAAAGTGAAGGATCAATTATTTGTCAGAGATTTGATTCCTGATGGCTCCTTTTTTTGTCTTTCTTTAATATTTTCTTATACCCACAGGTTGGCCTGTTCCGAAAATCTGGTGTTAAATCCAGGATTCTGTCTTTAAGAGAAATGAATGAAACCAACCCAAACAACGTATGTTACGAAGGGCAGTCAGCATTTGATGTGGCAGATATGGTGAAGCAGTATTTCCGAGACCTTCCCGAGCCTATATTTACTAGCAGGCTCTGTGAATCCTTCCTCCACATCTACCAATGTAGGTAGCAAAAGCTATAGTTTTCCAGTTCCTTGAATATCTTAATGTTCATCTGTACAAGGCAGTGGCCAGGCTAGAACTAGTGCCATGTCCCCTTGTAGTCAGAGGAGACAAGACAGGCAGGATGTTTCTGAAGAGAGGAGTTCATTGTGGCTCTGGACTTAAGGACTTCACCATCTGCATCCTATTGGCCAGCTATTTTCTAACATTGTGTCTTTTCTGTTCTTTGAAGGATGAGTGTAATAACCTGTGATATAGCAGCCCTCCTAAAATGTGTTTTTGAATGGTCATTTCCTTATGCAAAATTAAGAAAGAATGTAGTTCCCTTGTTCATGCTATGAAGTAGCTCCTTGTGCAAAAAGTCATGTTAGATTGATGACATTTCTTTATTAAGGTGCCCAAGCACAGTTGCTGTAAAACTTGCCAGCAACTTTCTGCCTGTGCTCTCACTGTTACTATCCTTGAGACTCAACCTGAAAAAGAAGGAAACGTGAAGCTGACATCTAGCATTGAATATAGTTTTAAACATGTTCCATCTCCTTCAGTACTTTGTCGTCAAGGAATTTGCTTTCAAAAAGCAGTTGGGTTGGGGAAGGAGCTTGCTGTAGCGGCTTATGATGACGTTGCTACAGGCAAGTTTCTTCCTTTTGAGAAAAAGTTTTGAAAGTCAAAGTATGAGATTTCTGAGTGGACTGGTTTTCAGCATGTTTTATGTGACTTTTATCGACATGAGTAAATGAGCAGCTGCTGTCCTGTGTATGGTGTACGTTTGTGAAAGTTTGGTTGTTTTTTTTGTAACCTGTCAGGCTTTTAGGAATATTTCTGAAAACGGTTTGTTTATTTGTTTGAAGCAAGTTTTCTTTTTGCATCCACAAATCCTTTTTGTAAGGAGGTCCACAATTCCTATGTCCAATGGATGTGGAACCATTTTCTTCCATTTGTTATAACCTGGTCACTGTCCATCTCCTGTCTCTTGTTATGGGGCAGAAACAGCAAATGACTGAATTCCACTCACTGACCTTCTGGCACATGTGACTTGAGCAAGTGCCCAGATTAAATTACTATCTTTTGGAGGTAAGAAATGTGTTGCTTTCACCAAGAAGCATGTTTTGTGTGTTCTACATATGTGCTTCTACTTGAAGGGAAAGAGAAGTGATCTTCTACCCTCTGTAGTGGTGTAAATTGGAGAAATACTCATGATAGGGGGATGCATGGCAGGATGAACCATACCTACTCTCCTGCAGGAGCTGTTTGGGCACAAAGGCTCACTGGGTTTTAGTGTGAATTAAAATCTGTTGGCAAAACATTGTTCTCTGAATTGAGTTATCATCTGAGAGCATCTGTTGTCTTCATGCCTGAAGCTGAAAGGAAAAGACAGTAAAGTAGCTATCTGCTCCAAAGTATCATTCCACAGTAATATTTTATGGGGAGACAAGCCCTTATTTGGACTGTAACCAGAGCCGGTTCAGGATAAGTTCATTAGCATGGTGTTCCAGGTAAATTGCAAGTCAAGCACTAGCATCGCTGAGTGTGAATGTGCATCTTGACAGGCAACAGGAGAAAACTGTACTTGAGTGATGTGACTGTGATAATGGCCTTTGTGTTGTCTGTTGTGAGCTAGAGTCACAGGAAAATGGATGAACCTACAGTTTCAATGTCCTTGGGATTCTGTTGATGGATGCTTCCTCTGCAAGTCATATGTGATTCTCATCATTTTTTTCTGTTTTCAGACATGCCAAAGGATCAGCAGTTTCAGGCTGTCCAGGCTGCTATTCTCCTTCTCCCGAAGGAAAACCGAGAAGCTCTGAAAATCCTCCTGTTCTTTCTACGAGATGTGGTTGCTTTTGTTGAGGAGAACCAGATGACCCCAACCAACATTGCTGTCTGTCTTGCACCTTCTTTGTTTCACCTCAACACCTTGAGAAGGGATAGTTCCTCCTCCTCCATGAGGTATTAGCATCTTAATGCTGGCATTGCTGCTGTCCGTACTGTTCTTTGCTGGAACAATGTCTTCTGTAGCTGGCCTAGGATCAGTGTCTGCTTTTAAGGGGGAAATAGTGTATGCATCTTGGGGTTTGTCTCAAATACTGTTGTTCAGGTCCAGCAGGAGCTGACCACAGTGCATGCAACGATCCAGCAGCTCATTGTCCAGTGTAGAGAACAATGGTAAGGCCCTCTTGTCACGCTCCTGACTAGTCTGCATGTGAGCTAGCCTGCCTCCCTCACGACTGCTGTATTCTTTGCGGTTGTCCACAGGTCCAGCTGCCCAGGAACCCGGCATGTGGCCCACAGTTTGCATTGAGGTGGTGCTGGCCATTGAAAATGTAGCTCTTGCACTGGCAACCTAAACCCAGGTGCAGCTTTAAGTCCCTGCAGATATCTGGCAGATTGTAGCAGTTGCTGGCACTAGCTCTGCTGGGTGATAAGGGGATCGTTCCTGCCAAACCAAGCCACAGGGATTCTGTAAATTTATCTTAATAAGTATCTGGGTTGCATAACATCCCCTGTTTGTACGTGCAGGGAGGAAGGTGCCCTTGGGCCAAAGTAGACAAATAATCTCTGAGAGCATTCATGCCTTATCTGGTCTCCTGAGGCAGGGCTGTTTGCTTTACTCCATGCTCCTGCTATGGACAGACACGTATCAGGGTAGAAGAGGACAGCTGACTTTTTGATGGAAACATTATGCACCCATCAGAGTAGGGAGTTCATCACCTCGCATGCGGACCTAAAGATGAGGACTAGTTCCAAAGCAGAAGCTGTCAGATGTGCTATTGGCATCTTTCAGGATAATAATGCAGGCTGTGATTAGGACAGAGAGGACAGAAAACGCTAAGGACTTCTCTTTTGAATGGCACAAAGCATCTGAAAATACCTAAGCGTAACTAGAGCCTAGGGCTGCCCAGTTATCCCTGGGCTGAGCCAGCATGTGGCCAGGGAGCCATGTGGTCATTGCAAGGGCAGGTGGGGATGCGATGGAGCTGTAGTGGCAGCAGGTCCTTCCTGGATTGCACTTGTGTTTGAGCTCCTGGGAGTCATACTTTGAGCGTTGTACCTCTTTGGTTTACATAAACATTACTTTGAAATACTAGGACCAAGAATAGAAACTGAGTTTTCTCTTTGTTGTCACTGTTTAGAAGCCGGGATGCTTTGAAGCTTTAGCTTTTTTGTAACTGGGCATTAATGCCATAGTGCAGGGTTCCAACTTCAAAGGGTAGGAGCTGACAGGTCTGACTTTGAGGAGCAGGGCTGAGGACTCTTATCTTCCACCCAATTTTCAAGCCATTTGGCAGGAATGCACATAGATAAAAGTATCAGAAGCAAGGATTAATGATGTCATATAATGATTATGAATTAAAAGCAGGGACTGTTTTTGAAACGTTTGGTGTGATTCGGGCCAAAGGATTTAAAAGGTTCTGCATGGGCTTTGCAGGGTATCAAAGGAGCTTGATATTTGAAGGCTACACACAAATCAGTTTGGGGTCATTGCTGTCTTTGGCCAAGTGTGTGATGATGTGTGTGGGGAATAAAAAGCCTTCAGTTGCCTTTCTTGGGCATATGTTAGTACTGGTCAGTACTGCCCCAGGCACTTTCAGGATGTGCTGGGAGGGAATGCTGTCTATGGACCTTGCTGCAGTAATGTAATGTAACGAGCTCCTACATGGCACATAAGTGTCCTTCAACACAGTGTGTTTTTGCTGAAGCTGCTGGTTTCCAGCCCCCAGGCAGGCCAGCCGAGTGGGCACGTTGTACTTGTGGTTCACAGCATCTTGCTCACACAGCCTTCCTTTTGCCTTTTCCTCTCCATAGATCTAGTCAGAGGAAGTGCAGCTTGGGGAAGCCAGACCAGAGGGAGCTGAGTGAGAACCTGGCAGCAACGCAGGGCTTGGCCCATATGATAATGGAGTGCAACAGACTCTTCCAGGTATGTCACTTGCTGTAGCAAAGCAAAAGCATGGAGTGGGGTGAGGGGTGTTCCCACACTGGCCAAGGCCCTGAGCAGCCTGGTGTAGGTGGCCTGCTTTGAGCAGCAGTTTGGCCCAGAGCCCTGCAGAGGTCCCTGCTAGCCCAGCTGTTTCTCTGAGCCTGTAATAGGTGTGAGTCCTGCTGACTCCAGTACAGAGAAAATTAATGTCATTGCAGATTTTACCACAACTATTTGTAAGAGCTGTGAGAGCGTTTCTCCATTTCCCTCTCCATCCCCCAGCTGCTATGGGGGTTTGACTCCCTGGGCTTAGGGCCAACTTAGAGAGTACCTGTGGGGCAGAGGCTGCCGTACGCTCTTGCAGGGAGGCCCTGGCCAGGGCTGACTATCCCTTCTTGTAGGAGCGGGTTGAAGTTGAGGTTTTGCTGCTGGGGCCTGGCCGGCATGACAGCCATGCCTGTGCATAGCCATGGACCCCAGTAATCTGGACCTGGACCTTGACCCACAGACTGACTTCCCGGCTTGACCTCGGCCTTTCCTCATCATTATGGACTTGCCTGGCGATCACTAGACTGTGGCTGACCCTGGTTGCTGTCACTGGACCTGATCCTGACCTCCCTTGCTGACTCACCTTCCTGGCACAACCTCGGACCGCATCACCATGGATGTGTCTGATGATCTGAACTCTTGGCTGACCCTGGCTGCCACCTCTGGCCTGGCTCAGGTACTGTGGGACTGGGTGGCTGCTGTGCCAGCCCCGTTATCCCACTTGACTCCTGGCCCCTTTCCCTCGGGAGCTGCCAGCCCTTGGTGCACCCCGACAGTCAGCTCGGGCCTTCCCACGTTCCGCTCAGGCACCACGGCTGGGCCGGGGCCGCTGTCCCATGGTTCCCCTGAACTGACACACGGCCCTGCCCCAGGGCTCTCCCCAGCACTGACCCCCCCCAGCCAGTCCCTTGCTCCTGAGTGACACCCACTGCCCCCCCCAGCCCAGCCCAGCCTGGGGTCTGATCTCTCCATGGCATCAGTCCCCAACCTGTCCAGGGCTCCTAAGTAACCCCCTCCACCCCCAGCCCAAGCGTGGGTCCCCATTTCCTCAACAGTGGCCTGAACCCCTCTGCCTGGCCCTGAGGCCCCTTGGGGTGCCCTGATGCCTGCCCTGCACCCTACAAGTCAGCCCTGGCAAATATGGGAGCTGGTCCCATCCCTGGCTGTGTGGTCCCCCCAAAATAGCCCCACAGGGACTCTGATCTGCCCTCGGACCCACCGCCATCCTGCACACTCCTGCTAGGACCAGGGAGCTTCACAAGAAGTGCTGCTGATGCCAGGCCTGTGAGCTGTAGGGCTGCCCCTCACTGAGGGGTGCCAGGGCCCTGGCTCGTGTGCCCCCTGCCAGGGCAAGGATTTGGTGCCGAGACTCAGGGACTGCCCGGAGAGGGCTGTCCCCCTTCTGCTGGTGACCTTGAGGAGGGGCCGCAGGCAGCTCCGCGGGGCGGCCTGCCTCAGCCATGCCCACGCCTGGACATGCACCCGCTGCTCTGGACCCAGACCTGGACTCTGACGCTTGGCCCTGCCTAGTCACCGTGGCCGTCGCTGGACTGCAGCTGACGCTGTTACCACCACCGAACCTGACCCTGCCTGGCTTGGCCTCAGCCCCTGCAACTGGGACTCTCGGTTGGTCGCCACTGCCATTCCCGGGCCTGCCCTGCGTCTCCCTCAGGTACGGTGGGACAGGGCTCCGGCTGCTGCGGCGCTGCCCAGCCCTACCCCATGGGACTGTGCTCAGCATCCCAGCCCCCCAGAGCAGCCGGTCCCTGCTGCTCCCTGACCTCACGGTGGGGTGCTCCGGAGGAGCCTGGCCTCCTGCCTGTGCCTGGCCCAGCCTTGGGAGGAGGGAGGGCATGGCCACGGCACCGGTGCACGCACAGGAGATGGACAGGTAGCACAGCACGTGGTTTGGGCAGTTGGTGAAGCCCCCAGCACATAGGGCTGTCGCGCTGCTAGCGTGGCACTAGAGCTAGGTCTGGTTTTGTTTGTGGGCATTGTTCAGCCAGTGCTCAGGAGTGCATGTTTGCACAGGCGTGTGCTTGTTTAAGTGCCAGATCTGTGCACAATAGGTGCTAGGCACTGTCTAGCTGTCATAGCCGAGCCTTCCCCCCGACTGTCTATATAGGAAAGAACCTGGGACATCAGGTAAATAGATACGCATATTTTTTGTATTGCTACATATCTATGCACACACATGCATATGTCAGCAAGCACCTAAATCAAGTGCAACACCTACTCTCCAATGGTAGCAAAGCCTCATTTCTCTGCTGCTTTACCTTGCACAGCACAGCTTCCAGCAAATCCCAAAGCAAAGGCAGGAGCCATGGCCCACTGCCTTGTAGCTGGCCTTGCAGTTACCTGAGATCAGTATGCACCCTGCAAAGAGGTTTGCCGACTCTGTAGGGATTCAAAACATTGCTGCTGCAGGGAAAGGCATTTCCCTTGTGTCTTTCTCTGAGGGAACATAGTTAATTGAGCTGCTCTTCCCCTGGGCTTCCTGTGCCTCCAGGTAAAACTGCTGCCTGCCTGCCTGCCTGCCTACACCAGCATTGCTGGCAGCTGATGGTGCTGCTCCCCCCAGCATGCAGCCTAACACTGCTGTCCTCTGAGAGGCACTCAGAAGCCACCCCTTTTTTGAGGGCTGGTACAAGCCACCTGCACAGGGCACTGATGTGGATGTGTGTGTTTGCTTGTAGGTGGTACACCCCATAGCCTGTACTCCCATTGCCCTGGTAAGCGTGTGTTGTTTCACACCTCCCTGGTGTGTTACATTAAGGTTCAGTCCTTGAGTATGATGTTCAATCTCTTTTGCAGGTACTTGACTGTTGCCTTGGTCACTGCCGACTTCCATGAAACAAGTATCCTGAGCACGAGGGCCTTGCACTGCTGGGCTGCGATGAGACTGCTTGGCTTCCTTGAGAGCTCTCTGCTCTGCTGAGGGATGCCAGAGACGACATCAAAAGCTGGGTGACCTGTTCACACTTGGCAAGACCTGTTCACACCTGGCAAATAAGGTAAAGAGGATGGTGGGAGTCATGAGAGTAAGGTTGGCTCTGGGACTGTGGGTGACTGTGCTGTGGTAGGAGGGTTTCCTGGAGGTGCTCTTGGGTGTTCTGAGTTCAGTCCTTAAACTCTACAGACTGAAGCAGAGCAGCCCTGGGCATGGGCCTATGGGGTTTGGTTCCTGCACAGAGCATTGCTCTGAGCTGTGCCCATGACCCCTCTTGTCTGCCTCTGTACCTGCAGCTTCTGAAGCCATGCTCCTGTTCTCTCCTTTTCTTACTCTCCTTTCTTCCTGCCCCCCTCCTTTCCTTCCTTCTTCCCTTTCCTTCCTTCTTTTCTCTACTAAGGAGGTGCTGCTCCCCTAGAGCATCTTCCCTTACCACAACCCCACCCCAACAGACACAGACACATCCAGTTGTTTCGTCCCTTTATTGTCACTCCACAGAGAACAGCTACATCCTCTGCACAGGCTTAATCCCCAGGATGTCGAATCCTTTGGCCATGATGGTGGCAGTGGCTTCACACAGCAGCAGCCTCCACATGTTCACCTTCACAATCTGGCCTGCAAAACACCAACACAGGAGCTGGAGCAGCTGCTCAGAACAACTAACACCGCCTTCCCCAGGGGAACCCCATCCACCCACAACCTGGCCCTGGGGCTGAGCTCCCTCCTGTTCTCCCCAAGCCAGGCAGACTGACCAGCCCTTTTGTTTTCAGGTACCTGGCTGCTCACAACTCTCTACTCAACCTTCCTGCTCACATGCAGATGATGACACAGGCTGTGCCAGCCACCTTCAGTCCTCCCCCATGGACAACACTTGTTCTGCAGCAGCAAGTAGTGTGAGAACGGCCTTCCCAGCGCAGGGAAACCCCCCTGCACATTGACTGTACCATGGTATGTGACACAGGCACACACAGCACCCCTAAGGCAACACTCACCACTCTGCCTGTCCTTCTCAACGCAGTAGCAGTTGTCGTAGAACTCGGTGAAGGTGGTGGCCAGCTCGTAAAGGTAGTCACAGAGCGTGTGCAATAACAAGTCCTCCAGGATCTTCTGCAGGATCTCAGGGAACCTAAGGATGCACTTGCCCAGTTTCCACTCCTTCTCATGGTCAAGGATGAGCACCTCCTCCCTGGCCGCCTTCCGCAGCATCTGCTCATCAATATTGGCCAGGCGAGCAATAGCCCTGAAATGGTCCAAAACATAGTCTGCTTGTGAGGGTCCCACTGCTCAACCTGCCCGAGGGCCAGCCTGCAAGTTGGTCACGTGTCTGGCTTGTCTCAGGGCTAGCACTGGCCACCCGCTGACCTCCTCAATTGCCCGGTCCTGGGTTACCAGGCCAGAAGACGACAGCCAGCCCTGGGAATGCATGGGGAGGCACTGCCCTCAGAGCAATCCAGCAGGGCACTGCAGGGGAACAGGGAAGGATGTGCTCTGGGCACATGTGTCGGCAAGGACAGCTGATGCTGCCAAGCAAACCAGGGCTCAGGGTACCAGAAAAATTGTGTGGGGCACAGCGACACCCAAGGTGAGCAGCTGCTGGAACGCAGGCTCGCCCCTCTCTGACCACCTAAGTCCTCTAATGGAATTACCAGAAACTCCCACAGTTCCCGCCCTGCTAGCTAAAGGGCCGGGGTGCGTGTTGCACCGAGGAGCCCTGTTTCAGATTGCAGAGGACACCATTTCCAATGACAAATAAAATTTTGCCTATGGTACATAGCAGTGTAGCTGCCTTCTCTTACCAACTACACCCAACAGCACTGATGCAAATAAGTCACCCCTTTCCCCACATCTCCCTCTGTGACAAAGATGCAGAGAGCATCACAGACCAACTCCAGGCAACTCCCTGCACGCTCAACCTACCTGATCCGTGTGAAGGCGTACAGCAAATATGCAGCTGTGTTTCCTCGGTCATCCAGCATCTTGTCAAAGGAGAATACGTAATCGTTTAGTCTGTTGTGGGAGAGATCTGCATATTTAATACATCCAAAAGCGACTGATGTCTGGGCAGCTTTCAGCTCTTCTGCCGTGAGGACCTGTTGCAATTTCAAAACAGGTGACAGTCAGGAGGAAGAATGCTACATTGGCACTACAAACTGCAACAGGCAGCCTTGGCCACTCAGTATGGCTCAAGGGGAAAGCCCTGGCTGCTGAGGGGGTTTTACCCATGTGGTGCTCAGTGAAAGGCTCACACCCACTTTTCCGCCTCAAGACACCAGATAACCCCATATCCACCCCTCACTTCTCCTGCCATCAAATGGCACTGCAGCCTGCCAAGGTTAAGGCTGACTCCCTCTACTCCTGAAGGCCTGCAGGACTTCTGTGCCCCATGATGCCATAGAGGTTTGATGACCATGCTGTGCTCCTGCTTCTTACAAATTGCACATACACATAACAAACACTTGGCCCTCCTACCCTTATAGAGCATTTTGGGCAGTCCAAACACTCACAAAACCCCTCTCTGGTGGAACAGCGCCCTGTCAGCATGGCAAAGCACTTTGTGTCTGACTCATATGAGCCCTTGGGAGATTTTCAAGGTGTTTTTTTCCTGTACTTCCTTGGGTTCCTGTTTAAAAAGAGACCTTTCACCCTACACTGCACAGCACCAAGGAGCTGCACTTCCCAATTCCACTGCCTCACACAGCGCTTCGGCAGAGTTTGGTCCGTCTGTTCCATTCCATGTTCTCTCCAGGCCATCAGGATCCAAGACAGACAGAAATCTCATTAAGCAAAGGGCTTCCAGCAAACTCAGCCTCCAAGTGAAAGGGTGAAGCCTGATGCTAAAGCCCCCTGCAGATACCCAGCCGTCCATCACCAGAAGTCACTGCTAGCCCAGCAGGCCAAGGCTGCAACTTTATATTCTGCCACCACCTCCTGCATCCTGGGGGAGTTGCCACTGTTGCGATCACACCAGTGAGACCTGATGGTACCTGCAAGGCCAGCTACCCTGCCAGGCCCAGTTCTCCTCCCCCGTCCTTGAAAAGCTCTGCAGTACGAGCCAGAGGCCAGCATGCTGCCTGCAGCTCACATTTTCTCACTGCTGTGTACTCAGGGATGCTCTTCTTTCCCCATGACATGCTACCAAATAACAACACTGATTGTGTACACAACCCACGGCATCTCCTGGGCAGTTTGGCAGTGTCCATATTCTCAGGTCACATCTAGAATGCGGAAACCACAAGTCTGTGAACAAATCTGGGAAGTTCTCAGGAAAGATAAGCAATTTGTCACAACTACCTTGTCCCGTTCCTTGTCTTTCAGCTTGTCCATGGCTCTTTTCAGCCCTTCTTCCAGCAGGTCTATGAGACGCACTGTATCCCCTGAACGAGTTTTGAACTTCTTCCTGAAACAACACAGCCAAAATGACCACCTGCCTAAAGAGGCAAAATACTCCCACAAAACTTGGGAACCTTGGGTAACACCCATCGGGTGGCTGGGAGGGGTGACCAGGAAGGCTCCAACAGTTAGAACCGTCCCAGTTCCAGACATGAGGCAGGACACAATACCAGTGCCAGACCCCTGCCCAGCCCAGCAAGTCACCTTTACTTTTATAACAAAGCTACAGCAATACCACCCAGACTGTAATGGCACGTGACCGTCAGAGCACGTTGGTTTAGTCACACCTTCACAGAGGCACAAGAACAACTCTGGAGCACAAGGACCTGGCTTGCAGACCAGGACACAGAGGTTCTCTTCCCAAACATTCATTTCATCTACCCTGAGCAGGTAGACAATAATGGAAATCATGGCCTTTACCGTTGCCATCTCCCAGTATTCACGTCAGCTTCCACTGCACATTCTACCAGTGCCCCTCCCCAAATGCCAGGCAGCGGAAGCCAGGCCCAGGACGGAACCTGACCACAGCACCACTGACTATGTGGATCAAGGACCCATGACACACAATGAAATGACACAGTTACGAATAACAGCATGGGATGCAGTGCTTTAGGTTTTGGGGTTTTTTTGGCATACCACATACATACTTGTCAACAAACAAGAGCAAGTCTTCTGCATTCACTCAAACATCCTCTTCACAGTACATACAGAGGAAAATCTACATCCAAAGACTTACTTGTCTTCTCCCAGCACCACTCCGAATGCGGCATGGGCCACTCTGGTTACTTTGGGATCGTACCAGCCGATCATCTGTCCAGCTGCAAACACTGTTTGCAAATGCACCGACTGCAAGGAACAAATACCAACAACTGGTTCTTAACCCACTCCTCCAGGTACTCCAGGAAATTTTCTTCCCAGCTTTATCACCTTCACAGTGCTGCTTTCACAATGAGACTTAAAATGTTTCTAGCTCCACAAATAAATTCCACTTCAGAAAGGTCAAGCTTTCAAAGAGTTTTCCTGGCTTACAGAAGCAGCAACTGGCAAACTCCCATCACTGCTCAGATACGGAGCTGACAACCTTGCATTTCCTCAGGTAAGGACAGACCCAACTATAAGCAGTACAAATCTCATTCCAGACTCATCTGTTGAGATCTAGGCTTCACACACCTCCAGTGGTAACTGGGTCTCTTCCTAATCAATCGGTTCTAGGGGCTCTTCATGGAGACTGCCAGCCACCAAACTAGATTCACCATTACACCAATAAGGACAAGAGTAAATAATACCAACCACACTGAAAACCCTACAGCATTCTGCCTATGTTACTGTTGCATCTGTCATTTAACACACTTTATGATGATCTGTATCAGCAGCAACAGCAGAGGTTGTCTTACTCACCTGGCCGCTATCGACAACATATATAAGGATATCAGCCTTCTCTTCGCACAGCCTGTGTTTAAGAGCAGCTAAGTCAGATGTGTCATATGTGTAACCTCCATCTGATTTCATGATCGTCAATGGGACAGGGAAACCTGGGACAAACACGATCTTGCGGCCATCATCAACCTGGACAAATCCTAGAAAAGCAATGGAAAACATTCTGTGTCATATTGCATAGGGAGGTTTGTGGGCCAGCACAGGCAGAAACACTTCCCTTCCCAGATGCTACCAGAAAGAAAAGGCCATGCACTCACATTATCAAATAATTAATGGCTCAAAATACAAAAAATCCTAAATGAGAACTCCCTTGCCATCCAAGTTGCATTCTGTACTGCGCTTCCAGAACTCAAGATTATGCACAAGGAAGCAGATCTATACAGATCTGGCCTTACCAGAAAAGACCTAATTGGACTTAAAAACTCCTGTCGCTAGCATCCAGATCCACCTTTACAGCCACAAAAACAACGTCACAAAGTATGGCATTAAAGGCAACAGAAACTCTACAGAGATGCAGCGAAGACTTAGCACAAAGTCCTTCAGAGATAAGACTAGTCAGAACACTTCAGATGGTGAGACTCAAGAACTGCCAAATCCAGACAGGAACACATAAAACCAGAGACTTGTTACTCTCCATTTGGCTTCTTGCCAGTCTCAAAGTCAACATGATCCAAAAATGCCACTGTCTTCACAGAGATTTCTCAAAGTTCTCATACAGTCACAACACTAAGACTGTGAAGTCTGTCATATATTGCTCCTTGACTATTTACTAAGGATACAGTAAATTTCAGTAGCTCCTCATGCTATTGCCTACAAATATCACCAACAAACTGCTTTTGGTGTCAGCAAGAAAGATTCAAGCTTTCTGGAATAATACTTGTAAAAATCAATTCTGCTAATGCTTCTCTGTAAGGAAGTAACACAGAAGATCCACTCAGGAAATGTGGCTAAGAGCAAGGGTGGAGAACATGCAACTTGAAAAACATCAGTCCTAAGCCTCGCTGAATAGGAGTGAGGTTACATCGCTCATCCTGACAGCTGCAGAATTTCTGACTCTCAGACCAAAAGCCTCACCTTTATCTTCAAATTCTTTCACGATGTCTTTCATCATCTCGTGGTAGAATGATTCCCCTCTCTC
Source organism: Buteo buteo (assembly GCF_964188355.1). Taxonomy (NCBI): domain Eukaryota; kingdom Metazoa; phylum Chordata; class Aves; order Accipitriformes; family Accipitridae; genus Buteo; species Buteo buteo. The sequence goes on along the minus strand of NC_134194.1, from coordinate 17,165,753 downwards.
TATGAGTGTGATGTCCAAGCAGTTGTAGATTTTCTGGAACTCTTGAGGAGGGAAACACAACAAAATACTTCCATTAAGTGCACACAGTGAGAATTAGTGGCATACGCTTACCAATGGGCATAGCAAGTTCCTAAAGACATTTTCCATCTCTTCGTCAAGCCATCAGACTAGGAATCAGACTGGACTCGGGAGACAAAAGATTTTGCTGAAAGCCTCCACAGATAGGCCAGTACTTTGGTTGTATTGGCTATTTTCTTTAAGCTTCTCATAGCAGTGCAGCACTGATTTTAAAAAGAAAACTAGAGGATGGACTCAGACGTAAAGGTGAGGAAAGCTACACTGTTCTACTGCTGAGACATGTTTCCGAATCTGGCAAAGTCACCTTTCCGTGACACGTCACAGATCAGCTCCCACGCTTTAATGAAGTCTGGGTTTTTGCTCTGCAGCAGCACCACACATTGGTAGGCACGTTTCTTAAATTCCTCCTCTGTGTCAAACCTCCTCTTGGATTCCTACGGTAAAACACACCACATGAAACAGCACCACTTTCTCCCCTGAAACATGCTAACGTTCATGACAGGCTGTCCAAGCGTGCTCATCTCAAAAGACAGAGAGGCAGCATGCTTACAAAGTCCTTTGATCGTGCCCCATGCAGACAACTCAATACCAAATACTGCAATTCATACCCAGTGGCAGGTTATTGCAATAATCTATTAACAGTGATTCAGTTCTTCTGTTTCTCCAAAACTATGCTGCAATTTAAGATCCTCAATCTGCTTTTCAGATGTTGACATAAATATCCCATTTATTTGCTACAAATACCTTGTAAAAAGCTTGGAGATCCCCAATGGGAGGAGAAACAGTTAAGTAGTCCGGAAATTTGTCTTGGAGGTGAGCAATGAGCATTCCAAACTGGGTGCCCCAATCTCCTAAATGGTTTAACCTTGAGGCAATCAAAGAGCACAATAATAATGATTTCTCAAACATATGCTTTCAAATACAGACATTTTAAAAATATATATTCTAAAGGAAGAAACACACATAATATCAGAAACCAAAACCAGGCAAGCCCCCCCCAGTTTCACTGCAATGAAGCTGGTGCCCATCTTGATTCCTAACCCTGCTACACTTGCTCGGGTTAGTATCTTACTACACATAAAGGATTATTTGTTATGTGCTTATAAACAAAGACCAATACCGACCAAAGCACAGAGACAGGTATTGTGTAAATTTAGCCAAACAAGCCCACTGCACCCAAAAATCAACGCTCACCTCAAAACATCATAACCTGCAAATTCGAACAGTCGGCACATACTTTCTCCAATGATGGTAGACCGCAGGTGGCCAACATGCATCTCCTTTGCAATGTTAGGGGATGAAAAATCCACCACCACCTTAGACACAGTACCAAAGGAAAAAATGGATAAAAGGCAGCAGTCATGACCACACCCCACGTTTAATCTGTGTTTTGTTGGGGTGGGGATAGGGGGGAACAAGGCCCCCCTCCGCGGACACTCACACCTTGTGCTGCCGACAGCACACAGCAACAGAGAAGGCCCAGCGGGGGACATCAGAGCAGGCTTCCAGCCTGGGGCTCTGCCGCACCCGCCCAGCAGAGGGTCAGGGATCACTCCCAGGCTGACCTTGGCACAACATGCTGTCCCTGCGGAGCCCCCTTCCACACCCACGAGAGACACACCAGGTACGGGCAGCCTATCCCACGGCCCCCACTCCCTAAGTCCTGTCGCATTGACTCTGCTCTAACAACCAGCTGACTCAACACTGCTCAACAAATCGCTTCAGGGGGGAATTTCAAAGCTCCTGCAGTCCGGCACGTTTCATCTATGTGGGAGCAGGATGCCTACGCACTTACTGCTGTACCTTTTTCCTTTTGCCAACAGCTGGTGGTTGAACTCCATTCATCAATAAACTGCTCAGCTGCTTCGACACAAAATCCTTTCTCAAGTGGACATTGATAAAACCTTTAGAGGAGAAAACCAGCAATGAGTGCTGGGGTTGCAGAAGTGCCTCAAACCACTTTTTGTTTCCTTCCCCCTTGGATTTCTGTTTCCACGCATCAAAGACAAGAGCATATGAAGTTAGCTTGACAAAACAAATTTTTCAGTGACAGGACAACAAAGCTGTCACTAGAAGACAATTTCTGTTCCCAGATTACAGGAGTCTGTTTCACACCACTATGGCTTTTACTGCAGGACTTAGATGCTGCAAGCTAGTCCACTGACGTAACTCCTTTTTGCACACTGTCACTCAAAGGTGAATTTATAAAACCACTTTTTTATGAGAAAATAAATAAACTTGCCAGGGTTTGCAGAATGCAAAACCAAATCCTGCTTTGTCTCCTTTTTTTTAAATTAATATCCTAAAACATATAGTTTCACCTGGGATAATCCATGCTTGTGGGACGACACTGTTTTACTTCTCCTGCTTCACAGAGCTAATGAACAAGCTTCTGCCCAAGCACTTGAAGGGCTGTGCCGTGTGATTTTTGTGTTTATGCTGAAGCCCTAAGGAATATGAGCCCTTGTATTTCTTCCTGGGTCACAGGGACAAAACAGATGCAGCAATTAATAACCTCCATGCTACTCCAGCACCTCAGTGCTGAGAGGACAAGGTCTCTTCATCATGCAAGCAACAGTGAGAAGGGCATATTGATTTTTGCTGTGATTTCATGATTGTGGCCTGATACTCATCACCAATATTTGAAGGGGAAAAGCTGGTCCCTTAAGGATCAGTGGAAAAATTGCTAATTAAAGGGCTCAGGATTGCACTTGCCAATTCTAGTACAGAGGTAGATTTGCTGCTGCTGCACAAGTCTGAGGGCTACAAAGCTCACCAAAACAGAAGTAGCTAATTCTCCTTGTAATTGCAGTTTTAAATCACAAATTAGTTGAACTCAACTCAGCTTCCCTGATCAACATCCAGTATAAAATCACCCCATCAGCACTAAAACATACAAAGGGCGTAACATGAAACTATCTTACCAGGACCGGCAATTTCAACCTTCTCAATGCATTCATTGGCAGGAATATTTTTTGATATTTTCTCAGCGATTTCTCTTGGGCTAACCTTCTGTTCCTTGGTTTTGAGCAGTATCTGAAACACAACAAGAAGACCAAGTAAAATTCAATCATGCAAAACATTCTACAGAGTGAAACAGAAAGCACAGATACTGCGACATTGAAAATCCTCATGATCCTTTAGCTTCATAATGCAGAGACACACAAACAAAACTATCTCTAGCAAATTTTACAGATTACATCAGCTCTCTCCACACAGCAGGAGTCTTAACTAGACCCAACACGTTCACTCCTTTCTGCTAAGGGCAATTAAAGGGTAGTTCTTATGTCAGGAGAAAATCTTCCCAGCTATTTTTCAAAACCTGTTAAGTGGTTTGCAAATTTGTATTTCCCTAAGCTAGTGAAAGGGACAAACTCTTTAAAGATCAACATAGCTGGCACAATCCTTCACACTGCTTCAAAATCCTGTTCATCAGTCTCACGGGTATCCTCAGCTCTACCAGCATTCATATTTGAAGTTTCGAACTGTGCCTACTGTAGATGCTGAGTGTGGTTTCAAAACAAGTCTGCTGATTTATGATTAAAAGCATCCAAAGCAAACTGCCTTCAGTCCCACCTTAGACTCAAACTTAATAAATAAATAAAATCCAACAACCCAAGCAACCAAAGATAATCCTAACACTGCCCAATCTTCTTCAAAGAGCATCAGAAAAACTGCTGGTAAAGTAGCTCTCCTTCTCCCTCCAGACATAAATGGCCCACTGTGAGGAACTCAAGTAGCACGATGCACGTTCACATAAAATGATAGCATCAGAATGGCTTGGGCTGGAAAGGACCTTCAAAGATTGTCTAGTCCAACTCCACAGTTTCTCTCTCCATTCCCAAAGCATCTTCTCACACAGCTTTTTGCAAGTCTTACTAAAACACCCTTTAGGAGGGTTCTGTGAGCTAGCCCAACCTGTCCCTTGCAAAACACTACATTCATACTGCATAAAATTACCACAACTATTTGTTTCCAAGCACATGATTCCCCATTCTTACTGTGAAGTGTTTGAAAATAATCTATCACCTCACTCCCATCAGGGCCACAAAGAGCATGTACCTCTTTGTCAGCTCAGAACTCATACTCACTACTGCTTGTATTTGCTCACTTGCAGTCTGCTGCAAAATGTGACTTCTTAAGTTTCAGCTTCCTGTTTAACCTGCCATACTGTTGATCATAACAGGATCCTTACAAGATGGTAAAGGCTTAGAATAGGCAAGAAAAGAAAACCTCCTTAGCCTTTAATGCTACTCAAAGTGCAAACTACAGGAAAAATAAACGCAAAACCAGATTACGGGCATGTTATACCAGATTACAGGCATGCTACCTGAATCATTCCAGAAACAGTGACCTACTCCTGTTACTCTAAGGAGCAAGCAGAGCTCCTGGCTCAAACCCCAGGCATTAATATGCTAATGAGCTCCCGGGGAAACAATATGCATTTGTGAGGGCTGTTTCCACATCGGGGCACTGCAGGGAGAGGTTGCTGCCTGGCACGTACCAGTGCTGACTGCGAGTCACGGCACCTCCTGCTCCTCTGGCAGTCAGGGTGACCGGTGTTTCAGCTCTGCACAGGGGACTCCCTGGGGGAGCCAGGCTCTATGGGGAGACGCACACCACAGTCAAATCCCTAAAACTCAGGCTGACAGAAAGTACATAACCTGCTGCTCTCAGAGGGAAATGACTGAACCGCATCCCCTGGCTCCGCTGTGCTGATACGCTCCGAGTATGCTGCATGTGCAAGTATTGCCAAGCTCAGGCCCAGCTCACATGGCGTGCCTTTCCAGGGAACAAACTCTGCAGCCAAGCCCAATACTAGGAACCCTTATTCACCAGTACAGCTGACAATCTGGAACTTGAAACCCTGGCTTGAAGGGGACCGTTCAGACACTGAGTTATGTGAACAACGTCAACACTGAGAAGCCAGGACTGCTCGAGAATCCCAACCGCGACTTAATTGGGGTAAAGCAGCGGTCAAAAAAATGGCAAAGCTCTGAAAGCCCCTGTCAGTGCAGTCACCCAGGGTGCTCCTCTGGCTGGAGCCCAGTCACAATATGCTAACGAGACCAAGGGAAGACGACGCATATTTGTGAGGGCTGTTTCCGCCTTGGCACTTCAGACCAAGAGCCTGCTGGCTGGCACGTATCGATGCTGCCCGGGAGTCAAACTCATTGTAGCAGGACAACAGACACAGTGGCTGCAGATGACAACCTGGGAGAGTAGAATTTCACGTGTGTTGGTGCAAGCTAGATGTCAAAATTACCAGTCTAATAGATTAATAAAGGTGAATTGACAACAGAACACTTAAAAAAACCCCTCAAAACAAGAAAAACAAAATAAGTTGCTTCTGTTGAGATTGCAAAATAAAAGAACTGTAATTACAAAGAGTCTACCTATTCACTCAAAGGCATCAGTGCATTGAAAGTTTGGGTGCTTTAGCACCTAAGCTAGAATGCACTACCTTCTTTCTCCCCCACCTCCTGGTTTTACTTCAGCACAGTCCCAGCCCACTGAGCAACTCCTGAAGCGTCACTCATTCTGTTCGGGTCCTCCTCGGCCAAATACTTTCCAGAAAGCAGGAGTGCCATAATTTTCAAAGTAACTGTTGATACTAGCCAGGTTAAAAAAAGCCCTCACTCCTTCCTTTGCACACACTTAACAGGTGTTCTGTAAAGTGGAACCACTCCTACAGTTGCCTGAAAACCTCCAAGATCAGAACATCCTAACAAAAGCCCCACGTTTCCTGCCTTTTGCTCAATTAAAAGAAAATAGTGATGCCACCAACCATAGATGTGGGATTGCCCACACAGCCAACCCTCAGCAAATGCTTGGATAACAACACCCAATAAGATAGGAACATGAGCACAAAAAGTGTGCAGAATGGCGCACTCAAATCTGTCTGAAAGAGCATTTGTCACAAGACTGAAAATGCTTAAAGGAACACAACAACAATCAGCCAAATTTGGCTGTAACCAGGGAATTAACAAGACACTTTGTCGTGGTTTAACCCCAGCCAGCAACTAAGCACCACGCAGCCGCTCACTCCCCCCCCCGCCCCCTCCACCTAGTGGGATGGGGGACAAAATCAGGAAAAGATGTAAAACTTGTGGGTTGAGATAAGAACGGTTTAATAGAACAGAAAAGAAGAAACTAATAATGATAATTACAACACTAATAAAATGACAACAGTAATAATAAAAGGATTGGAATGTACAAATGATGCACAGTGCAGTTGTTCACCACCTGCCGATCGATGCCCAGTTAGTCCCTGAGCGGCGATTCCCCTGCCAGTTCCTATACTAGATGTGACGTCCCATGGTATGGAATACCCTGTTGGCCACTTTGGGTCAGGTGCCCTGGCTGTGTCCTGTGCCAGCTTCTTGTGCCCCTCCAGCTTTCTCACTGGCTGGGCATGAGAAGCTGAAAAATCCTTGACTTTAGACTAAACACTACTGAGCAACAACTGAAAACATCAGTTATCAACATTCTTCCATACTGAACTCAAAACATAGCACTGTACAAGCCACCAGGAAGACGATTAACTCTATCCCAGCTGAAACCAGAACACACTTTTGAAACAAAGGAGTCGGAGCAGCAAGAAGCACAGTACCTGAGCAGTCGTCTACACGTGGCTGGACACTGTGAGAAGGTGCGCAGGCCCGACAATGACCCCCACTGCCAGCTGCCGCCAGTGGCCCGCGCCGGAGCTCGCAGAGAGCAGTTGAGGATGCAGCACGCAGGGACCCGCGCCCCAGCCGGGCGCAGAGGGGAGCGCCTGGGCTCCTTCTCACTGCCGTGTGCATCGGTGGGTGGCAAGAAGCTGCAGCACCCACCCCAACAGAAGGTGTGGGCAACGAGGGGAACCCGCACTCCCAGAGACAGGGTGCGTGTTTGTAACCCACCTGCCCTGCGAGAAATGGGGGGGCATGCACAGAACTCTGTGCAAATGTGTGTGGGGACATTATACTTTTCTGGCATTACAGAAGAGTATTTAGAGATCTGTAGGTGTTTATCAACATTTTGTAACTGTTCAGAATTGTGATTTATTGTTTTGCTGATATTAGTTCCAAACATATAGCTCACTAATTGGTAGTTAATTGCACATCATTAGTAAATCAATGCAGCACTGAAATCCTGATTTGATTTAGATGCCACGAACTGAGCAGTTTTTCTGTGTGACACACACGTAACTCTCTCATACCAGCCATCTAAACAGAGGTTTAAAAGTCTACTCTGTGAAGGCCAATGCTTCCCTTAAAATGCTGTTAGACACTCACTGAATTCGCAGCCCAGAGGCCTGCAACAAGCTGAAATAGGTCCAATATTGCAACTCTCACTGTGTTGTCCATCACTTAGCTGCCAACAGACAACATCCCCATTTTTTTTTTTCTCTTTATAAGATTGTTTGGATTTACCTGTGTTATGCCCATGGCGCTGTTACACTGGTAATCCCCAAATTTGGGCTGCTGACTTGGCGTCACCACTAATGGAGGGTTTTCTAAATCTGGGTAGGCAGCCTGAATAGCAGCTCCAAAGATCTCCTGAAGACAGCTGTTGATATTAATCATGCTTTTTGCTGTTTTACTTCTTTCCTCCTGAAGGCTCTGAAAAAAACAAAATCCAGAAGGCTAAATTCACAACATCTGAGGAGCCGTTACATCCTCCTTTTTTCCTTGGCTGCCTGGCAAAGCATGGCTGACAGATTGGGCTGACACCTCTAGGCACAGGAGCAACATATGCAACATAAAAATCAAGTAATTCAAGAGCTGCTTTTCCCTTTGAACCTCGCAGCACAAACACTTCCCCTGAATGCAGGGCTGCATTACTTCCCACACCTTTGTCAGTGATCCTGGTAGAGACCTCGGCTGGGCTGCCCGTTACATGACTAGCCAAGACTTGGCGGTGTGGGCTTATTAACCTATGGACATTTTTCATAAAGTAGGTTTCTGTTTAAGGAACCAAGAAATATCTGATGTGCCACCAACAATTAAGGTGTCAGAATGCAGAGTGAGCATGCTGTCACACATCACTAGCTTTAACAAACTGACATCATTTATTTAGCTTGTCTTAATGAGAACAAAACCCACATGCTACAGCATTAATTCTTTATTCCCTTACCTTTTGAAGGAAATTTAACCGATACTTAAGTTTTGCGTTTTCGTCTCGCAACCCTTCCAGACTCGGGGAGACTCCCAAGCATCCAAAGTTCTTCAGACGCTCAATTTCTGCAGTTAACAACTTGATCTCGTTTTCCTGAAAAGCAAATTAAATTGTCACACAGTAATTCTTGGACTGGGGGGACAGAAGGCGAGGAGCTACAACATCTCAGATACAGTTCTAGTTTTGCCTCATAAAAGTAACAGCAATGACATGCAAGTTGAATAATTCCAAACAATTAATGTTTAAAGGTGGTTTCTATTTGTGTCAAAACCAGGGATCCTGAAACATTTTTAGTAAGTCAATGCGATAATAATCTCACAAATATCAAGACAAAAATGCAAGACAGACAACAGGTCATGCTAATAAATATATTCCCCAAATAAGCACTTTCTCCAGCTTTTTTAATCTAATAAAGATGTCAAATGATTTGACTCAAAATTCTCTAAAGCCTCCTTCAGCCAGTTTCACCATCTCACAGGCCACAATTTCTCTTCCAGAGGATGAAACCACAATCACTCATGCAACTCCAGCAAGCTCAAACACCAACTGGAGACAGAAATGCCACTAAGTACAGCGTGCTGCTTCGTAGGGGAAGTGATAGGGCCTTTTCTGCGGCGTGTGCTCACTTCCACCTTGCCACACAACCCTTCCTTCCCTACCTCCAGTGTGGCTTCTCCCTTAAAACTGACGTAAGGGATTCAGGAGCAATCAGGAATTTCAGGTGAACCTCTGTGCTCCAAATAAACAAACTTCCCTACGCTTCCCCACGTCCCTCCAGACTTCACAGCCTGGGACACAGGCAAATGCTTCAACAGGCAGTCTTAGCCCAATGGCTGGAGGCTGCCACAAGGAGCAGTAATTTTCCTCATCCCACCCCCTGAAGTATCTGAAACTTCATCTCTGTTGTCCGTCTCTTGTCCTCTCCTGTAATAGGCTTTGTGCCCGTCAGCCACAAACCTGGCTCACAAATAGAAGTTTGGAAGCTACTGAAAATTTAAGCGACTCAAACGCTGCTATGGAGGGAGAGGCAGCTGGAAGAGGCAGCGAGCACTCCCCACCCTGGCTCGCCAGCCCCTCCTCAGACTCATTTAGGCTCTCCCCTACTAGAACTCCCACAGCAGGAGGCAGCTCAGGCCACTACTGTAGTCAAATAGGCCACCAGACCTTATCAAAAAGGGCTCATTTACTTTGCTGCTCTTGAAACAATCAGAATATTTAATTAAGGAAAAAAAATGGGCCATCAAGTTTCCTGGTTTTATATGGCCACCTGAATAACAGCTCCCATAAGTGCCACTATAACTAACTGCAGATGTTCAAAAAACCTAAGCTGAGCCAAAACAATCTTAAGATCGGCCTATTTGTGGACCAATCTGAAAATCAGTACTTTTGAGGTCATTCTTCATTTGTGCTTCAGCTTCCAGCACGCTTTTTTTACAGCCTCATGGTCTCCTCTGAGGCAGAAGAGGATGCTTCCTGCAGGTTCAGATGTGAAGAACACAACTTTGAGAAAAAATACCTTTATCAAAATCTCTGGTTTGGCACTTAGCCAACTAAAATCATTGAACGGCACAGCTGTAGCTCAAAAATAACTCACTTCAAATAGTCCATTGCAGCTTTTCCTTTTGCAGCCTATTAATTCTTTTTTTAACCCAAGGCAGATCACCCCTCCAAATCAGGCTGTTTTTTTCTCACATACATATATGTACCTTCTCCCATATAACCACCAGAAAAAATATATTTTTTTTTTATTTTCAACTTTTCTTACTGGCCTGACTTGGTAGCATTTCGTATAACTTACAGACCCATTTGAAAAACTTTCAGACTGAACTTCAAGTTTAAAATAGCGCAAGACAGATTTCATTGCATTGTTTTACAGTTGTTTCACTGTAAGTTTAAGGAATCGTTATTGCTATAAACTGACTTAAAGGAACATTGGAGCAGTGACGTATGCTTTAAGAAAGCACAAAGATATCTTCTACTCTTAATATCACATTTTCCGTAAATTCTGTGTCCACCCAGTATCACCTTCTCTCTAGCAAAGCCACCAGCTTCAGGACAGATTAGCAAGACCCTTAGGAGAGTTTTGCATTGAGGACAAACATTGTCCAGATCCAGAAATTTGCATTCTGCTTTTGAAATTAAAATCACTACATATCTGAGCCAACAAGCAGCTCACACATGTTCCTCCTGCATTAAAAGAATCCCCCAAAGCTATAGCCACCGAGATATTTCAGTACCGTTGGCAAACTTTACAGAACAGAAATTGGATTTGGATTTTTCTCCATAATCACAGATACCTCTTGCCACCCAAGTTAAGACTTGCAGGAGGCGAGATGACCAGTATCTTACTGGAGCTTCTTTCCATATCGGTAAACTACAAGAGAGGATGAGGAAAGGGTTTTATCCACGTGCACGGCCAGAACCCAGAACAAGGGTTCCTGGGAATCACCGACCCCTGGGGCAGACATCTGGCCCAAACAGTTTTTCCCACACAAAACTAGGGTGACAATTAGTATTCTAATTGCTTGGATGTAGCCAGGAGGTAAAAAGCTCTAAAGCAATGACATGGTTCATTAAGTCTTATCTACTTTTTTCCCATGACTGCACCAAATCAGCAAATTCACAGCACAGACACCTGCAGATAGGAGGCATTCAGGCTGGCCCCATTCCAGATTTGACCAAGCCCAACATGTCAGCCCAGACTGTCACGTTTTCCTATCATGTTTTGTGCTCCTCTTCTTCTGAGAGTTTCAGTAGCAGTCCCTACGTTAACTTGAGTGTGAACTGAAAGCAAAAGGTTTCACCATGGTGGCCAGGCTGCCTACCCCAATATTGCTGCTGCCATTTAAATCTCCTTTTTGTGCTCATCAACAGCTAACACAGATGATGAAGTGAACTCTTCATTCATAACCACCTAGCAGAAAAGCCTGAACTCAGCAATGATTACACTGAGTTCCAGAATCGATGGGGTTAAGATCACAGCAGCTGGGCTGGGACAGCCACACAGCCGAGTACAGCTAACAGCTCCAGAACTGGCAACAAGGGCACCCTGGTTCATGGGCCAGTCAGGAGGGGAACGCCACTCACGACCTCCCTCTCTCTGGTGATCAGCAATAGGACACCAGGAAACGGAATGAAGCTGCATCAGGGGAAGTTCAGGTGGGACATTAGGAAAAGGTTCTTCACCGAGAGGGTGGTGTGTCACTGGAACAGGCTCCCCAAGGAAGCGGTCACAGCACCAGGCCTCTCAGAGTTCAAGGAGTGTCTGGATGACACTCTTAGTCATATGGTTCAGTTTTAGGTAGCCCTACGAGGAGCAGGGAGTTGCACTCAATGATCTTTATGGGTCTTGTTGCCAAGCTCGCCTGGAAAAAGGTCTTTAGACATTTGCACATTATAAATGCCCCTTATCACAGCAACCTGTGATAAAGCTAATTCTCTAGCAAATCATCTATGAATGCTGGATGTTATTAAAGGGTTACTATAAATTCTAAATTCTTTCTGAAAAACAAACTACGACGTTAAACTACAGATACCCCTTGTAACTCCTCTCTCACAGTACCATCCAAGTGAGGAAAGGAGACACCATCAATACACCTCTGATCTACAAAACATGTGACTGGGAAAAGGAAGGAAAAAGCTGCTGTTCAGGACATAAAGTGTCACCCCCTGGATTATTCTGCCTGCACAGCCCTGGACATATCACAACTTGTCAGTAAAGGGTCATACCTGATGACCACCTCACGAGAAGCTGCGGGAATTACATGAGGCCATGCTGACATCTCCAGGGGCTCTTTGGTCAGCTGAGTGCTAGAAATCTTCCCCTCACCTGTGAATACAAGAAAACTATAGCTTTTTCAATAGGACCAAAATAATCCTTACATTTTACCTTAGCACATAAGAATGTCTTCTAAGGACCCCTCTGAATTAACACGAAACTTACATAAGCCTCTGTCTCTGGACTTTAAATTGGTAGTGCTTTTCTCCATCACATTTAAACAAAATAAAGAGAGAAAATGGCCTGAGAAAGCATGGCAAAGGGGTCACAGCACGTCTCTTCCTTCCCCTCCTTCTTGCTTCCTGCACAGTTTGTACCTCTGCTACTACTTTGCCAAGCCTTTGCTGAGCCAGCTCAGTGCAATAACTCAGCACGCACTCTTTTGTTCTTTATTGGGTTATTTTCCCGAAAAACTAATGATTCCTGCCAGCTGGCTCACGATGGGCTCCAGGGCGTGCTGGAGCTGTCACCAGGGAGCACATGGCTGGGAGCGAGGTGACAGGTAGATTCAGGCTCAGTAATCCCACATGGCCTCCATTAGCCTCCTGGAGTTAAAAAGCTGAACACTGTCCCTCTTGCTTTGCTTCAGAGTGACTGGAATTTGTTTGTGGACTAAAGACCAGACAGCAGTGACAGCAAAGGGAGAACCAGCTTGCCACAATACCCGAGATGCCCTTCCTCTCCTGAGCAGCTACAAAGGAGAAACGCAAAAACAAAGGCAAAAAGGAGTTGCAGAGATTCAACAGCCAGATTTATTATCTCAGTATTTTACGGTGGTGCCTACTGTATGTTTGAATTCTGAGTAGAAAACGTACCTAAAAGTTGCTCCAGAACACATGTATATAGCAGCCAAAAAACCACAAGCCACACGTCCAGAATCTCTCACTAACATGTTCTTGGGGCAACATAGGAGAAGTTAACCTGTAGGATTCAGAGTTTTCCTAGAGCTGCCTCTGTGCTCTACTGTCAATAACACTCATTGGCTAGGATAGACTCGGCAGTCCAATTTATTTATTATTACTACAGCCACTGCAAAGGGAAAGGGTTGTCACCATCTTTCTTCCTAACCCAAAGCACCTCATGGTTGCAATAACGCTGTGTGAGAAAGCCAGGACTGCCATTAGCGTACCTGTCCTCCAAGAGGTCCTCTAAAAGCGCTTCCCTGGCTGCTCTGGGCTCCCAGGACCCGCCGGGCTCAGGGCTGCCCTTCCCAGTGCAGGAGGCCCTCCTGCCCGTCACCTCGCCTGGCAGCAGGGTGATCCTTGCACGGCCGCCACAGCGAGCAGCCAGCGAAAGGACCAGCACAAGGAGCGAGGGTGGTAACACACCAAGCTGTGTTTGACAGCTCCCTGCTGCTTTTTTTCCAGAAGTTTTTTGCAGAATTTCACCTTGACCCCTCAGCCTCGCTGAAAAGTGCTAAGAGCTGAACCACACGCCCAGACCTCACAACACAGGGTCTCAGGGACGAGAGGGTGCTTTTGCTCGACGTTTTGCCTCAAGAAAAACGAAAGAAGCCGAGGAAGGCGCTTCAGCCCCCACTCGCCTTCCGCCTTTCCGTCCGAGACCGGCCCAGCCCCGCCGACACCCGCCCCTCCCGCCAGGCTCCGGTGAGTTTCCAGCGGGGGAGTCCCCCCCCCGGCCGCAGCCCCCTGCCCGGCGGGCTCAGCCGCCACCTGCGGCCCCCCCCGCGATCCCCGGGACCTCCAACGCCTCCCCCCGCGGGAGGCCGCCGCGGACGCGCCCGCCGGGCCCCGCTCCGTCCCCGGCCGAGGCGGGCGGGGCGGCCTGCGCGGAGCCGGTCCCGCCAGGGAGCCGGCGGGGCAGCGGCCGACCCCGGGCTGGCCCCGGCCGTGCCGTGCCGGGCCGTGCCGCGCTCCCCGTCCCCGTCCCCGCACCTGCCGCGCCAGCCGAGCTGCGGACTGCGCCACCCGCGCCTCCATCCTCCACCGGCCGGAAGCGGAAGTAGCGGAAGCGGAAACTGCGTGAGGAGGGGAAAGCGAGGCTCCAAGGCGGCGGCAGCGCCCCCGGGCGGCGCGGAGGGCGCGGGCAGCGTCCTGCGTCTGACGTCAGCCCCGCCACGGGCGGCGTGGCTGGCGGCGGGGGGGGCGGTACCGGGGCCCCGGTGTGCGCGCTCCGTTACAGCTCTTCGGCGGGGAAGGGCTGACCCGAACCGCCCACCGACCCCAGCCCCCCGTGACCAGAACGTGTCCGAGAACCTTCCAGGCCCCGGCTGGGAAGCGGAGGCCTGGCCTTGGCTCGGGCCGTCCGTCCGCGGCGGCCCAAAGCGCAGCAACCGCCGGCGAACTCCTGGGAGAAGGCAGAAAAGGGCAGGGCGGGCGTGCGGGGCGAGACGGCAACGAGTGTTCCGGGGCTGGCGGCCAGGAAGGTTCCTCGGGAGAGCCGTGAAGGAGAGGCTGGGCGCGAAGATGGCGGGGCTGGGGCCGGCGACGCGTCAAGTGGCTCTTGCCCAGCTGTGGGCAAATTAACATTGTTCTGTAACGACCCAGGGAGCAGGTGAGCTCCGTCTCCAGCACCTTTAGTAAAACCTGTATTTAGAAGAAAAAAGAAAATCCCAGGAGCACCAAAGTTACTCCGGTTATGTCCTCTAGCTGCGTCTCAAAAACGCCTGGTCTGAAGGACTTACACAGCTTTTAGTGTGTCTTGCTCTGCAATTCCAGCCAGTGACAGGAGAAAAACACCCCCAACAATTTAGGTACCAGTTGATGAGAAGATTCACGCAAGACAAAAAGCGAGAAAGCAGGTTTGTCCAGAAAGGTCACTTTATTGGAAAAACCTAAAATGGACTTAAAACCTGCAGCCCTCCTCCCACAGCAGTGGTTTCAATGGGCTCCCCAAGTTACCTTAACAGACCCATTACAGACATGAGCTGCAGTACAAATGTTAAAAGTGCAAGTATTCTGAACTTCACACCCACTTTTATGACCTGGCAGGAAACACAAAAGCTTCACAGCTCACAGAGAATTCGTTCACAGCACTTGGCAGTCAAAACTGGCTCCCTGCATTCCCCACAGGGTACAAAAAACATCACTCAGAGGAGAGTCCGATGCAGAACATCATACAAGGTAGGGGTGAGGTTCCTTCAGATTTATTTTATTGCAGTAAAACCTCTAAAAGGTAGAGCTGTACAAAAAGTCTAAACAGCATTATTTAAGAATAACAGCACCTTACGCTGCATTTGTTCTTATTTAAAATTCTATTTCCCAAAAATACATTCCTAAATATACAAACTATACAATCTTGTCACTTTAATGCTGGTTTCTGTGATGATATAACTTTAACCTAAAAATCTTCAAAACATCCACATACTGACAAAAGCTCTAATATACAAATGCCTTGGTACCTTCATAATACCACATAAATAACTTCAAAACCCAAACTGCATTTGTAGAATTGTCCGGAAAGCAAATACTTTATGGCGATCACACATCGTCTGCAGAGAGCGTTGGAATGTTTATCCTCGGCCGTGTGAAAAATGCCATTTTCTCTCTAAAAAAGGATGATCAGTTGTTAATGCAACGGAATTCTTGCCAGAAATGTCCATCATCCACATTAAAATTTATCCCACCAGCTGTCACCACAAGGAGCAGCAGCACGTTCTCTCACAACCTACACCTCTTATTTACATATAAGACATGAGGCACCCTTGCAGTTAAACTCACAACACTGACCTTAGCAAAAAGCCGTTTCGGAAAGGCTCAGCTTTTTGGCTTTCTAGGCATGTTACTTAGGGAAGCAAAGGGCTGCTTCTGTATGAAACAAAGGATTTGTGAATTTGTTGCCAGGTGGGGAATGATTTGGAGTACTGCCGGTTGCTTTGAGATCACATGCAGAGCTGCAGCTAGTTTCCCCAACTCTCAGACCTTATACTTTGATATAAAAATACGGAAGTTTTTGTTTAAGCAGAACAGTTAACTACTTCTACAAAGATTAGCTTTCCTCATCAGCATCTTAGTCATCCGCAGAAAAATCACGGTAGCAGTCAATTTTGCCTCCCCTTTAGCAGTGACCTGTAATTACCTGAATGACTGTACTTCCAGAGGCTCCTTCCGACTCTGCCCTCGCAGCCTGTGGACATCCTTGGCAGCAGCTCTCATCATTTTATCGGCCTTGAGCTCACACTTGTGTTCTGTTTTTTCCACCTAAACAAATAATCAAAAAGAGCTGTTTGTGTTTCCAGGGGGAATCATTTTATCTCAACTAATCTCCAAATACAGCAGTATTTCAGCTGCGGGTCTAAGAGGTTTGGAAGCTGCTGACTCTGGAAATCACAAGCCACAGAAGCTAAAGTGAAGGCTTGTTAGCTAACCATTGTAATGGAGAGAGCTCTTTGTAAGGTCGTCTTCCAGCCCTTTGATAAAAATTATGGGTGCTATCTGCACCTTCTTTCTATCTTCTTGATCTATTTTTTTAAGCCAGCTCATGCAAGAACGTGGCAACCCATGTTCCAGCTGTGCCCCAAAGAGCACCTTGTACCAACTCACTCCTACACCCGGTGCCATCATAACTTAGTTTCTGCCTGGTGTCAGCAGAGGTGCCCTGATAAATCACAGAAGTTGAGAAGGAGGCCTGTACATGAGGGAGAGCATGATGTAGACAGAGTAAGGTAAGTGCTAACCGTGACACACCACACCTACTACAGACTGGGAGGCTGCACATGACAAAACAGATGGCATTTGTGACTTCTTGTATTTGCACCTGGCTCTAAGGCACAGAAATCTCTGCTGGTAAATGCATGGGTTTGGGACTAACAGAACTCTACAGGAAGTTAAAGAGAGAACAAACTCCTGCAAAGAACAAAAAGTGCAGCATCTGAGGGATGAAGATAATCAGCTATGGAATAACACTTTTTTTTTTTTTTTTTTTTTTAAAAGAACAAATTTGACAGAAGGCTGCCCACCTTGCTCATCAACTACCCAGGCTTATTCAGACATTTCTGAAGCTTTACCTACCCTATCTGTAAATACATTCCTTTTGAAGCTAATGATTTGTATTTAAATGCTCTCCAGAAAAGTGATAATGCAATGAAAGACAACTTCCATAGAAGCAAACAAAATTGTTTAATGAACTGTTTGTTGAAATCCTTGGCAATTAGTTCCATCTCCCTTCCATCCCTGCCCTGCAGTCCACCCTTCATAAGCAGAAAGATAGATACTATTAAGCTCTTAAAGCCAGAAAGTGCTATCTGCTATCATCTGACTTATATCATCACTTCATATGCATAAGGATCCTATTCTAAAGCCACGCACAAGTTTTATGCAGCCATTATTTCTCTTAGAAGCAGCAAAAGACATAACTGCTACCTTCCTAACCCTTGTATCTGTGGGAAGGCAGGCACAGACTCTGCAGTTTGTAAATACCACACCTGAGAATAGCCAGACACTCAAGGACTGCAGCTTCCATTATCAATCACTTGCTTGATGGAGCCCTAAGTGGAAGACGCGAGTGACTGTAGTGCTAAGGCTTCATTTCCTGACTGTCTGAAGTCCCCTGTTTCTCAAATCATGTTTCTCAAACATGTTGAGTAAAATCCAAAGGCAGGTATTACTCACTCGTTTTTCCACTAGCCTCAGCAGCAGTCGGAATCTCTCATCATCCTTCACCCACTGCGGCAACTCTTTTTCACCCTGACTTTGAGCTTGTTCCAACTGTTCCTTCAGTTCCCTCAGCACCGAGATCTCCTGAACCAGCCGATCGTGCCAGGTTTTCGAAGCTTGCAGGTCCAGCTCCAGGTCTAGTGAAGTGCGGATTAGGCGCTCTGTACCAAAGGACTTGATTGAAGGCTAGAAAAGAAGAGGTGTAGGAACACAGTGATGAGAACTGTCCCAACCACTCCCCCCATGAAGGGCCAAATGCATCATGAGCCCCATTTTCCCAGTACTTCTCTTTGCACAAAATATCTCTATTGAACCTGTTTTCCAATCCTTCTCAAGACAGAAAACACAAACTCAAATAAGTCTTATAGACAGGCCTTTTGATTTCGGTGTTTCCACTAAATATCTTCCTTGGCAGTTTCTCCAAACCAAACAACTCTTGCTTGCACACCTTGCTCCTATGTTTAATGTCTCATCTTCAGATGAATCCACCCGTGTTTGTTTTTTCCAGTAACATTATGTTGCCTTCAGCTAGTTTCAAACACAAGCTGCCTCAAGAAAACCATCTCCTTCAGAACTCAGCATCAGTATCCCGGGGGAATTTCAGTGATTGCCATCACAACGGGCACAGGGGTGCATTCTGTGCCACGGAGTCACTACAACAGGGTCACTTGAGCATCTGAGACATCGTTCTCCTCACCCTCTTCCCCAGCTCCTCACATTTATTATAAGTACCTATGAATCTCACAACAATAAACACAGCAAAACTGTTTGTGCTACTTCTGCTCTGACAAGATGGAAAATACCAGGAACCTTCTTCCTAAACTGATTGTTCTAAATGAGTTCCAACTTAAACATTCCTGTCATATTCTGATATATCAAAGAAAAGTAGCCTTGAGAGACTTCTCACACACAAAGGAAAGGTTGTGAATGAAAGCATGTGGCAACTGATTTATGTTTGCAAATTCTTCCTTTAAAACAGTTTTCCGGTGTTTGCAAGTGTCTACTCTAGAGAAAAAAAAAAGTGGTGATGTTTTTACCCGTTTCACTCTGACACTTCGTCTCTCCATTGCATTTCGTATGAAGGGAGGCTTTTTGGATAGCGTTGAACTGTCACTATCACTGCGATTCAGCTGAAAATGAAAACAAAACCTGTATTTTTCATGAAAGAAATACAAGCAGTGCATACACACATTATTAGCAAGATCAGAGGGTTCTGTAAGTGATTATAAGCAGTGATGTAAGCAGAAATATGAAGTTTGGTGAACAAGTACAGCGGACAGCTGCTACTCCAATCTGAGTGCACAACATGCAATCCATTTGGCACGGCCAGATCCTGCCACAAGCCTTGAACTCTGTCCCTTTTTGGGAACAGACTGCATGGAAAGAGAGACACTAAGTCTGGGTATAATATGGGACTCTACCCCACTGCCCTTCTTCTGTGCAAGTAACTAGGCTGGGCAAAACAGCCTAGAAAAATAACCTCTAAGTAATAAAAAAAATTACTCTTTTCTAGTGTCTGTAAAACATGGGACTATTTTATTAGAGATTTCTCTTTTCTCCAGTCACCTGTATTTTAAGCTAGTGGTGCAAGAGGTAGGTTTACCTGTAAGCTATTCACCTGGGTTTTTCAACTTAAAGAGTTGTCATGTTACACACATACAGTCTGCCTTCTTTTGTGATTGCCTCTAGACTCTTATGAAGAGCTCAGCTCAGGTAGGATTTAATTCCCTTCTCATGTTCCTTCTCAGAGTTGGGGGCAAGGGGGAACAGGCGTGTGGGATCTGCATGTGCTGGGACACAGTACCTCTACCACCCAAGCACAGGCCACTGCTGCAAATTAAACAAGGTT
The DNA here is from genome assembly GCF_964188355.1 of Buteo buteo. Classification (NCBI taxonomy): domain Eukaryota; kingdom Metazoa; phylum Chordata; class Aves; order Accipitriformes; family Accipitridae; genus Buteo; species Buteo buteo. The sequence goes on along the minus strand of NC_134194.1, from coordinate 17,146,270 downwards.
TGTTTCTATGGAAGCACCTGCTTCTGAATCAGAGAAAACCTGCACATCAAATCTGGCACAGCTGTATTAAGAGTATGCTCACTTAGGACAGGTCATCCATGATAAAACGCAGTGCTTGCTTGTTTGCCAATTCAATTTAAAAGATGAGTTATTTATAGTTTAGGCTGACCCTCAATCCAGGAAATAATTGTGAACAAACATTTCAAAGCAGTGGAAGTGACATCCTGACCCAGTACGTGGCCTGTTCAGTTACCTTCAGACAAAGCACACTGGAGGCTTTCAAGCTTTCACAAATTTTGCTGACATTGTCAGGTATTTGCCTTTCCATTTCTATCCAGCTTGCATGTTCACCTCATCTAAAGTCAGGTGGACACAGCTAACTCAGTTCAAGTTAGCGCAGAACAGTCTTAAAAAAGCAGGAAAGGGTTTCATATGCAGCTTATTCATCACTGTCTTACAGCAGCCCTTCCAGGTTAGTTTGAGCATGTCAACATGCTCCACGTACCACAAACATACATAGTTTATAAATTTGTGCTTAATACTATAAGGAAAGATACTGTCTCGGAGGTGAGGACAGAGCAACTTCTTAAGTCAAAGGGGGAGAGAAGAAAGCACTGTCAGGTCTCTGTGAAAAATTCAGACTAAGTGAACATTGATATCATGTATTAATTAGTGAAACACAGCATTTATAACGTAAGGATTGTATTTGCCTTACCCGACACACATATTGACTTTGTGGTCCTGGTGAAAAAGTTTTTGAGCGGATGATAGTGCTACCTCTGACAAACTGAGTTTGGGGTGGATTTGCTGCTCTTTTGTCCTTTGGACGAACTACGGTAGAAGACTGTGCAAGGCTCTCCGTGTTTGTCTCTTTATCCACCTAAAAGACAGATACTGCACTGTAAATGCCACCTTGCCATCTTACCGATGACACATACCCAGGGCTGTCTGACAGCCACCTGTGATACATCTCCGCTTTCAGTCCCAAAGGCATCGCATTAAAAAACAGATATTCTTTAGCCCTTTTCATGTAGGGTGTCCTGACACTTCACTCCTTGAACTCAGTAGCTGCTATGTTAACTGTATCACTCCCTAAGGGCTCCACATCCATTGATCGCTGTACAACACAATTGATTCCAACAAGCTTTGCCTGTTGATCCAGTACATCAATGTGACCTGGTAATCTCACACAGAACAGAGGTATGATTATAAAGACCATTTCCTTACTTGCTGTGCATCTGCAGCAACAATCCAAATCGCTGGAAGTGCATGCACAGAGAGCACGTGTACAGCACACGTTTGTTAGGCCACAACTACATTCAGAATTAAACAAGGTCAAAGCCACTGTCACGTTAATGAGAACAGTTTTCATGACCAGCAAAAAGAAGGCATGAAATGATGCTATATTAACTGTGGGACAAAATGTAGAGTTATTTTAAAAGATTTCAGGTAAATAAACTTTTAAACATCAGTGATGAACTTTCAAATAACTGCTGTAGCCTTGCTCAGCTCAACAGCAACCCAGTTCAGCTGAGCAATGGGAAGCTTAACTCATCTTTCCGTTCAAAAGGCCCTTGACATTACCTTCACTGCTATTTCCATGTGCAGCTGGGAATTCAGACTTTCTTCTGTTTCCCACAGCGATTTTCCAGCACAGAATTCTTCTTCCTCCTCTGCTTCATTTTCACTGACCTCGTCCTGTTCTTCCTGATCAGGAATGTCTTCATCTTGCCTGTTAAGAACAGCTTTGTTACTGAACTGGCCTATTGTGGACAATATTCTGCTGCTGCAGCAGGAGTTATCTCCTGCAAGCTGCTGGACAGAAACGCATCCCCAAGGCAGCCAGTTGTACCTGGCAGATCCTGTAGCCACTGAGATTACACAAACACAGGCTTATAAGAGAATAACTGAAACTGGAGTAAAGCTGCACCAGAAGGCAACCATTACAGCCAAAAACTTCACACTGACCTTGCTTCAAAAGCAGCAAGCTAAGGGTTCAGCCATATGGTCTGAGCTCAAGATGAGTGCATCTTAAGGGGAGCTCTCAGGATGCCATTAATAATTAATCTTAGTTTAAAAAGTGATGCTGGACAAAACTGAAGCGTTGTTTTAACATCCTTCTCAGCTCCTTTGAACTCACAGCTGGCTTCCCCATCAAACCCATTGGACAGGCTTGCTTTTTGTTTCAAATGTCAGGCTCCATTAATAAAATCTGAATCTGAATATGTAAACAGCAGCCAAAACTAATATTCAAGCAAAGCCTTGCACCATACAGTGGAGCCTTTATGGATGCCCATAGAACACTGTTCAAATAACACAATTAGTGTAGTGCTATTAACTATTTTCAACGTTTATCAGTTTTGTTCTCATTCCCCAAGCACAACCTCCAGAACAGAAGAATCAGGATTTTTCACCAAAGCAGGAGACAGAAGAAGCCTCCCACAGCTCTGTTTCATCTGCTTTTTTCTCTGCGCATGAATCCCCAAATGGTCTGATCATCCCGCAGTGCTGATGGTGGGATGCTACCTACCAGCTCTCTCCACTAGTTAAAGTGCTTCTGCTTTCCTCCAATTTCTTCTCCACAGCTTCCAGTTCAACAGCTGTCTGCTCTAAGAGTGCTGAGACAGAGTCCTGAGGAGAGCAAGAGGCTTCTTGTGAAGATACGACTCTCACAAACTGCAAAGCGCCCAGCCTTTCTGGTCAGAACAGCTCCAACCAGCTTTCCTCTGGTGGCAGGAAAGAGTCGTAGTCTCTACACCTGTGTTGTTCAAGCAGCCTATTGCACATACAGTGCTCAGTCAAGCCTGTGTGAGCACACCTGGCCCACCTCCCCCAGTTACACTAGCATACGCACGTGTGCAGCTATAGGCTGAGCATATTGCATGCCATGCACGTGCAAAGGTAAGTCTGTATCTTGACTCGCTCAGCAAAGTCATTGCAGCAAGGTGAACTGTCTAGTGGGAAGAAAGGCAAAAGCTCACACATCACTTACACCAGACCACATACCACATCCCTCAGCTTCGTGAGGAGCAGATTTCAGTAAGTATTTAGCCCAGGACAAGGGCGTATCTGTAATCGACATGTTAATTATTTTGCTGCACTTAATGACATTTTCAAGTTCTAAATATAAACACACCAGCCTTCACTTCTTGTCTATTGTGACAGTCCTTCAGCCACATAAACTCTCTCATTAGTACTGTTTAGAAGAGATTTGTTTGATTTAAGCAGTTGTTCTTACTGTTTTTTCAGTGCAGGGTACTTCAGAGTGAATGTTTCCTTGTTTACTTTTCCTGTTTTGCTTCTGCAGATACTTGTAACTAAGGAGGTTATACCAACGGGTTGATTTCTCTCCGGATCTACATATTTCAGCAAGGCTAATTTGTGCTCCACCCTATTGAGAACAAAACCACAGTTTTAGTGTAATACTAAAAGGAACAACTACCACATCAGTCAGAAGAAATGAGAGTGAAAATCCAGGACTATTTGACTTTGGCAAGTTTGACAAAAAGAAAAATTCTCCTGTTTATCCCCATTTCAACAGCACTAGTAATGCTTTATGTTTAATTATTTTAACATTGTCTAGGGCTTCCAATCTAAATAGCAAGTGTTTCACTGCAGTTCCTGTGTACAAGAATCCAGAAGTATGAACAGTGCTACTGCTGCTAGGAAAAATTACAGCCAGAGCTTCAAAGAAAAAGAGAAAGGAACAGGAGATGAAGACTCCCTTCCAAGAAATTTGCAAGGCTGACAAAAATCACTGCCTCAGACTGAGATGCTTTAGCTTTGTATAAGCCGTTCCACTTCATCTGCCTTGTCATTTTTTACTGCGTTACATTTAGTACACATCCTGACACATTCAAAACCAAAGTAAAACTGATTCACAATTTATTTAATCCATGTCGAGTGGACTCCATTGCACCAGCCCAGTCCAGCAGACTGCATGCTGAGCATACCTCCTGCAAGTTAGCATGCTCCCACCTGGAGCTCATGCTGCCAAAAGAGAAAAACCCCATTTGGAAAACACATGCTTTCCTGAACCAAAGTGTGCTTTGCAAAGCAAGCAAAGGAAGAAATGCAGAAGCACCATAAAACATGTATCCCTCCAGTCAAGGGAGATGCTACGGAACACGTGCAGAACAGAACATCAACTTTTCAGTAACTTAATGGCTGCTTATGTCCCAGCTCAACACACCCTACTCATGTTCTGGAGTACAATACTCCAGAAATAGTGCTATTAAAATAAACTTGCTCAGGTAACACTGAGCAACAAAAAAGCTCTTCTAACAACAGAAGGCAGCTGGCTATGGCAATGCTAGCACTGAAAAAACTATACTCATAAGGATTTTAACAGTGTAGAGTAATAGCAGTTTTTAAAAAAATCCTTCAGAGATCTTTAATATTCTACAGTAGCTTCCAAATTCCTGTAAGCCCATTCTCAATTACATTACAACAAATGTTTCCAAAACGAAGAAAAACAGTTCGTGTTTCACATTAAATCATAGGAGAAGGGAAATCTAGTAGTCTGACAAAGTCACCGGTAGTTCTGTAACAGAACATTTATCCAATAGATTTTTTTTCCTGATCAAAACTGTCATTGCAAAGAACACTATCTGGGAGAGATCATATAGCTAAGGATTATCAAGAAAACTTCCAGAGAAATTGCCATACTTCAGAGTTTAAAATTTTGTCTAATTAAAAAGAGGAAACAAACACAAGGATATTAAAATAGAGATTAATACTAACCAAACATTCTTCAAGGTGAGACTTATCTACAGTGCAAACATCGACTCTTAAAGTCTTATGGCGTAAAGCCGGGTAAGAGATAGAAACCCAAAATACTTCATTGTACACAAGATTGTCTGAAGCTTCCACCGGTCTTGTGCGAAACAAGCAGCTTGTGCTTTCTGAACAGGGCAGGACAGCCACGCGAATGTTCCTGTTGAAAAAAGCATTGCAATCAGTACTACCATACAGGTTTGCAGTTCCCTGCATTGCAACAGCTCCATGAATCTGTAAGTGAAATTCATCCTAAGCACCGTGGACATTACTGTCCTATCGTGGTCTTTGGAATATCAGTCAGCTGAGAAAAAAGGAACATCTCGTCACAACATCAGAGACATGAAGTGGCATGAGTTGCCATAGACTTCATCCTTCTGAATCTTGTAATTGAACACCATGGGATTATGTTTTACATGGTTGTTTACGTCTGTGCAACTTGTCACAGTGCTAACATACCCTTTTGTAAGTAGAAACAGCTACACAAAAATGAATCAAATTTTTGTCGGCTTATTCAACACACAGCTGAATTTAAAAAACTTGTGACTAGAATGAGTCTAGTAGAAGCTGTACATTTCCCCACACACGCATCTGTGCAGCTGTCCACGGATGGGTTCTGTAGCAGAACGAACACCCCCACTCAATGCCATTGCTCTGGGCGCTGCTACAGTTAAGAACCTTGCTGGCTAGTGCTAATTCCAGGCAAGTCTTTTCCTAGCAAATACAGACCTTTGAGGAAAAATCTGCACCTTGTTTCAGTCTGAAGGTTTATTATTATCTGTTTAATTCCCACTAGAATCTAATAAAAATACTTCAAGCATGTTTATTTCACCCACTTACACTTTTTGATCTTGTTGTAACAGCAGTGCTGGAACATTACTCAGCTGGATGACCAGTATCGCAAATTGTTTATTTTTGTCATCATATCTGAATTGGAAAGACAGAAAAAAGCATTATTATTAGAGAAGCCTGCCTTGGCCTCCACTAATTTCATTAACACAAACAAAAAACATTAAAAAATTACAAACAAGACAAAACTATAGTGGGACCACGGCTTGCCTATAGCTTAAAACAAAACCAGTTTCATATTACATGAAGTTTTGCTGCCAGAACATCCAGAACTTAGGAATTCAAATGCAATGGACTACAAATTAGACCTAACACACATTGCTTTTCCTGAGGTCTAGCTAAATTGCTGTACTGCAACTAAAACCTTTTGAAAGGCCTTGTATAATGACTGCAATATAAAGAAGTTACAAGTAGAAATACTTGAAGTACAACAGTGAAGATGTTAGGGGTAACCATTGTTCTACTGTTGATGGCCATGACAAGAGAGTTTTGTGCTACTTATTTTTCCTCAAATCACAAATAACCTTCCACTAAGTCATTTAAAGAAGATGCCTCTGTGCCTATCCTCCTACGCCTTACCCACTACTTGTGGGTTTCAGGTGTGGTCAATGATTATGATTACCATTTACCCTCAGCAGTTTTTTTCCCCCACAAGCTGCACACTAAAAGAAATCGCAAGCCAGCAAAAGGCTTTCTCCAGCCCAGTGCTGTCAGTGCTCCCATTGCTGGTTTGCACCCTCATACCACACTATCGCCAGTTGATTTCCACTGACATAAAAGAGGATAACTGGGCCAAGGACCTCCTGGAGTTGAGTGTAATTCTCAATTACACTTCAAAGAGGGCATTAGTTAGTTAATACTAATAGGGCAGGATAAACAGGGTAAGAAAACAGAACAGAAAGCACTATCTTCTAAATGCCATATATCATTCTTTCCATTGGAAGGAAAATCCAATAAAAATGTGTAGCGCTTACCTCATTGCAATTTGCACTTTAGCTGTCCCAACTGCTTCTGTATCATCGCTGTCAAACACCATCACTTCTGACAGACATGGTCTGAAAGAAATCAAAGACAATTAAGGACTTGATTTCCTCTTATTGAAGTGCTAGCATTCAGGTGATACAAGATCTTTTCCCTTCCATTCAGGGGTTGGGTATATGGATTTTATAAAACTAGCAGCTAAAAGAAAGCCCATTTAAGAAGTAAGTGCAATCATCCTTAGATGTATTACAGTGCTTATCAGCAGAAAGTCATATGCCTTCCCCCTTCACTGCCAAAAAAAGCCACACAAAAGACTGCAAAAATAAGGCAGTGGGGGATTTTTAAAGGGTTCCCTTGACTGGATTTTAGTAAAGGCAGCTGACTGCCCAGCAACAGAAATAAGACTTAACAACTGCAATCCTGTCCTGCATCATGACAGCAAAAATTCTCAAGTTTGATTAGATTTAAGTCATTCCTTTGTTTCTTTAAGAAATCAAAGTTCCCTAAGCACATTAAAAGTGACAGAGTACACTGACTGGTCTTCCTTGAAACAGCTACCTGCATCATTTCCCTCCCAATGTACTCTTCCTCCAAAGTTTTATGCACTGAAAGTCCCCAAAAATACATTCATTGTCTAACTGACTCAGGGACTATGCTGTAGCACATGAAAACAGGATTAGCATTCTTCTCTTCTAAGTATTTTCCATATTACTTAGCACTTTCTTGCATTTCATTACATTTCAGCTACAGAGCACAAATGTATTGCTCATTCTGCCCTCACCATTTATTATGGGCATCAGAATGATACTTGTAGTCATTACAAAGGTTGGTAAGTCAACAACCCAAACAACACTAAGTAACATCAGGCACTGAGTGTGCATGGGATGCCTTCTGTAATTGTCACACATTATCCCTCCTCCCCTCTCCACAAAGCTCCCTATCCCATTGAGGGGACACAGGGGTCCTAAGACACCCAACTGTCTGACTGCTTGGCTTAAGCCCATGAAGTCTAATTTACAGAAGCATTGCACTTTCTTGTCAAAGCGAATTATGCTGTAAACAAAAAATTACTCATTTATGTGGAGAATTAATGAAGATAATGAATGAATGAATGAATGGGGGGAATATGAGATGAGCAATTTTTCACCTCTACAGTCGTGTCTTGCAACAAATGACCCCATAATTCATCTCGACGCCAATAAAAACAGCAGGAAAACCCATGTTAGATGCAGGGAAACCAGGTATCAATAAGATCAGTACTTTCCAGTGACCTTTCTGTCAAACCACCCCAGACAGCTTTAGCAAGCAGTAACGGAGATCCAGAAACCCAGCAAGAGCAGTGATGCTCAGCTCCAGCTATAAGCTACGCACTTAGGGGGAGAAGTCCTGCCAAAATCACGTACAGGATCCAAGCACTTGGGAACTGCGTTGCAGCACATACGCATCCATGAGGCAGTTCAAGGTGCTTCTGCTGTCTTCCTTACACATCCCAAAGTCCTCTCATGCTGACTGAGGGCTGCCATTGACACCAGAATGGCTGACTGACAGGAGGGGAACTTTACACCTGCCAGATGGCTCCATCACGGCAGCAGTCATAGCTTACCAGCACCTCCACGAACAGACCAGCTGTTCAAACAGTTCTCTGTGAGCTTGCTTTCAGCTACTTCTATTATGGGAAGCATGGGTCATTTTGATATTCAAATTCGACATGCTCATAGTTTTTTCAGAAGCATTAAGAAATCTGAGATTGAGAACTTTAGCCACCAAATTACAAAAAAGATCACAACGAGCAGTATTCCAGCTGACTCCTGTGTGCAACGCTGAGTCACTGGCTTCTTCCTAGAGAGAGATCTGATGTCTACCTTTGTACAGACGCCTCATATACCCCGCTATCTCCAGCAACAGATTCATCAGACACTGCAGCTGACACACACGCCACCTTCAGTGCCGTCCCTCCAGCTGTATTTATACCTATCAGAAAAGCACAGAGGAAAATCAAAAAGAGGTGTTAACGCAAACAAACTGTCTGGATCAGGAGTAGCTTTTTTTCTTATCCTCCCCTTGAATTGCATTTTTTCTCCGCCCAAGTACTGTTAAGCAACACCACATTTCTGAAGACAGAGAGGACACAGGTAGGGCGGGCTGTGCTCCACAGCCACCGTGAGGTTAGTGCTTCAGGAACGTGCCTGACTGCCCTGGAGAGCAAAAAGCCCCTGGACAACCAGAGGAACAGCCTATGTGGTGGAGGCGAGAGCAGGGCTTTATTGCACAGTCAGTGCCCATTTCATACCCGAGTCCTGCAGCAGCATACCCACGGGCTGAGGTTATGTGGCGGCTGTGCCGAGTGCATTACAACTGGCCACCCGGCACCTCCACGGGTGCAGGTCCTTGCAGGTAACACGAGGAGAGGCTTTCAAAGCACTGGAAAGGCAGGAAGGTACCCATGACAAAATGGGCAATGTGCAGAAGCAGCAGAACTTCTAAATTCTAGTGAAGTTATAGATATGAGCCAATAAAACAGCTCCCTACTCCAAGTCACCCTTAAGCAGGTAGAAGGCCTTCTGGTCCCAGCTACCCAGCGAGCAGCGGCTGGGCAAACGCTACTGCCCAAGCTCTGGCCAAGTATGGATTACGTGGAGAGCTTATGCCAAGTTTAGCTTCAAGAAGAGGGAACAGCAAAAAACCACCACCTGCCTACACCTAAACCCAAAAGGCTTGTGTACCCAGGACAGAAGATAGGTCCAGAAAGACTAGGTTAAGTAGCTAAACACGGAGAGAAAGAGAGATTATAGGATTTAAAGTAGCAGCACCATGCAGGAATACAGGGAAAAGGAGATAGGGAAGAGAAACCGAGGAAGTTGAAGCAAGCAGTTTTGCACAGACGTGTTGTCTCACGTGGATTTCTTGTGCTACAGAACAGGGAAAGATATGCCCTGGAAACTTCTGCAAATTCTGCACCTTTTCACTTAAACCATCACACTTCTGCAGAGATATGCTTCAGCTGAGAATCTGGAGAACTCTGTCTGCCAAGGTGGCTAACGAGTGCTGGAACATACCCAGCTCTTAGCTCTCCCTCACTGTCAGGGCTTTGGGAGACCTGCTCCGAGAGCGAGGAGATGCCACGTTGTCACACCGGGAGCAGCTGCAACCCCACAGCAGAAGTGCGGCAATGCACTCCTCTCCAAGGGGCTTTCGTCTTTCAGAAGTGGTCTCTCTTTCCCATAGCCTTAGGAAAGCACGTGTCCCCAAACCAATATATGGTTTTCATCCCATATTTTCTTTACTACAGAGCAAGTTTAGGGTGGTTTTTGGCACAGTCTCACAAAACCACTTAAAGAATTAAAAACAGCTTTGAAAAAACATTGGTGCAAAAAGCGTGCAAGCTCAACGTAAGGTTATGGAACAATATAAGGACTTGTACAATCAACAGTAAAGGGTGCTACAGGTAACACCAATATATTGAGTGCATGTGTGCAATTTGGGCCCATTTATCCATGTATTTTTTGACACCACCACTGAATGGTATTTTTCATCTTGATATTCCCATGGAACCATTGGACAGAAATAAACCTCCAGACCTTTTCCCCGTAGGCCAAACCACACGAATAAAAGTTAGCATCTGCAACACAATATATCAGTCATTAGCTGAAACAAATGGATCTATTTAATACTGGCATTCACAGTTTAATCCATCCTCCCTCCTGCCGTGTGCAAGGGCCTGGCCCCTGCTGCGCTCCTGATCATAGGCTATGCTGGAGGTATGTGGGCTGGGTCAAAACAATGTTTCTTCTTTCCTCAGTGCTACTTGTACCTCCTATTCCATGGTTTTAATATGAAAATAATTTCTTCCCCGCTGGCTGCCTTTCTAGATCAAGTTGTTTGAGTTTTACACACCGCTCCCTGAAATGCCACTCCGGGAATCCCTTTGCGTGAGGCTTGCTTACTGGGAAGGACACAGCGGGCTGGTCTCCACATGCTTAAGCTCTTTTTCTCCTTCAATTACCAATGCCATCTAGTCATTTCAACCCAAAAAGCCTTCATTTTTGACCACTTCACCTGAGCACCTTCCAGCCAAAGGGGTGGGGGGGCGGTGGGCAGGCAGTGAATACAGAAGGCGCACAAAACCCAGCAGTGAAGTGGGTGTCTGTCTGTACAGCAGAATGCTGAAGTGTAAACCTGAATAAAGACGAATGGTTCCCTGAAAAGGATTCATCATGCAGCCATCCTTTTCCTTAGTTTTTTTGCAAAGCACTTGGAAGCTCAGCCCTGCAACTCTTACAGCACGCTGAACCTGTAACTTTTTCATATGGCTAATTAACACAAAATCTGGATTTTCTGTTTTAAGCCTTAAGTCTCTAAAGAGGTATCACACTAAAAAGAAAGTTCATGGAAGAGTTCAGAACTGGCTAAACTCTCTTCCGTATTTCCAAGCAGGCAGATAACGCTTCCGATGTTTTTTCATCATTTTTTTCACTCATACCAAGAATTTAAAGTTTGGTCTTCCCTTCCATGGGCTCTCCTGGACACACCATGACAAGGCCTCGAAAAGCCATGTCATGCACTGTCCTCAGATCCGCGCCATTTCCTCAGAGAATGCCAGACTTTGCCAGATCCCAGGTTTTGCTATTAGTTTCACTTAAATTGCTTGGCTATCAGTCAGGTGAGAGAGGAAACCTTATTTCAGCCTCAAAGGTAGCAGATGTTCTGTTCTAGCAGAAAGAAAAAGCAAATCCCTCAGGTACATACTATTCAGCTCTACTTACAGGAACATGTGAGCATGCTTTGCCCATGTGTTTTGGGTGTTACACTGGACCCCCCCCCCCCCAAAATGCCTGAGGAGTAAAATTTCATCTCCTTATCGCCCTGAAATAAACTACTTATGGTGATTATTTTGTCTGCTGACTGGCTAACAGCAATAATCACTTAATCTGCTTAACACCTGAGCTTTCACTTTAACAGCCTTGACAAATCTTGAAGAGCTAAAAAGGTTAGAACTAATCAGCACCCAGTTCTAATAAGAATAATTAGCGTTTCCTACTCAAATGCATAATACTTCTTGCTTGTAGGAAAATGGTAGCTCAAAGGGTAAGATCTGCACTCGTGTCTTTTATTGTATTTTAAATAGTGTCAGCCTTCTTACTGCAGAAGGCAGTGATAACATGGTGCTAGTTCCCTTTATTCACATAGGCTGTTTTATAATCCTATGAAAAACAGAAACAAACTGCACTGCTGGTTCATACAACTATAGCTTGCAAGTTTGTATTGCCTTTAAGGCTCTTTGCTGCAGTTACAAATCCAGTCATTTCACTCGTCTCCGTTGGATTTAACCCAACTACAGTCACAAGGGCTTCAGACAGGCCCCAGCATGAGTGCCCCGACTGCTGCCTACTGCTTTCCATCCACTTCAGCCCAGCCGTCATTCTAAAAAAGGATGAACCCTTCCTACCCACCAATAAGCCATATGCGTGTACGAGAACATCCACTATCTCTAAATGTCTTATTTTATCATGCTCACAATCTAAACACGTTTTTGTTGCTAAGAGACCATCCCCCTCAAAACAGCAGAAATTCAAGCACAGCCTTGACATGTCTGCTCAGCTGAAGTTAATAAATTCATTGCCACTGATTTACTGGGAACCAGAGCAAGTCATTGTGCATGCTGAGGTGGCAGGGAAGGATTTTTATTATCATTTGTTAACTATTAAGCTAAATGGCTTTCCCAGCCTTCCTCAAAAGCTTAGCCAAAAAGTTTGTGTCAATATGGCATTATGAGCCTCCCAGATCCAAAACACTAGATGACATTCTGAATAGTTTAGTGCCAAATTAAACCAGGAATCCCACCACAACCATTTATATTTGCACATGAAATCCCTGCAATTTGTGTATACATGCATATAAGTACACTAAAAACACACCTAGATACAGTCTTCTGCAAGACTCCCAAGATCAGCAGTATTTTCTGTGTACAAATTAAAATACCAACCCTTTCTCCCAAGCAAAATAGAACACAGTTGAATATACTTTTCAACACAAAGATATCAAGATGAAAGACAGCTTTTGAAATATTTTCTTCTCAATGCTTTATAAACTACATTAAATATAAATGCATGCATGTGCATGCAAATTGTTACCATACCTTGACCTAGATGTTTATCTCCTGCTCTAGGCTCTTCCAGTCTACAGTTGCCACTCCCAGTGTTTAGGGTGAGTTCTGAGAGATTTGTACTTATCTCTGCATCATCAAAATCCATATGGCTTGAAAAGGCATCACCAGTTAGGAGTGGGTCTATCACCAGCGGTGAGCAAGGTGGAGATGGAGAAGAGAGAGATGACCTTGGAGATAACGATGTCATGGATTTTGGAGTACCAGACAATGATCTCAGAGCCTGTATGCGACTGGTGGTATCTGCTTTGTGAGTTTTTGCTACTTCGTTTTCATGAATAGTGGTGATACAACCTGACGGTCTAAATCCAGTGGCTCCTTCTAAGAGCAAGTCAAGCTTGCTTTGGTAGTCCGAGTCCAACTGCTCCAGCTGCTCCAGGTGCTCGTAGTAGAGATCAGTGAAACTGGCTGAGGTGGACGAATCCTGGCTGGAGGTGGCAAGAGATCCTCTGCTAGATGCAAGAGAACCAGGGCTGCTGCTCGAGGAGAGGGAAAGCATGCTGGTGGAGAGACTGAAGGAAACAAGTCAGAAAACCATTACACTCTATCTCCTGATTTCTCAGGAAAACACTGCAACGTCACCAAATCTCTAAGCCCACATGGCACATTTTGCTTTGTTAGCTCAGGCCATACGCATTAGTCCCCACAACAACCCAGAACCACAGGCTACCCAGCAGAACAGTTGGTTCACTTTTCAATAAAAATAATATAGTTCATACAAATTTTTTTACTCACCATATCAACCTCTTAAGAGGCCTTGTTTAGGCAAAACAACTCTAATGAATAGTTTCATATCAATTAAAATTAGTGATAACTAATTCTTCCTCCCACATCTGTCTGGAAAAAAACATCTATGGTTCCTGTTAATCTCCAAACCAGACCACAAAACCCAGCAAGGTCCGTGCAAGCAGATGAAGTTACTGCAGCAAACTGTCTCACCATATGGAAATTTTCTTCCATTTGCCTCAATCTTGGACCCACAGCCAAAAGGCAATCTCACAGCTGCCTGGAACTGCCCTCAGAGATCACAGCAGCCAGCAGTTACCTGAAAACTGGCAGGATTTACCTATGTGAAAGACTGCTACATGGAATCCAGGGCCAGGAGAGCAAGGGAAAGAGTTGGGGCTGGTCTGTCAAATCAGTTCACACAAATTATTTATCCCTAGAGATGTAGGTTCAGAACATAACTGACAGCAAAATTAATTTTAAGCAGATGCTGAATAGAAGTTCAGATGAGAAAGCCCAGACACCACTGCACACTGTTTTCTGCTCAGAAGACCCAACAAATCCTCCAGTATTGACTACAACATTTACCATTCCCTAGAAATTCCATTTAAACCAACACTCCTGCTGCAAATATTAAATACCTTGCTTGTTACTGACTGTTTAAAGACCCTTAACCCTCACTTCAGATATGGATTAGCTATTGAAAAATTTCTGCATATGTATAAGTGGCTTAAGTTGCCCCACTGAAAAGCAGTGAGGATGTTAATAAGCCTAATAATCCCTTATTTATTATTTATGGGGTAAAAGCTAGAAGCTGCATTTGTATAATTATGCCCATGACCTTATGAGAAAAAGGCAAGTATGCAGAATTTAGTATAATTTTGGCACAAAATGTCTTCTGCATTTGTATGACAGATGTGCACTGCATCATGTTTGTTCAAAAAAGCTTTTGGGTGAAACATAACTGAAACATGATAGAGTTTTTGCATTGTGACAGTATATACAGATCTGGTGAGGACTAATAAATTTACAGCTTTTCAGTGTATTTCACTATGAAAAGGGAGGGTTTTTTAATTAATCTTTTCCCTATCAACAAACTGGGCTCAACTTCATTTTGTGCATACCTTTGAATGCCAGACATTTTGCATTATGGGGTTAATAACAAATGCTTATTCTTATGAAGGAGCATGCCAAGAACACTGGGCACATAGTTAGGAAGAAATTAGTTTCACATGCTTCTTGGTCACCTCAAAAGATCCCTAATCAGCTAGATGAAATGAAAATACGATGCATTTCCACTGCATAAGAGCATCACAGATAGCTATTCTCCATGGTGGCTTATTTACATGCCAGTCTTGCACTATGATTTCTTTCCAGTCTTTTCGGTGTCATCTTCACAAAACGAAACAGAATCCAAGTGGAGCAGAGGCTACAAACAGAGTAAATTCAGTACACACTGATAGGAAAAACCTCAACCAAACAAAAACCCCACCAAACTCTCTTCCTAACAAAAAAGATAAAAACATAGTTTTAGCTAATGATGATTTGGCCTTACTGCCTGCAGTCATGCATTTGTTTGGAAACAGTAATCCTATGCTCTTCCAAAACTACAGCCTGAACAACCAGACCACATTACAACTACAGAAATGTTTCTATATACTGTATGAACCACAACAGATTCAGGCATATCTCAATACATCACCTACATTGCAAGCAACAGCACACTTGGAATTAATTTAGAGAAATATAATCATGACATTTATACATTAATGTGTAGTTGCGTTACTAAGATTCACTTCACTTGCTGTGTGAGCGTTAAGCTGTCTTTAACATACTTTATTAATATAATACTTCAGTAATTCAAACATTAGTAGAAAAAGCTATCCGTAGTCACCTAAATGTTACATGTCCAAAATAGAAGGGATTGCACAGACTTCTGTTGTCAGACAGAGGCACCACCACAAGGTTACTTATCCCATTCTAAAGCATCCATCTAAACTGAGCAGGACGTATAATCCTCAAGGCTTCTCTTCCATTGACTACACAGGGGTGTTAGGTCACTATTATAACTGAAAGGCCTTTTAGATCTCTCAACTGGGAGGTGAAATTGTTAGCAGAGAAAGGCAGTTACACCATGTGCAGTTAAAACGCCTACAGCTTTTGTAAAAGGCTACATACCTTTTCAGCTGGGTGTGCAACATTGCAACTAATCGTGTTGTTTCTTCCAGTTCTCGGACTAGCTGATTTCTTCTGCTATTCAACTTCAATCTAAGACAAGATAGAAGAAAAAGATGAGCTAAAGCAGCATGTACTATTTAAAATGAGTAAAGGAAAATTCTATTTTTTCTATGAAATGCTACAAAAGTTAATATGAACACACAATATAAATTGGGACAGAATTTGGTCAAGATGTGTAGGTGTTTACCAACTTCCAATACTCGTAAACATTCACAACAGGGAAAATAATTACAGCTAGTACTATGAAAGTTTCTAGGATCAGGCCTCAAAAAAAGTCCGGCAGATTTTGCTCACTATACAGTATTGTATTCTTATGCTTACTGTGCTAATAAAGGTGTAAATGCTTTCATTTGCTTTCAGTAAGGTCTATGGATGACCAAGGTTTACATGATCTAGTTATTAACCATCTCATTACGGGTTTACACAAATTACGGACTTTAGCAACATCTCAGTTTTATTTCACACCTGAAATGGTTTGAGACACAAATGTGCACTTAGGTGCTCATACCCTAATTTAAGAGGCCTCTGGTCAAGAAATCCTTCTCCAGAAACATGTTATTTCTCTGGCACACTAGAATAGGACCATATTCCTAAAAATCACAAAATAAAGTGTTCATCTTACAGGAAGACCAGAAACATCTGTTGAACCACAGATATTTCAGGCTGGTAGAAGTCCTGCAACTGAAACATCTGAGATGCCTACATTTTTTTCCAGCGTGATAAAACAGTGAAAAGACTCTAGAAAATTGGTGTAGTCTGGACACTGAGCATGTAGAAGAAATTAAAATATAGAGCCACAGAGAGAGTGAATGCAACAGGCCTATTCCACATATATTCAAGGGACTGCAGCTAAAAGTAACACTGCAATAGCCACCCACATCAATACATCCAGACTGTAAAGCGCTTGTAGGCAATGCCTAATGCAGTATTCATCCTCACTATACATTCCCATGAGATCTCCTGCAACACAAGTAAAATTAGGGAGGATAGTTGGCATTTTTTTCAGCTAGTTTAGATTCTCAGGATATTCCGTGCAACTCCCACAGCCCTGTCAAATACCAGTTCCTACAGGAATCACATACAAGGATGCTCAGAACAAACAAATTTTAAAAATTTAAAATTCCATCTGTTGACATTTACCAAGCTCCAGACTGCACAGCAACTGTAGAAGCTGCTGCAAGGTGCTGGCTGCATACAGATACATTACAGTACACTAACACTATACTGGGCTATTTTGAGCATTTCTTACGTTCTCAAAGAGGATCCATTTGCAGGAATAACCACCTTTCCCCACTTGGGGAGTAAGAAGACTTCCAAGTGGTTTCTTCTGGGAGATGATTTCAGAAACCTTATAAGTAGGATCAGTCTCCTGGAAATCTGAGGGTACACTGCTATCAGCATTCAGCTAGGGGATGTTGCTGCTTGCTCCCAGTTACCTCTTGTCCAACAAGGCAAGCTCTGCCCTATGCCCAGTAACCTACCTCTCAGTTAGAGCTTTACTCTGAGTGTCTCTAGCAGCCTGAAGGTCTTCCTCCAGGCGTCTTCTCTCCGTCTCCAGTCTCTCCACCTCTCCTCGAGTCCATTTTCTGGGGCTAATAAATCGCATTTCTTTTAAGAGCTCCTCCTTCTCATTAATTAATATTAGACGATCCCGCTCAGAGTCCAGCACGCCAGGCCAGGCCTCGCTGTCAAGCTTAGCCAGTTGTATTTTCAGGTTTGCTATTCTGCAGGAAAAAAAAAAAAAAAAAAAAAAAAGCCATTATTCCATGAGGAGTGTCTGAGCTACTGCTCGAGACACACAAAGGTGCACCATGACCAACCGCATCTTCCATCGCCCTGAAGAAGGCTCTCGGCTCAGGGACAACTACCCTCACCCTCATGCCTTCCTCACCAGGGTGCTGCCAAGTGATGGCACCGCTGGGACTCTGACACGCAGAATGGGATTTTAACTGGGGTTTGCTCCCGATGGTAAGCTAAGTCTCTAGCTAACCTGCAGTGTCCACCAGTCAGGGAATAGTGTAACTGAAAATCTGGATCTTGAAAAAAGCTGTCAGATATACTACAGGGCGTTTCATATGCCTTACAGCTAATGACCTCACGATACTTGGAGTGGAGAGCATCATGCAGTAAGTATCTGATCTTTAATCAGTTTTATGGAAAAGAACTGTATACTTTCCATACGCAATTCAGATAGGCTGATAAAGATCAGTGGTTACTCAAAAGTTTAGAAACCATTTTTGTCTTTACAATGAGGAAGTTAATCACATGTATACTGCTACTGGACAAATCCAACTATTGACTCAACACCAAGCATTTTTGACACATTAAAGAGCTACACTACTTCTGGTACAACGTGCACCTGAGGATGCAAAGAGCCGAAGAGGCAATACGATCCTACCTAAATCCAGAGCCGCTTATTTGCATGAAATTCAAAGTCTATTTTCATTAGAGGTATCATTCTGGATTTCAGTTTAAAGTCTGTATCACTAATCCATCAGCACCATACCACATTATCTCAGGCAGAAAGATGATTACTAAAAGCAACAGCAATACAGTTCTATAATTTAGCAAGAGCTTTGACTGACAGCAGAGGAGAGCACAGCCCGTGGCAGGTAAGGAGGCTGCTCACTCCAACTGTGTGCCCATTCCTAATTTCCCAAGTATCTGAACTGCTCATTTAGCTCCACAAATAGTCAGCTTTGCAATGCAACATACAGAGAAAAGCAAAAATCAGCAGCAGGCCAGGATACAGAACCAAGGGCAGTAATGTCAGTCTTCCCAAAGGAATCTGTCTCCTTTGGACTCACTGACCTACAACTCTTCATGATCTGACAGGGTGATTATGGTAGTTTGGTGAGAAACAAGAGTACAGATAAAGTTGAACAGGAGTTACTAAGGACTTGCATTTCTGGAACTCGCACAATCGAAAATGATCAAGTGGGGAGCAGGGAATGGGGAGGGCAGAATGGGCTGGGGTGGAGAAATTACAAAAGCATAGAAGGCAAACAAGGAGGAAAAGTATCTTGCAATATAAGGCAAGGTATTTCAAAAAATAATTCACCTGACTGAAGACCAGAGAGTCAAGGCATCCATGCCCTTTCACGTGATTAACTCAGGTTAATCTCTCACTCAGGTTTAGTAAATACATAAGAAATAGAAGTGAAATGCTGTACGTGTAAAATGAAAGTCCAATATTAATCTCCCTCTGAAAAGGGCTTTGTGATCTGGTGACAGAATTACTGGACTTAAATTTGGCACAACAAATAGCTGCGGCCACTAATCTGGATTCATTTCTTTCTAGAACTTGGTTTATGCTACAGAAGCACACAGGATGGTGCACACTTCCTCCAGCAAACCAGCACACACGCAGGGACAGAGCAAATTCAATGCCAACTAGCAAAATCTAAGTGTGCAGAGTAAGTACTAAGATGCAGATCTGGGCAGCAGCGGCTACACAACTGCTGAATGGCCTTGAAGAATAAAGCTTTGTCTTCCAAGCTCTGGAGGCCAAGAGGAACTCGAGCCCCGAGAGAGCCTATGAATGATTAGGCTCACACAGACTGACCTGCCTCCTTCATCACAGCAGACAGACTAGAGATCACCTTTCTGAAGAGAAGCCTCACTTTCTGTAAACCTATTTCCCACAGCAGGTTGCTTACTCTAATTAAAGTTCCATAATTGATAGATATTCAGCTCAACTATTTTTAGTTCTTCTTAGGAGCTGTTTTGTTTTTGAGTGCCTGATTAAGTGCAATACTGTGCTCCAACGAAGAATTAACAGTGGCATTAATTCATAATCCAAGAATTCCTCTGTGCATTTTGAAAGGATATGAGTTTAAGAGGATTGGCTGGCATTAATCTGATCACTTTTGGCATACATTTGCATGGATATGGCTTTTCCACTGGAATTTGTTCTCTATGCATTTCCGAGTCTAATGGCTTTGTTAAACTAACCTCAAGTTTTACCCTTTGTAAATGATCATTCTTTTTCCCCTTCTCAGTTAAAAGGAGCTTTATGTATTCTATTTTTCCAATAAAACAGCATCATCACAAAAGAAATGCTTTGCAGACTGCCTGGCATTTGGCTGAAAACTCCAGCCCTTCAGCATTCACTGACCGAGTCTGAACTACATCATTGCCAAGCCATGCTAGGTTTGCATCGCAAAGAAACCAGCAATACTGGGCTCAGGTCATACCATCTTTCTGAATAGCCACTAGCTTGCAAGACTGAACAAAACACAGAACAGGAAGCTCAAGTTTTATTTAACTTTTTTCTTTTTACCTAGAAAAGGTAGGTAGATGATTTATTCATTGTCATATCAAGTCTCTTTTTTTTTTCTGGGGAAATCTAGTACTTATCTGTGACATAGGCATAACACATAAAATTTTTAGTCTCTTTGGAGATCATTCAAAGCACATGCATCTCTGCAGAAGTGTACATTAAGACATATATCCTCAACCAGTGATTAGCAATCCTGTATCAGATCAGCCTCCATTCTTCAGGGAAAAAAAAAAAAGAAAAAAAAAATCAAAGTGGAATGTGTGGTCTAAAAACTGACCAAATGCCCACCATTGTTGCAATGCTGCTAAATGCAACATTAAAATACTTCATTTTAGAAGATTATAAAACATACTTTTAAAATCCCAGAGTTATCATCAGTCACACAAAACCCAAGCTGAAAGTTTAACTGTTGAAGGAACTAAAACAGTGCACAGAGTGGAACTGCTACACAACTGAGTTACTACTGTATGTCTGAAACCGTACAACATAACTTAGTTGCATCTCTGACTACATTTATGCTGCAGTAGCTATCTCCTTGTTGAGATGTAGCACTGACATCTCTTTTGACATGATACCCATTATCAGTTTCCAATCCAATTAAGCTAAAGGTTTGTCACTGTGGTTACCCTTTGTTCTTTTTTGCAGGTTTAACATTATCTGCTCTAGGGCTCTCTTTGCCTCACTGAGCCGTGAAAGGAAAGGACTTAGTGGCGGGTAAGGGAACACGCAGAATTGTACCCTGACAGTTCTGGTGTGGTGAAGTTCAGCAAGATATTCACCTACATCTATGCCTTTAGTCTGGTCCACAGTAATAGTGTAAACAGTGTCTGCTACAGTCCACTTTCAGAATCATCAGCCCTTTATAAGTCTAGTAGTTCTAACCTAATTAACATGGGATCATCTTGTTTTCAAGCCTTAAGTTTTACCCCTCCAGATAATGCACAGCTAATAAGACAGATGTATTTTCACCATTTGGCTCCCTTCATAATAAGTGCGTGGGCAAAGTACTTGCTCTTCTATTGTGTTTTTGGAACATTTTAATATGCTGCTGTGGGGCAGGAAACGCTTTTAACATCACAAGGAGGAATTTTCACAGGAGCAGAAGGTTCCTTGTGAGTCACTATATCCATAGTATTGTTCCAGCTTAAGACCAGTTAAGGTATTTGTTTCTGCAGCTCCTACTACAGAGCACGCCAAAACCACAACACTCTGATAGCTAGAGATCTTTTCATTTTACCATCAATTATTCATGTCCATTCAGGCCCATCTTTCCTCATGATAATGTTTTTTAAACTCTGAGAAAATCTATAGATAACCTAAGACAGACATGAGGTATCAAACTTCTTCAACTGCAAGATTGTGTTGTACGCCCTTCCATCATTACTTCACATGAACTATTGTGCTGCCTTTACAAAGTTCTGTCTCTTTTTAAAGAGCATATTAATTATCTTCTCAGGTTTGTCATTATTCACTCTCCCCTCCTTGGAAAAGATACAGGCTAAAGTAAGAGTATTCCACTTCAATCTGAAGATGTAAAGTCAGTGTGAGTTAAATTGCAGTCTTCAGCAAAGCTTAAAAGTAAAAAGCAATTTCAACACTGAAAAAGTAACCACTGCATCTGGAGGATTAATAATTTTAATGTTGTTTTAAAAAGTCACAGAATGATTTGAATGTCAAGGTAGTTTTACAAATCTTGGATTAGCAAAACAGACAGTTCTGAAAAAATTGCTCCACCTAGGAAGAGAAGTGTAAGTTCATGTCAAAAGCAGCTGGGCACACACAGTCTTTGACAACTGCCACAGATACAGATCAGATTTTATGCCACTGAGAAACATGGCCTATTGACCATGCCAATATATTCAAATGAGAACATTATGAGTAATCTCAGCCTTAAAGCTCTTATCTCTAACCAGAGACTGGAGAAAAATCCTTCTCTTTGCATTTATCCCAAGTACAGATTGTACCATGCATCTGAAGTTTGTTATTCTGGAATTGCAAAGTCCCTTTAGAGCAGCTAAAATTGAAGTCACCACCACCGAAGGTTACACCGCTGAACAAGGACTAGGCCAGCCAAAGTCTAAGTAACAATGCTTGGTGGTTTTTCGTTTAACTAAACAGTTGAGTTAGCTATTATCTACTAAAACAAGTAAATCCCAGAAAACTTTTGCTTAAATTGGCCTGTTAAGTAGATATGAATTTCTAAAATCTATACTTCATCCCAGATCAGAAGGCAAGAGAGAAAACTTAAGTTCTTACAGATAAGCTCTGTATTGTAGCCATTGGCCATATTTTGATATGTTAGGTGTTAACACAATATATATTTCTCCTTATCAGACTTACAGCCATGCAAACATTCATTTCATTTTGAATAAGGTGAGGAGATGCTTTGCAGTACAGTCTCCTTATTAGGAATGGGGAAGCACTGGCAACAGGCAGCAAAACCACTTATGTCCCCACAGGTGTGGCCAGAGTGAATTCTTCACATATTAGTCACTCCTTAGTAATTTCTAGGATGGTTATTTATTTCTTGAACGATAACATTGGCCCAGAAAGCCTATTGCCTCACTGGCTCAAAAATTACCACATTTATTTAGCAGTAACACTGGGTTTCAATCCGAGTGGCACCTTTTCTAGCGAAACATATCTTCAGAATAAGCTGTGTGACAGCCAAAAGGTACAATGGTCCAAAGAATTACCTTCTCTTTGCTTCTTCATATTGAAGGCGTAATCTCACTTTCTCAGCCAACTGGTTATTGCTGCTGGTAGTAAACTGAGACACAAAATATAAAATCAGCAACTTAGTAACCACTTCTCTTTTGATATTCCCTATTGAAATTGATGATGTTACAAGTTATACTTGCTCTTGTCAAACCCATTTACTAGTTAAACCAATCACAGAATAGGAAAATATTGCTTTTGATTAAATTTTTCACAATTTCTTCAAATACTTAAAACCCCACAAGATTCAGAGGCTCTTTGTGGCCTAGTTTATCAGAAAAAGACAATCTACCACATCTATCTCAGGCTTCTATTTTCATGCACACACAAACAGCTTTGTAAACTTTCTTAAAGATTGCAAACAGCATTCAAGAAGTGCTGTGCTGCATTTTGTGTTGGATGACATCTTGCTTTGGCTGTAAAGTCTTAACAACAAGGGACATCCCATCATACCCAAATCTGCAGATCTTTAGTCACATGTGTGGCCGTGACTGAAAGCGGCTGCAAATGTTTAAGTAAAGGTTCACAGGAGAGGCTTCTATGATGTCCTGTGAGACATACTATGTACCCATAGTGCTGATCGAGTCCTTGCTGAGGCTGGCGCCAACCTGACAGTTATGATCTTGTTGCACAAGTGGGACTGAAGGTTTATGAGTACTACACATGTTTGATGGCATCAAAATATCTGCACATATGCTATCATTCTCATAACACACTAAAAGCCAAACGTACTCTTAAGGGAAGAGTCATCATTAGAGCTTAGCCCACACGTAGCTGCTGAACGTTTCTTGTCTAGTAGCATATCACTGCTATAAAGAGCTAAGGGAATATTTGTATCACAAGAAGCTACACCTACAGGCAAAATAAAACTTCCTTCCCTTTTATTCCCACCTGGGTTGTTCTAATAGAGACAGTGTAGGGAAACAGCAGCTTGCCTTTAGAGATACATTGACACTGCACACAAAAATGAAGGTCATGCTGAAGTTTAAACCAGGAGAAGGTATCATTTCATAGATACTTGCCCATGCTCAGAAACTCGTACTAAGGCAGCACTACACATAGTTCAGAGGAATGTCTCCACATGCACTTGGTTTCTCATGCATTACTCACATTTCCTGAAACATCCGTCTGGGAGCTGACATCCAGGTACTGCCGGGGCAACAAAGGGCTGGAGCTTTCCACAGACACGCTGCTGGCCCACAGGTCCGACTGGGATCCTCTGTCATTCACAAAGCTGTCTTTTAACCTGGCTAAGCTCTAAAACCATAAAAAGTCATGAGGTGAGCTCCCTTCTGCTCAAACTACCTCAAGCAGCTCCATAGCTTCAGCCTAAACTACACGATAAAGATCTGACCATGTTTACTGCATGCACTCAGACTCGGTCAGGCATGACTGGACTGCACCTCCCACAGCAGAAAGCGGCCCACAGGCATTACAGACAGGCTCTCACTGGAGGTGGCAGACCGAGTGGGCCACAGTGTCTTCATGGCTTCTCCAGGTCTGGTCTTTGACAGCAGTACAGTCACGCCAGTTCATTCTTGACCAATAAACCCTGAGACAAACACCCATCTCTAAGCAAGTGCTTACTACTCTTAGTTGCTATATTTTATACTTATTTCAAGGATCCGAAGAACAAAAAGGCTGCAGTCCAACCACAATACAGGCTGCAGTCCAATCACAATACAGAACTAATTTATGCTAATAAAAATCTCGATTACATATCTGAAATACAAAATACTTAAATGACTTCTCAGAAATTCAATCTGATAGCAATGGCGACACAAAATACTATAAAGTCATCCTGTTTCAATACCTGAATGAGGTCTTGTTTTTCCTTCTCCCCTGATGTGATGGCCTTCTTGAGAGCTTTCATTTCACTTAAAATGGCTTGTGCCTCATCAAGTTTGTAGCCACCTTGAGTATCAGACATTTTCATGTCAATTCTGCATGGAAAATTAAAAAAAAAATACAGTAAGCTAATACTTTATAAAGTCCAGTTAATTTAATCATCCTAGATGCACGCATCTCGACATTAGTTTTTAAGAAAAACACACTCTGAAGTATAACAAAGACAACAGAAGTAACAAAGAACCCCACTCATCACCACCTAAGTTACTCCACTCAGAAATACATTAAGCTTCAGAACTCTGATTTTAGCTATATCATCTCTTTGACTCCTTAGGGATGACAAAGATGTACACAAAACCCCCAAAACAGTATGTTTGGGCAGATTGCTGCTTGCTTCTAACCTAGAGAGGATCAACTTAGCCATCTATGAAAATTACCTTATTTTCAGTCATGATTCTGAAAACCAGCCACAGATCTGACATGCATGGATGTATTTGCTTGCACAACCTAATTACAAGCTGTTTCATCCTCCCCTTTTCCCAGAGGAATTCTACTGCAGCTGACATTTATAATAAATAAGATATTAACCAGGGACATTATTTAAAACATGTCAGATATCTAGTCATACAAAGGTAAGTACCTGAAACTTTTTCTTCCCTTCCACGCCACCCTAAATTTTTCTTCAGTGCCCTAAACCAATGGCTCTTATAATTAAGACAATAGGCTGTACTGCGTCATCTGTATTGAACAACACTGAGTAAAACAGAATGCCATTTAACTGACGAGATCCTGGTTCAAAATCTTTTTACCATGAAGTCAGTTCTGATGTGGTCAATCACATACAGGCATTGATTTGAGAGAACTACCCTCATGGCTGTGTACTGCTTTCAGTTGCACATGCCTAAAGATACCAGCAGCAACATATTTCAGCTTAAGTTATTTAGGCAGCTATTTATAAATGTAGAGGGGGATGTATTACAAGCCAAAGATGTTCTACACTGAAAATAAGACCTTGAGAACAAACTTACTTCTTCAGTGTTTGAAATCCATGCTCTTTGTACTGGAGCTCTTGCTTCATGTGAGCTACTTCTCTCTTGAGTTTATTAACCTGCAGCAAGGTGTCACATTTTTAGACTGATATTTTATATGAATATTTAGGTACAGCACTACCCATTCAATTCAAAACTTACTCAGGGTAGATAGTACTCTAAACAAAGTTTCCAGATAATCAGTTCATCTCAACAGCAGCTAACAGCCCTGACTGCATCCTCATCAGGACACTATCACTGGCTAGGGCTTTATCCAGTACTCGGGTATTACACCACGTAATAAGGGGTTCAAGGGAAGTTCCAACCTCATAAGCAGAAAAGCTAAGAAAAAATTAAGAGAGGCAGGAACGAAACACATGTTGATTTTACTCAGAAATGTTTAAAACCTTCCCAATCATTTAAAAAAAACATTAAGCATCAGGACAGGAGTTACACCGCAGCAATAGAAGCCATCCTCCAATACACCAAACTAAAAGGCCCCGCTGCATGAGTAACACAGCAGGATGATAATACATATTATAAACCCACTGACCCTACAGCTTGCTGTTTTATATTCCTCCACAGAGGCTAGACTGACCTACTTTACTTTAGTCCTTTCTTCTTCCCAAACTGAGCTCTGCATGACAGCACACACTGCCGCTGCTAACAACCCGCACTAAGCCCAGGACAAAACAGCTGCCAGTCTCTGGAGAGAACTCACAGCTCTCCAGCACTGCAGCACACCGAAGAGCCAGCACGCAGCTAAATACCCCACAGCGTATCTGTACAGCAGTATGTACTGCCAGCTTCCAAGGAAGTCTAAAGTCTAAGGGGAAAAAACCCAACTGTTTCAAACTCTTAAGACGGCAACGTTTGAGAATTCTGATAAATTATCTCCTAGATTAAGAATGGCAACATTAGCTCTTTCAACTGCTTTGGCATTTCCTTTTAGTATTTGCCACGAGGTTTAGAAATATCTGAAGATTACTCGTGGCAAGCAAAGGTCCGTTCGTACTACTTACCCTGGATTTTGTAGTAGCAATCTCTGCTTTGAGGATCTCCGGGTCATACTTGGAACTTGACGATGAGCCAGAGAGCACTAGAACAATACAACACCCAGTTTAGCAGTTCTACCTTCCTCCCTACTCTTCCACCAGCCCCACCACAAATCAAGACCTCCCACCACTCCTGCACACCCAGATCGCCACACATTGCTGGTGTAGGCCTTTTACCCATTTTCCAGATCTCTTCTCACACTTCAAAGGCAAGGAAAGGCAATAGTGCAGTCAAGTACTCCACAAAAAGTGTATACTAAAGAGGCCAGAGCATGTCCTGCATCTCCAAAGTCTTGATTTGTTCCAGGTTAACACACTTAACTCAGACTCCCAAACACGTTCACTCCATTCAATAGTGTGGCTTCCTGCATTTCCAAAGGTATTTAACAGAACTGAAGGGACAGGCATTGCATAAAGGTTTACTTTATTTTTTTTTTTAGACTTTCTCATTGAGTAAACAATCCACTGAATGTTTAAAAACAAAGAAAAGCAAAGAATGAGAAGAAACTGAAAAATGCGATGCAAGCCTTCTCACAGCCTCGAGGACAGAACCACTCATACAATGTGTCACACCAGATTAAATCAATGTCCCATTAAGAGGAGAGTTCTCTTCTCAGCAGTGGTTAAACCTTTCTGCTTCAGAAGGTACAGAAGCTCCCCAATGTACAATGTTGTTAGAGGTAGCTGTAGGCAAGGGAGATATTTTGATCCTTGCAGCCATCAGTTTATGCCCTATAAAACATGGGAAAGCAATTCCAGTTCTTTCTGTTTGCTTGTATTTTTAAAGACAGATCTCATCACACCAATGTAATTCATGTTCACATGTGTACTGCTCTGGTATACCAGTACTTAGGTAGAGTGCTCTTAAGAAAAGACCAAAACCTGTACTTCAGAGATGATGGACAAGACCCTAGTCAAGTAAGAATGCTTCAGTTGACAGAAAACTACTTAAAAACTCTTTAACATCAGGCACAGGATTAGCCAGTGGAATTCACCACCATAAGACATAACTCAGCAAGAGTAAAGCGGGGGGAGTTCGGTCCACTGTTGTGGCTAGCAAGAACATAAAAAGTCTGCAACACTAAGGACTGTAAAAAAAAAAATAATTCTGGAAGACTTACAGGAAATAAATCCTCCTCTGGACATTTTACAGCTCCTAACTAGTAACAGTAAGGAGGAAATTTGGTCTTCTGCAAACATTTCTGTACCAACTCTTGAAGCAACAAGTATCGGTGTTTAGTGTGTGACAACAAATTTGGAGCACAAAACAATGTTCTTCATGTGCAGACAGATAATCCACCAATGTTAGCTTTTGCATGGCATAAAATACAGACCCTTAGTTCCCCAAGACAGTCACTCAACTACCTAGGATGTTAAACTCCAAAAAGTCCTGGGAATGCTATCTGAGATGAGCCTTCTTGCCTCGTTTCTATACTTTGGACATGGAAATCAAGGAAAATACCACATAACTTCATTTTTTCACATTGAGCCAACCACCACATTTTTTCACATTTGTTGAAGCCCATGCTGAAAATCTGCACACTGACTCCAGTGACGGAGCCAACCGTGATAGATTCATAACAATTATCCTTTACCAAACAGGTGCTAGGCAGCTATTGCTTTTGAGACAAACCGAGCAAACATGGAGACTGACAGGGCATAACACATCCCAGCGTTATGGATGGAAGCAGAGGATCAGCTTCAAGCATTTTCCTGTCCTAGTGGGTTCATGACTGAGACAGTCACCGGGTAAGAGTTCACTGACTACTCACAGCTGGTCTGAGAGCCCAGTTTGTGCTCCCAAACATCATGCAGCTGTCGATATTCTTGCTGGGCCAATTCAAGCCTCTGCTGTTTCACTTGATAGATCTCCTTCTGTGCAGCAATAGCCTCCTGGGCCAGGACAAGATAGTCTTTCAGCATATGCTCCTGCTCTCGCCGCCATTGCACACGAGGGTCTTCTATCTGTGTAGTTTCTTAGAGAGAAAACAGGAGACAAGGTCAATGGAATGCAGGTTTCTACTGCTGCCTGGAGAAGCTCCACCATTTATGGCAATATTTTAAAATAGCCCCTTGCCCCATCCCATAATAAAAAAGTGAAATAGGGACATTTTCCTTTTTCCTTAGGATGTGACCATTGATCCACAATGAACTCCAATGTGCTCTGCCACGCTGAATCACTGTATAGAACAATTCGTGACGAAATCATTGTACAACTCTCCAAATCCTCTGCTGCTGAAGCCGTTCTGGTTCTGCCTCTTACAACATCCATGCAATCATATGCACACACAAGCTCTAAGATACTGACATCGACTGTTAGACTTATCTTTATTGCAACTGCTGTATAACATTACTAATAAAATACCTCTACTATTTCACTGATAAAAAAAACTTTCAGAAATCATTGCCACATGACTGCATTATACCGCATCTGACAACATGCAAGCAATTACAACTCTGCCCGTCCTCTTTGGCTGCCAAGTGGCTTTTATTGAAAAGGGGAAGGAAAACCTTCTCACTCAGATTGCATAGGTAAGTAAAAATAAAGACTCATTAAATCACAGAATGTATTCATGAAAGCATCTCAAATGACGTTATATAAACAGCATCTCAGAAGGGGAGTAAACATTCCCTTCACTGAAAGCAGGCACAGCAGTAAATCACTGCAGAATACAGGAGGCGGAGTTTAAGAAAAATATTTTTTGGTAACATAGGCAACGCAGTCATGAACAGCTACACCACTTCCATCTCCATTACCCCAACACAACCAATACATTGCTTTTCAGGTTTCTAACCATGAAAAAGGCACAAGGTCACAGACACGCAGCTAGTCCTAATACTAATTAGGCAAATTTATTGTCAGTATTTGTCTTGGTTTTGTGAAGAAGCGTCCAAAATATTTTTCATTTCTCTTTCAAGGCTATTATACGTTCTTGCTTGGAACAGGTTCCAATAGTCAGTTGACTAAGTGCTCTAAACTGTCTAAACTACCGTGCTTGAATAAGGATGCCTAGTTACCACATAATGAATAATTAATAAAAAGAAGCTGCTTGAAACTATCAGTAGGACTCTAATCTGCATATCTTAAGAGCCTCTTTAAATATTTAGTAAAAGCTGCCACAGTGGAAGGTATGAGCAGCTCTTAAGCAAGTCAGGCATAAGACTAACACCACAATACACAAGATGTAGGGAAGAGAACAGTTTGACAATAATCCTAGGAGCAGAATTAGAAATAAAGGATTTTACCCAAGGGATGGACACTCAACCATTTTCACAAGCTGTCCATGATCATGCTGAGGAGAAAATTAACAGGATATTCCAGCAATAACTTGTTTTAACAGTATCTCAAGACCCGAAAGAACACATGGCATTTCAAGTTACACAGCAAAACTTAGAGAAGCTGCAAAAGATGATTAACCCCCACACACTTTTAAGACAGTATAGGTGTCTTAAATTTAAGACACTAAGTATAGTTTGTAGAAGCATTTCAACAAAAAGTCCTTTATAGGTCCTGCTAGCAGAAGCAACGTTTCAGCTGATGTAAAATTAAAGCTAAGCCTGGACCTGAAAAACTGCCCCAGAATAACTTGAGGAAAAAGCAGGTACTTGGGCCAACTGTAGGTGCTGGTGCCCTCCCAGACAGCGCTATGGCCTCTCTTAGAGGGAGCAAAAGAAAAGCCAGGAAGACACAGCAGCGTTTCAACTGTAAGAGTCTGAAAACCTCAGGCTCCTGTCTCTATTCTTGCCCACAAATCCCATTTCCCAGATAACCATTACCCACACCCAGATGGAGTAACTCCCTTTACTCCATAGTTAAACCAGAAGGGGAAAGTCTGCTGCAAGTTACCCAGAGAGCTGCCCCCCATATTCCCAGACATGGGAGCTGCCCCCCACATTCCCATCCTCATTCCCTGGATGAGACTGTATGAACAAGCACCAGCAACCATGACTCAGGACTCCTAATTTCAAGCTTAGTGAGTACATTGGCAAAGTAGCCATGACTCTTGAAGTCTAATTCAGGACACTGGGTCATAAGTCTACCTGTACCTATGGCTTCTTCAAGCTTGGTTAGTTCCAATTTTCCCTTAAACTAGCAGCCCATTCTTCCTATAATCACAAGAAGCATGGTGGAAGCTGCTGCAGGGAAATCCCTCCATTATAAGCAACCACGAGGAAGACAATAAAAATCTACAATCCTAAACATCTCTGTTAGGTGGTGAAACACTGACACTGCCCCAGGCACACACGCCACCTGACAAAGTCAACGGTTGGCAGTCAGCTCATGGAGAGGATAGACAACGCACGTAAGTACTGGAACTGCTTTGTTCCCATTTTTCTAAATATTCACCTCAACCTTTTCAGTAATCACAGCACTAACTGTATCCCCTTGATTGCAGCTTTGAGCTTTGATTTTCAAACACGTAATAACAATCTATGAAAACGTTGGCCAAGGGCTCTCAATCTGCCCCAAGCTACTGAGAAATGCAAAATACGTTCAAAAGTCAGATGAAAGGACTGCAGAAATGCAGGCTATTACATTATTTGTTGTCTTGTGAATTTTTAATTTAATCTTGAGCTTGTCATAAATAAATCTGATTGTTTCATGTTTGAAGAATGTTGTCTTACTATGCTTGCATCAGCATCTGGCAAGAAAATCATCATTTCTTTGTGCAAATCAAATTCCAAAGAAGTTCTCCCAGAAAGAGACACTCAGGGCTATGCATTAATACTGTATTAGGAATATTCGCAGTACTCAATTCAATTTAATTGTATTTATTTTGCCTCAGAGAGAAGGTTAGAAGTGTTCTCCATCTCACTTTTTTAAATGGCTCCTGGCTTTAGATTTAATTTAGGTCTGTCCTTGGGCTTGTTTCTGATAATTAGTCTCAAATACTTCAAGGGTGCAGCAAGAACCAACCTGCCTCCATCCCCTTCACACCCTCTGATGATGGTTCCTTCCTGCACAGGGAATCTGCAAGAGACCTTGGAGAGGAAGAAGGTTTTGGACACTCTCCAGAGGATACTTCAGCATAAACCACAAAGATGAGCTCTTGATTAGCTGAAGGTAAGTGGATATGGTTTGCTTTATCATGATTTGGATTATAGCTGGCATAAGAAATAGGGTCATGATTTTGTTTCTCTTCTTTTTAACCTTTTAATTGAAATTCTAGGTCAAACCTTGTAGCCCCTGGCATCCCATAGAAGTGAAACTTTTTAAGAGCAGCTGCTATTAAGCAGATGTCAGCATGGTTTGAAGCCTTCTCTGCATGCCCTTGAAGCCTGTGGTGCTTCTGAGTGTCACAGACCAGGGGTAACTGCCCCAGACCTGCAACCAGATCTTTGCACATTCACCCTGGGGCCAACTCAAATGTACAACTAAGACCATGTTTGGCTTGTCCCACCTACATGCTGTACTTTCTGCTAGCTGAAACACTCAGAAGGTCTGACAAGCTTCCATGTCCCACAGCAGGCTGCAGATCAAGGTTATTTTCCTGTACCTGAACTGTGTTCCCCCAGGACCACAGCTAGCCATCCTTGCTTAGGCAAACGCCAGCAGAGTAAGTTAATGCCCCAGTTTTGGCTAGGATGGGCCACAGTGACAACAAGCACTCGGCTTCCTCCAGTGTGGATAGGAAAGGAAGACAAGTAAGATAAAAATACATCTCAAAGTGAAGAGAAAGTTCAGAGGGGACAAGGAAAAAGTTCTTGGAAACATCCTCTCATCTTACGTGAGCCAAGTTTTTCCCGTGGTCAGAGGTGACCCTGATGTTCACTTCAGAAGGTGGGCTGAATATCATCTCTTTTGGGGACAATGCCAGCTCCCACAGCACCTGCAGAGGCTTACATCTACTGCAACAGTCCATGTCACTGCCTGATAAACCAGAGGAGGGAACTGATTCAAGGGAAAAACCACCAAGCCCCACAGATGTTTCGCTGGGAAGGGACAGGGAACAAACAGCTTCCCCAAAAGCATTGTAGAGGTAAAACTGAATTGGCAGGAACCTCCTAATCCAACACTGTTGCCTAACACAGCAAAGCCCTTCAGAGTCACTGGAAGGTGGCATGTCCCTGTCTCTGGGCGGCTTTTGGCCTGGAGCACCCTGGTAGGCACCTCCTACATCCCAGCACCTGATACAGCAAACTTCCAACCACCAGCGAAGGGAAGAGAAGTCCAACCACATTTTTGACTCCTCTGGAGAACTTGCCCATGCTCTTCTCTCCTTCTGGCTGCACACAGTCATGAAAACATTAAATCATTCAGAAGGAGGTAAAAAGAAGTCTTAAGAAGACTTTTAAATTCAGTTTTTACTCCTTTTGTAAGTGAGGTCAGCACAGGAATAACCCAGATCCAAGTGAGACTGGAAAAAGCATTAAGATTCAGACTGTCTTTAAAGAGCAACTTCACTGTTAATTCACCAGAGTACTTTCTTGTGGAAGTGAAATGGACACAAGACATGGTCTTACAGACCTATAGGAGACCCCAATTTGTATCTTGCAATTTAGCACCTTCTCAAGTGAAGTTTGTCCAGTCCTCTCCTCTGCAGATCTTTGTGTGATCCTGTAGGCTTGTCTACCCTTTCTTTCCCACTATTCTTTCCTTTAAAAGGAAATTCAACATCCCCTGCCTCACAGAAAAATAATTAGGATAAAGCTATTTAAAGATATGTAAATACTCTAATACTGGGATGACATAAGTTTTAAATGAAAATATTTGTGTCACCCTCACATCTGGAGACATTTGATCTTTGTATTGCAGAGGGCAGTTAATGCTTTTTGAGAATGGGCTTTTTTCATTCTCCATTTTTACTACCTAAGAGAAATTGCTAAAACCTGGAAGGTGCAGTCTCAGGCCAGGTGAAAATGTGGCTTTTCTGAAAAAGGGAAGGGTGTAAAGGTTGCCAATAAAAACAAACAAACAAACAAAAAACCCCAAAAACCCCCCAAAAACAGACTTTCACATTTTTATTTAAAAAAGATCTTGTAACTTGCTGAAAAAAAAAATAATTGCTGAAGTTCTCAGTTGAAGTCCTAGAAGCAGATTAAAAACAGCCCCCCCCCCCCCCCAAACCAAACCACAACTTCAAGGCAGTTTTGTCTTTTGAAAGTTTTTCTCTTTGCATGAGTTACAAGCACCCCCAAAAGGGCCTGGGCATGGTTCTGCTGTGAACTCCTGGACTGCAATTAGAGCTGTTCTGTAAAGAGAACCAAAGTCACTGATTTATTTTGTTTAATACTTTTTTCAGGGGATTTGCTCTAGCACAACCCAATCCACATTTCCTAACAATGTCTGTAATGATATATCAAATTCTGTATTTTCTTATTCAAATGAACTTATAAAGCGTAACACTTCTGGTCTATCAATCTAACAAAGAGAGTAAGCAGGGGCTTAGTTTGAAGATAGACAATAAAAATGCCTCAAGCCTGAACTTTACTCTTTCCCAACTTGCACACCCCTCAGGATATCCCAAGCCTACTTGAGAGTTTCCTCTCCAGTAAAGGCAGCATGAATTCCTGCAGCAAAGGGAGCTCATGCAGTCATTCAGTTATCCCTGCCAGGGGAATCAACACCAGACCTTTGCACTGTTTCTGATGGTCTTGCCACAAGGACAAATTCCAGTCTAAGAACAAACTCCAGATCATTGTTACATAGTCAGACTCCTCAGTAGAGCCAAATTTACAGAGGTGTGTCCATAGTATTAGCTTGAACGTGACTGCTGAAGACTGCAAACCAAAAGGTCTTAAATTCTTGTTTTAGAGAGGGAAGTAACTTGTACGATGGAGGAGGACACGATTTGATCTCACGAGCTGCAGATCTCATCTACTCTAAAACATGCTGTTAGCGATTTTGTGGTTTTGTGTTTACTATATTTTAACACAGGCACAAAACAATCACTCTGCAAAAACACAATAACATGTCACTTACTGGTGTTGTGGTCTATGTAATAAACTCCAACCTGAGGGTCATAAGCTTCTTCCCATCCTAACGGCAATTCATCACTAATGCAGTCTGCAAAGGTTAGTGGTTTAGTATACCTGAAATGCAAAATAATATTTAGGATGAATAAAAGAACACTCTCACATGTCTATTCCAAACAACTGACCAGAAAACAAGTACCATAAGGGCTTCAGTACAGAAAACAAAGAAAGTTGAAAACTATTTTAAAGCTTTTGTTCTTATCAAATAATACTCCACAAACTCTTCCTTTTCTTCATCTGAAGTTACAGCAAGATGAATTCATTCTGACAGAGCTCCGGAGCCTTGCCCGGCTCAGCCAGTACTGGCTCAACAAAAGAACATTAAGAACTTTGCCAGAAACAATCCTCGTCTCTCAAGTGAAAGAACAAGACTGTTTGCAGGCAAGTCCTGTATCAAAAATATGTAGACAAGAAG
This sequence comes from Buteo buteo, assembly GCF_964188355.1. Lineage (NCBI taxonomy): Eukaryota > Metazoa > Chordata > Aves > Accipitriformes > Accipitridae > Buteo > Buteo buteo. The sequence goes on along the minus strand of NC_134194.1, from coordinate 17,111,214 downwards.
GAGCAAGATGAGAAATGCAATTTGCATAGCATGAATAATTAAGACTGCACAATCAATAGCAAGTGCTGAGGACTGTGGGACCACTTGTCATGCAACTCCCCTCATTTGCATTGCAATATGTTCCGTTTCATTAATGACAAACTAGATTAGTTTCTCAGTATCATGAAAATGTGTAACACACTCCGTCCAAATGAGGAAGTATTTCCGCAGTACTGCTCTGATGAGTTTTTCTATTAGAGACCACATCCAGCAACAGTCTGAAGGCTTGCATGGCTAAACCCGAAGCTTAGCGTACCCAATGCTTGAGTGACCCCACAGATTTTAGTCACTGAAATGATGCCCTTTTCCTCCCTTTGACTCTGAGCTAACAAGGTTCAGCTTGCACCAAGAAAACTACTGACCAAACACATCGCTGCAGGGAGGCACAAGCCAGGAAGCATTAAGCTTGCAGGTATCTCGCACACCCAGCTGCCGAAAGCACAATATGCCACAGGCCCACAGATCCATCACACAACCCCAACACACTGCACGTAGCGTATCTGGAAGGAGGGCCATGACTTCGTGTCGGGACCTGCGAGCGGGATATACCAGAAGAGCCCTTTGGGCAGAAAGCACAGGACACAACGTAAACCAACACAGCCCCTCTCTAGCAGTTACGCTGCACGTACTAAGAGCAACTGGGTCAAAAAGCAGCCACGGAGCCATACAGAACTCTGCCACGTACAAGTGGCATGCCACAGGAAGGTAGGGTGGTTAGAGAGCAAGTTTCAAACCCACTGTAAAGACTGACCAGGTTTGCAGAAAGTCTTTCATATCCAAAGGTAATTCAGCAGGGCTGGCAGTTAAGGAGTTTTATTAAGTTCTGAGCACACTGGAGCATACTTCATCTGGAGGCACTGAACAACCAGCTGGTAGCCCCATATTAACATCTTACAGTCACTCATCAGTGTAAACGGGTGTTTTAGGAAAAAGCCTCCAACCATAAGAGGTTCAACATAAAATCAACATTTAATGACTAACATCATTCCCCCCCAACACATGACCTGGAAGTCTGGTAGATGGTAAGGATGAGGTGGGAACATTTCTGTAAAAGCTACGTAAGCCACTTAAGATCTCTACTTACCTGCTGTTGCATTTCACTTTCAACACATTGCCTTTGCCATCTGAAGCAGTGCTTGAATCACTATTTTCTCAGAAAATTTCAATTTAATTTAAAGCTCTGCATTGCAAAAAAGAACTCAGAGCTTCACAATGTAGAACTGTGAAACTTTCTCACTAAAGTGTCACTGAAAGGTTTATTTTTACTGTTCTTAATCTAGACTGTGTACCAAAAGCACGTTTGTACAGAAAATAGAGACTACCCGAAAAGAAAATAGAATCTCAATACTTCTGATTGCTGTCCCTTATCCCATGTTTTTCCCCATGAAACGAGCTGTTTTTCCTCAGCCCGAGTACCCAGTATGTGCTGCTCTGAGTTGATCAAGTCAAAGGTGCACAAGGGTAAAAATGCAGAGCAAGGTCAGATACAAGCAGCTCTCTGGAGAGAACACAGATGAAAGTGCTGTTGCAAACGTGTCAGCAATTTTAACTTAAACACTAGGGTTAGCACATTCACCGCTTTGAAAACGGCATCTGCTTTTAACCTTAGTGGTTCATGTGGAAGCAGGACAGGTAGCGAAGCGGGAAGGAGCAGTCTGAACGCTGAACTACGGAGGACCTGCTCCCATCCCTTAGAGGGGCACAGACACACTGGGATGACACGGCAGGTAACGAGGAACACGGCTCGCCCTGCCCTGGCTGCCCCAGCACCTCCGCGGTGCTGCAGACCGCTGCCTGCCCTCCGAGCACGCACACACCGCCGACCCACCCCGGGAGCCTGGCTGTTCTCCTGGCACTCAGGCACAGGGGTGCTCCTGAGGGCGCCTTCTCCTGCAAGCCCATCAAAACAAACGCAGAAAAATCTCAGTGTCTTCAGGATGGTCGTGCATTTGCAGAAAGCCAAAACAAAAGACAACCACAAGAACGGGTCTCCGCTTATTTTCTTACGACTTAAGAATCAAGGTGATTTTTAAAAGCTAAGGGCTGGTCTCAACTTCACACACATCAGGAAAACCAGCATGATGATACTTAAGTGTAACTGCTGAGGACTTGTGTTGTAGTAATTATTTGATTGCCCTGGTAAGCATGACATTGTTCTTCCATGGACCAATATTTTATAAAAAAAAAAATCAGTCAAAAATTTTCACCTATAGTCCATGATAAAGCTTAGATTTAATGCTTATTAGATGTTACTTGGAAAGGAAGAGAAGTTAGTATTTATTTATTTGTAAAAATATATTTAAAGTCAGCAGGGGTAGAGTGTGCCATCTAGGCCATGCAAAGTCCAAGTGGTCTTTTCCAGTGCATCATTTGATTAGTAACACTCAAAATATTGCTGTCAATTGGATTTACGATTGCTGTTTTGCTCCTTCTACAGAGAGTTTTGTAAGAAGAGGTGTCATTTCATCCTGGGTTTGCACAGCCTCTAACCTTGCACACCAGCTTCCATTCAGCCCGATGGACTGATTAAACCAGAAATCACACATTTCCCATGCCCCAGCTACAGTGCTCAACATTTTTGGCAAGCAATCCAAGCAAATATCCCGCAATGTGGAGCAGTAATTAGACCCATACTTAAAGTATACTAGGTGAGGGTGTGCTGCATGTATAAAACATACCTCAGTAGCTTAATTTGTATTACACACTGAGCAGAGTTTTCTGCAGAATTCTGCTCAAGAATCACATCCAAGATTAAAATAACACTTTTTTTAAAAAAACAAACAAACAAAAAAACACCAAAAACCAGCATTGAGCTGCACTATCAGCCCCAGGACTTGGGACTACTTTCATCAGGGAATGACACTATAGTGCCAACTTCAATGCTCATAAAGCTTCTGCTCAGCTTTTGTCCAGTCCTATTTTGCTAGAAGCAGCTGAATTCCTTCTAGATGTGCTCAGGAACTGTCAGGTTCGATAGGAAGCCAGGACCAAGCAACTGAAGGATGCTTATTCCTATTTTCCATATGAAGTGCAATGCATGAACTACATCCAGTCAGTTCTTTCAGTTCGAGTTTTGGAAAAAGGGGAGAAAAAGCAAGGCAGGATCAGTCTGCTATAGCAATGACACAAGTCAACTGCAGGCTTGCCAGTTACTAGGGCTCAGAAACAGACAATAATTTCACCTCTGAGATTCATAGTTTCAGCATCTCTCACAAGAAGCACCCACCACCAGGCACAGACTAATGCTGTCCTCCCTGGCTGACCACAAGCTTGCAACTATCCCATTTGCACAGAAGAATAAGTATTCATTAAAGCAGAGATCCATCATTCAACTAGCAAACAGAAGAGTAATTAGTTTTAGAATTAAGGGAGTAATTCCATTTATTACAGACAACATATGTCATATAGCTATTTCCCCAAATAACTGCAGCTTCATAACCAAAGTACTTACTCTTCTAAACTTCTTTCCCTTGCTAGTGTGGAAAAAACTGGCACAAATCAAAGAAGCAATACTACAATTACAGATGAAAGACATGCAATAATATGTTCTGTAGCCGGACTATGAATAAAGCATAAAAAGAGAAGGGGATTATTTCCTTGTTTTAAGATATGATTTTAGGCGTTATGAAGACTGAAATAAACCAATTTTCCAGCAGGGGTCCAAAATCAAGCATCTCCCTAAGCTCACTCACAATGTAGCATGACGGATTAAACGAGCAAAAGGTAAAGTTTCTTTCTCACAGCAAGACATGATTCAGTTAGTGTATTATATTGCATAAAACAGGACTGTTTCTGCATTTGGGAAGTTAAAGCTAGGGCACATCTGCAGAACTACTTCTTTTGAAGTATCTCCTTTGCAATTCACAAAGTTTCCTAGCAGCCATGGAAAAATCTCATCAACTCAGTCAAACCGTGTTATCATATAATAGGTCCTCTCCGTAGCTAGAGCCAAAGCAGCAATCTAGAAAAATGGAACCCCTTTCATCCACTGTGCTTATAACTAAGGAAGGATACCTACAAAATGGTTTATGCATTCCTTGCCCTCCTCTGTTAGGGAAACCTCCAGATACATTCACTCTGCTTTCAAAGAAAGCAATGCGCCCAGAAGTTCAGAAAATTCTGACTTTGAGTTCTGATCTCCAGTCACAAAGTGGGAACCAAGGGAGAAAACTTGAAAGTCTGTAGGTATAGCATTTTTTATTAAACCCAAACCGGTCTAGTTAAAAAAAATGACACTTTCAGACACGAGTTTGTCAGCATCTTCCAGCCACGCTCGCTTTGCTCTAACGTCCTTTAGAGCATCAGTCAGACTGGAACTACTCCTGAAGTGCTCCACCCGCTCCTAAGCTAGAGGCTAAACTTGGTGTGGAGTTCTTGCAAGAGAAACCAGCCTGAGCTAGAGAAGATACATTGTAAATTATAGCCTAATTCTGGCCTTCTGGTTCACCAAAAGGTAACCCACATGTTCATCGCTTATCAACTCACCTGTATCTCATGTTCATCCCACCTGTGACTGCCCTGCCCCCATTAGCTAAGTTTTAATCAGTGTCGTTTTACAAACATTTAGTATTTTGAAAAAGACACATCAACCTAGATTTATCAATTTCCATCATATTTTCTTAGTTTACAATATGTTATTTTTTCATTTGATTTCATTTTAGAAATTAAATTTACTTAAGCAAGTGCAATTGCTCATTAGGACACCTGGAAACCAGGTACCCTCAGCAACCACCACATGCAGCAAGTCAAGGACACCATTTTGGAAACTAATCCTGATAACAGAGGTAAAAGGTAACAGGATCACCCAAAATCCTAACCTGAGGAGTATCTTATGGCCTTCAGGCAGAGGCAGGCTGAGGGGAAAGCCACTGCCCATCCACCGGCCAGTGAACGTACCGAGACACTTCAATCTTCGCGAAATATTTGCCCCCGATAGCTCAAGTATTTGTACAGCAAATGATGTTCAAATCCCACTCCCACAGTAGGAAATAGAAAGTTAGTTTCCTAGCTCTAGTTTATAAGTCACATAATTTTTAAATAAGAAGCATTTCTATATTTCTTATTTTTGATCTATCACCTTCAGCTTCTTTCACAGATAAAACTGGAAGCCAATGTTATCATGTGCAAACACTATTAAATGGAAACTTGCTCATCTCAGATTCAGAAAGCCTTTCTATAGTCTTTAACTCCACTGTTGTCAATCAAAAACCTCATTACACAGGAAACTGGAGGCAAATAATCCTTGTATAACAAGTTTTTGATTGACAGAAGGTTTGTTAAACATGGCTGTAAGATCGCAGAGGTTCCTGACAGGAGTAGATGGGTGAACTGTGCCACTTACACATCTGGACTTAATACTACAAAGGCAACAGAAATCAGTTCTGAACTTCTTAAACTAGGAAATGTTGTTTTTGTAATTATTGGATTTCAGTGCCAATTGGTGGCCTACAGCAATCTAGCAAACCCACATGCAGCTTTTTAGTTAGGCTCATGGCATTGAGTACGTATGTGCATATATGTATATGTGCAGACAGCAAACAGTGCACTTGGGTCACCAAGACGTTACGCATTTATAAATGGACACTCGATTGCCAAGTTTCTACACCATACGTAAACCCACTTAATCCCGATGTTTGCAGGGTTCCTCAAACCACCATAACGCAGTAAAGCCAGTTAAACACTAGAGCCTTATTTCCATCAGTCCAGTACAGATCACATGGCCTCATATGAAATCCTTCATGACTCTATATGGGTGAAACTACAGACCACGGGATTTCCTACAGTTTACTGTACCAATAGCAATGGGTCACTGCATAAGGAACAAAGGTAGCACCTGGATCACCCAGGATCTTCATGTCAGCTCCTCCTACAGCTGCAGCATTAGCCACCAACACCTAACAGCTTACCAGCTCCGTTCATTTCTCCCCTTCCCTCCTGCACTCACAGGTACACGGCCAGTGTATGAGGCATACAGGTTTCATGGGCAAGAAGTCAAGCAAGATAACAAAATTATGAGTTCTGGCAGATACTTCCACACATACCATTTCTCTTACAAAACCAAATAGTTTCTAAACCCAGCATTTTGTGGGAGAAGCTTGGAGTTGGGTTTTATTTTCAATGGCTTCTACTTTTTCTTTTTAACACAGTATTTCTTCATTTCTCATTTGAGTAAAACTCACTGCTCATTATGGGCCAGGATGCGCTACACAGACCAGGGTAGAGAACAGGCTAAAAGCACCTCAATTCCAGCTGTCACACCAGGGTAGCTGTACACAAGATCCCCATGGGCCTGAGTTTTGAGGAACCTGTTAATAGGTAGAGCTCCTACTGTAACTCAGAAGGCTGCTGCAAGAATCACTGCCAGGAGGCTCAACATGATGACATACAAGCTTCTTTGTTTTTAATGAGGTCATCCCATTCTCAAGACAGACGATGATTATTTTTAAACTTCAGCACAGAAAAACCTATCACTTTGCAGACAAATTTTCTAGGACTACAGCAATCTCCTCCTCACAAAAGCTTTTAAAAATAGACTCCTACACACTTATTACTCAACTTGGTGATCCAGCCCTCAAACACACCAGGGCTATTCGTCACTATAGTAACTATTTTCCCTGGGAGCATCTTCTCTCACTGCAGGGAGAATTGCCTTTGGAGGCTGGAGGTGTGGCAGAGAAGAGGCCCTGTTTTACTATGTTGCTGGCAAAGCTTTCCTCACCCTGTCACCACACACCCGGGCACGATGAAACACTGCCTTGGATTCCTACTCCAACTGCAATTTAGGGAAAAGGTGATGAGAACAGCTCATCCCTAACAGCCAGTATCCTCAGCAGTGACACAACAGGCAGCTCTGGGCCAAATGGCACCCTCAATTGCACCAAAACCTCAGCAACTGCAGTGGGTTTAGAAGGGGAGACCTCCACACCAAGGGGAGCAGAAAGGAGTAATTCAGGACCACCGTAAGCAGATAAGAACTATGAATGGGAAAGTACTTCCCAGGTAACTAGAAGAAGCCTTTAAGAAGTGATCACAAATCTGAGGAGCTTCTTAACTATGCTCCAAGGAGTCTGATGAGAGATCAAAGATGACATTTCAAAGTTTTGGAAGCCAGACGTTATTGCAAGACCCCCCCAAAGGCAGTCACCCTAAACTTCAAGTTACCCCAAACCGATGTCATTTTGATGACTGTCAGTGTGTACACCATTGCAGCCTGGTCCGGTCTTGCTGTGATAAAGGATAACTAGAAACAGAACTACACCCTTTACAGTAAAAATGGGGTCACGTCTGAGAAAAACAGTTTATTTCAAGTTGTTGCTGTAAACCAAAACAATTTGCTTAAACTACAATGTAAACATCACCAATAGCAATGCCCTAAGAAAACAACACATCTCAAGCAACTCAGACTGCAGAGCTGTTTTCTTTTCAGAAGTGGTTTCCTTCGTTGCCATGGTTATTGAGCATCATCTCAGCCTCCCAAAGATCTTTTCCATCTTGCCTCTCCTCCTGGCCCCTGATGCTCCATCCAGTGGGCCACCTCTGGGATAAGCAAGCCCAACATCTATCCTCAGAGCTTATCTTCCAAGCTATCATAATTTTAAACAGTTTTATTGACGCTCGAGAACTCAGTAATGTCCTCTACTGTTCTTTAGCCAGGACATGAGAATAACCCCTGCACCTCATTAAGGTGATCTTGAGTTGCATGTAATTTGCCACTTTAGACTCTACTACTTTCGCATGAGTGGGCAACATCCAAATTCTTCTTTTTCTACATAAATTAGTCAGATGCTGCCAAAGTAGATTCTACACAAAGTGGATAAGGAGACACCAAAGACACCTGAAGTCAGACAATAACCTGTATTTTGAGCAGTCCAAACACAAATACATTTATAACTTTAGTAGTAATACCTTTCCATTACTCAAGCAGATTCATGCAAGCATTAAGCCATATAATACACAATTTACCACCCCACCAGCCGCAATGAGCATGCCTAGTACATATCAGACTAACAGTTAGCTGCTTGCTTGTTCTATCCACTTCTGAAAACGCTTGCATGTTTACAAGCTCTACTTTGCACACAATGACAGTCTGTTTCCCCATGAATTTCTTTTCAGTGCAGATCATTTACCCCTGGAAGCAAAGAACTACTCAGTTATTTGCAAGGAGAAAACTATCAAAAACCACTTACAGATTTTATATCATTCCCGGAGATTAACAAACTGGTTCTGCTAGCAGGAGAAAGGCAGGAGGTCAGTCATACCTTCTTAATCACTCAAATGCAAAATTCCTGGGATAGTTCAAGGTTAAAGAGTCAGGAAATGGGAGCTGAGGCTTCTCACAACATTAACTTGCCTGCCAGCCTGTATATCCTGCATGCTTTCCTGAACCAATTAAGCAGAAAAGATATAAAAGAGTAAGGTACAACTTGATGAGAACAGTGCAACACTACTAAACTAAAAGCATGCAAGAGTTGGAATTTAACCATGCAAGTAATTCAAATGTCTTTAGTTTTAAATAGTTGAGGTTGTTTTTTAAGTTTGCCTTCAGTTCTTCTAGGATGAGAAGCAGCCTGGCCACCTGCACAGCCTGAATAGGTTAACTAAAAGCAAGTCAGCCCTCTCTTCACTCAGAGGTTTGACTGTTCTGGAAGAAGGGGACTGGTCACTTCACAGTAAGGGGTAAATTGTCTACCAGACATCCAGACAGAGTAGTTAGACTAGTTTCTTGACATATTTGGGAGATTATGAACTGGAAGGCTTGTCTCTGTTCTTACAGCCTGCACTCCTACTTCTCTGAAAGGCTGCCTGTAGCGTGGGTGGCAGCAGTTTACATTGGCAAGATGCCTCAAGATAAAGAGGTGTATAGGACAGACTCCCCCACACAATACAGCTCCTATAGCAGGGAGCCAATAGCTACTGTCAGAAAAAGATAAATATTTGAGATTTTGGCAATGAGGTAGGTATTAAACAACTGCTGTACCTCAGCATTCAGGAGCACATTATCCCATGGACAGCGGCATGCAGAGGCAGACAATGGCAGCAGAGCGAGCGCTGGGCCGACTGTCTAGATGTCTGTGAAGGGGAACAGATTTGTGGTTCACTCCACAGTTGGACTTCATCGGGCACTGAATTTTCACTTCATGTGTGGTGATTAAAAACCTTAATTCTTTGAGAAGCGATGCACATTGCTATATTTCTTACCAGCATGTTCTATCTCTACTGTGATAAAGAGCAGCATGACAGTGAATACCTCCTGCAACACTACCAGCTCCTGTGCCCTTTATTCACGTCACATTTGAAGTGGGAAAATAGACAACTCTAGGATGGCGTCACTGGACTCTCCTAGGCTCCCTAGTCTACCCAATGTAGAAACCAAGCATTGCTAGTATGGAAGCATATTTAGAAAGCAGCAAGGGAAGCACAGGAGGCTGGTTTTACATGCATCTAGTTTGTATGCTGCTCCCTGGTTCGCCTCCTACTATCACTGGGCTAATTGCTAACTCCAGTACAGCAGCTTTAGCAGGACTGCCTGCTTGCTATTTCTGCATTATAAACATTCTTATTGAGTTATATAGCTATTTGATGTTCCCGATCCCAAACGGCAACATTAGCAGGCTCTTTGTTCTGCATCATTTGCAGAACATAGCCTAGGCAAGCAGCAGGGCATCACCAAAGCCTTTTCTGCTCTTTGCCCTAAGACAGATCAGCTGCATCCACTCAGCTTTTATGCCATGCTTAGATCAGTTCTGGAAACATTACTTCACTGCTCTCTGATCTGACAGTAGCCTGTCAACTTGAAAACCTTGTCCAGATAGAGCTGAACCCAGCTACACATAGGAAGCTACCAAGTCAAGCGAACCCCAAAGAAGTCTAAGTGCAGTCACAGGAGGACATGGGCCCCTCCAATGCTGTTGTAAACTCAGCAGTACCAGGTATGAACAGGAATATTTCTGGCTGCCTGTAAGAATCAGAGAAGATGCCTGGTCAAGATGATCTTGGAGCAGTGGAGAACACAGAACAAAAATCCTTCTAGTTGCAAAGCAATTGTGAATTCAAGATACTGAACATGTATTTAAGTATAAGCATTGCCCTGCAAACTGTAATCTGTGCCATATCCTTCAAGGGGGGCAAACCAAAACTATTTCAACAGGCTCAGCCTTGCCGGTTAGCACTGAAGTCAGCCTTTGGAAATGAAGGCATGGCACCTCAATTCTGCTCCAAAGAGGAGAAAGCCCAGGTTACACAGCACTCAGATCACAGATGCAGTGACTGCCGAAGCACATAAGCAGCTGAAATTCACAGTATCAGCTTTACTACCTACTACTGTTGCTATTAGTGTTGATGCAATTCCTTCTCAGTTCCTGAAAAGTCATACTGCATAAAAATAAACAGAAACGTCAAAACAAGAACAGATGTCTAGAACCTCGGGAGAGTAAAGCTTTAGGAGATGTAAAGAGTTAGAAGCATCAGATAAGAGCATAAAGCTAATAGATTTAGTACCTTTTTAATCCAAAGTAACAAAGCCTTGATTTACTATGTAGTTAAGCCACAAAAAATTATTCCAAACTGCGTTTATAGACAGAACTGTACAAAGCACAAAACATAGCTCAGTACTTCACACATTGCAAGGAAGTCAATGCAAATCAACAACTATTGAAGTTTGCTTGCTCATTTGAGGACAGCAAAAATGAGATTTGCATCACCAAGTGAGTTTAATTGATTTACTCTTACAAACATCATTTATTTTGAATGATCCACTATCAATATATTTTGCCAACAGACTAAATCTGTGTTAACAAAGAAGTTATAATGCCACTTACTCTTTGCATTCCCTTTCCTCACCTATCTTGCACAGCTTAAAGCCCACTTGCAGTCCTTCTGCCAGCTCAAAAGTGGCATGAGCAGCCTGCTGAAGATCTGCATGCCCAGCACTCAGCTCAGGAAGAAAGAAAATAGTCCATCTGCAAAGAGGCACAGGCCAGAGACTCAGGGACCACAGCTCAGATCAAACTGGGAGACGGACAATGGTTTTGGTACTGTCCACTTTCAAGACTCTGGAACAGTGCCACTAAGGCGAAAGCCTTCTTCGCATTCAGGACAAACATGTATTTCATCACAGGCAAAGTCAAACGTATCAGCACATGGTGTCTTGAAACTGGGATACGGTTCGTAGCACCCCTTGCAATTCCCAGCTGCCGGGTCCGGGTCCGGTGGAGGAGACCCCCTGTGCACAGGGAGTCTCCACAGCTGGAGCGTGTGTGACACCAGGAGAGCTGCCCCTTCCCTCCCGAAACACCAGCCCACAGCCAACTGTCTCCTCCAGGGACACTGTGTTTGTGAGGGACCCTCTCCCTCTTCTTGACACAGAATTTACAAAGCCACAGGAAAAATAAATGAGTTTTCCTAAAGCATTCTAGACTGGTGTATGAGACTGAGAAAGGGGACAGTAACTCTTGAATTCAGCATGAGTTTCATCATGCTGAGTTGCCTTGTGTCCTGACCAGGACGAGCATTTTAGTCTTACTCAAAATTTAAAAAAAATTGAGACAAATCCCAGAAACAACATGTCATTTTTCAGGATGCAAGGGAAAACTCCTTATGACGAATTCATTTCCCAAGATTGTTTACAACTCAAGTATTATTACAGGGATTCTCATCTGAGGATCTACATGAACACAAGCTCAGGGATGCAATTGGTGTCAACTGTTGAAAGAGGATATAAGCAGAAGGGCTCAGCCAGTAAGTACGAGGGATAAACAATATCCTGATCACAAATTATAACTGGTTGCCAAAAAAGCAAGGTGGCATCTTTAAATGTGAGTGTGCATGTGTGTGAAAGTGTCATCTTTTACCATGGGGTAACTGACAGTTATTTTGCTGTAAAGGCCTTGTGGAGAAGAGACTGCTGTATGTTTTGGCCTGAGGCAGTTAACCATATTTCTACCTAATGCAGTTTATCATATTTATTTTTTTTAAAGTGTCCAATAGACCTTTACAGAAGTACCAGCTATTTTTTATGTAAAAGCTTTTTAGTTATTCCTCAGTTCAAAAGGCACAGCATTTCTTTCCACTAAGCAAAGACTCAGCACGGGTACCACTTCATCACTGCTGCTCACACTTCATGGTCTAGGTATGTGTCAGAGACACACCTTACATAGTCTTACTATTAATATTTAGCTACTATTTTACTTTAGCGTATGAGAAAAGAGCACAGGAACCTCCTCCCAAAGGAACAATCTTCCTCTTTCCAACATACTCTGGTGAAAGTGACTAAAAACACCTTAGATTGTATCTTTCTGGTATTGCTGTATTCCTACTTCTCCCATCCCCACTTCTTGCTCATACAACAGATGTGCAAAACTCATTGGGACCTTGAAAGATTATCAACTCCTGATGGCAAAGTTAAGTCAACTACTCTAAATCTCTTTGGAAGCAATAAAACATACTTTGAAATATTTCTCATAGGAGAAATATTCTAGACAAAAGAAATCAACTGTCAATGGTCTTAGCATATTATCTTTACTTTGGTGTGCTGAAACTTCTCACTGTTACCAAATTCATCTTTCTCCATAGTCAGCCTCTTGCTCTTCCAGAGAGTCAACTCTGCTAGCAATGCCTCCAAACTTTGGGAAAAAATAGCAACCTTCTTCCACATTTTAAGAAAAGGCCAAATTTACAGCACTCCCTCTCAGGAAAGAGCAAAAGATTGCAACTTTTTATAAAACAAAATAAAATCAAATCAGAGTAACCCCTGAGGACTAAATTCTGGTTTTGGTGATGACATTATAACTTTACTGGCATTGATGCAACAGTACAGGAAGGAGTTTCACCTCAACAATACTGGCCATTCACCACTGGAAGTCACGGAGTTAATGAGAACATAAAAGACCTCCGACACCCATGTTAAGCGACTGAGATTCAGGTCCTTGCAAGAAGACAAACAGAATTCTGCTAAGTCAAGCTGAGAGCAAGCCGGTGGTCCTGCAGGCAATTCACTCAGAAACCCAGGTCACAAACTCAGTACTGGAAAGATGTAGGTGGGTCAGCATTTAACGATCCACTCCCCTCAATCTTCCTTGTAACCAAATGCTTGGTGGTTTTTGTTTCGTTAGTAGTGGTTTCAAGGTTTATAATGATAGTCTGCCAAAAAAGTTAGCTTCAAGTCTCAAAGGTTCCGTACCTCATTCAAGCTCCTGGCTCGCATGACAGCAGATGCCAGCTTCAGTACCACCATACTTATTGCTCCATGTTAAGAAGGGAAGGAGGTGAATCACAACAGAACAGGCTGCATTTCACCCCGGCCTTACAAGCTGAATAACTTCAAAGAAAAAAACAAAGATGCTACATTGGTCTTAATCAAGTATCACAGCAAACAAAAGCTGGGGTTATGGCATCAAGCTTGGACCAACAAAGAAGCTGGCTAGCAAGTCCACCAGTTTTGAGAGAAATGGTGTGTTCACACCGTCCCGTGCTTTTCCCAGGCGCAGGCTGTGGACACGCAGCATATTCTCTGTAACCCAGCTAGATACAGCACATGGCAGCCTATCAACCTTGACAACTCTGCCACGCAATAGGACCAAATACTACTTCTGTGAGAGCATCAGAGGTGATGGCAAGAGTACTCATCGCACTCCTCAGTGAGTCGATTCAGCTGATTTAACTGGCAGACAAGTCTTCACATACTAGAGCAAATGGACTGCCCCAGCCAGCAGGAGCGAGCAAAGCTCCGTCTCCCTAAGCAGAGACCACGCCATTCCACAATAGCTAAAACCAGACCTCCCAAGATCATTTGCACACGTCCAAATTCCTAGCACACGTCTAGATCCTCTAAAACTGATAAGGATCTGAATTTGATAAGCGAGACAAGATTTTTGCCCAAATGCTCTAAGCTAAGCATTTAGAAAGGAATTATCTAAAAGATGCTGGTGAACACTTGAATTCTTCTAACAAAAACCACACAGCACACAAGAGTAAGTTCATGTAGCCATGGAGAAAGACAGGTTTTTATTGTATCCTTGTCAAGAGAAAAAAGAAAAACACCAACGAATTTTAAGTATCTGCTCCCAAAGTTGCAGCAGTCTCAGCAATAAAAGTGCCACAGTCAAGCTGTAATGATACTTGGATTTCTTCAGGAATGTAGCATTTATCATTTTGCAGTGCATAGTCGTAGTAGTAAGTGTTGATTTCTTTTCTGAACTACAAGGGTTGCTTTATCTGTACCGTTACACTTTCCTGGGAGGTGCTTCAGGATTAAATGCACCCAAAAAAAGCTTTTTAAAAAAGGATCAATTTCTAGGCAATGCAGTTTCTTAACCTGAATCAGCATGTGACCGTACAAGGACGTGTAGTACAGGGGACGGAAGGAGAATTGTGTCAGATCCACGGCACAAAGACATCAGCAACCGAGCCAAGCTAATGGTTTGCCGATCCCATAAAAAGCATCTCTCCCACCTTCTACCCTACGCACCCTTTCCCTGCTCCTCTTCCCAGTCCAGCAGCTCTGCGCTCCCCTATCGCACCCTCCAAGCCCTCCCACAAACTGCTTCCACTCAGGTAGAGAAGAGTACCCAGACTTTTCTGCTGAGTGAATTTACAGTTGGGTTAGCGGGACCCGGCAGTCGATAGCACGCCAGTGACAGAGTGTCAGGAACAGAAGCAGCACTGGGGGAAACCGCCCCCCCCCCCCGCTCGTTGGTTGTGATGAGCTGTCTGGCTGCTCACCAGATTTCTGGGCACCGAACTCGTAGATGAGCTTCATCTGCCATGGAATCATAATTAAAACTGGTCCTCTCGAGTGGCCCATCTCCTCCAGCTGCCAGACTTTGCCTTGCTACTGCCTTCAGACTCATTATTACTTATAAACGAAGTGCATAGAGACGGTCAGCTTTAGAAGCTGGTCCCTTAGACTGACACGCACCCTTGGAGCACGCCAGCCCTGCCGGGGGACCCACAGACACCCCGCCGCCGCCTGCGGGAGCCGATCTCCTGAAGACCTGACAAGGAGCTGTTTGTTGGAGCCCGGTGCAGCCGCAGCGCTCGCTGTCAGCCCAGCCAGGCAGCACACTGTGCACAGCGTGGCCGGCGGAGGAATGTGCTCGCTGACTGCACCTTTTCATCTCGATAAGGATTTTCAAGGTCATGTTCGCTTCCCTGTCGGCTCCTCCCCAGCTCCAGTGAAATCCCAAGCACGCAGCCCTGGGCCCTGGTGCGCGTTCCCACCCTCCACGTCTCCTGGACACCGGCACAACCTGTCGCATTCCTCTGCGGCAGAAAACCCCAGCCCTCCCGCTCGCTCGCAGCCGGCTCCCCGGGGTTCGCGACACCTCTCTCCAAGCGAGCAGGCCCAGCGCCGCCGCGGCAGCCGCTTCGCCAGCAGCGTCAGGGTCAGGATAACTCTGCAACCAGGCTTCTGAACTCCAGGATTAACACTGCTGAATTAAACAGTTCACATAAAAACAGGCTGTGGCCTGGGCCACAGCCTAATCGAACTCACAGTCCAGGAGAAGGGCTCTAGGCACGACTTGTGTTGTGCACGCTAAAGCACACGGCTACGCGATCTGGTGAGCCTGTCTTCGGGGGTGCTGCGCGAGGCTGCCTTGGGGGACAGCCCCTCTCTGCACCCCCAGAGCGGCCAGCCAAACCAGCCCGGCATCGGTAGCCAAGGGGGAATTGCCACCTGCCAGCCCAGGGCTCCGGGAAAAGGCAGAGGTGATGGTGCTGGGCCTGGGAAGCCCCTCTCGGCCAGGCACACGGGATGCAGCCCCCCCTCCTCTGCCCAGCAGTCATCCCTGCGTGGATACGACGAGCTTAAGGACCTGCATACGCTCCCTACACCACATAAGATTTCTAGGTAACTACTGAAGAATCATACATGCTGCCTGCTTACAAAGCCAGCTAATTATACAATCTGTTAAGCATGTATGCGCACACAACAGTGCTTTCAGTCATTAGAGGACGGGATTTATACTTCACTGCACGCATCTTGCTCTTTGTGAGTGCGTGCCTGGATACAGCCAAAACGAACACAAGTATCTGGAATGTCTGCAGCTCGCAGGCCAGCGCATCTGAATACAAAGCTGAGCCCTGCAGAAGTCTGACTGGCTGCCTGTGACCCCCAGTTGCACATATTGCTCCCCCAACAATGCTTAAAATCCTCATTGCCTTTTTTACCACTGCGAGCATCTGAAAGCAGAGTACAGCGTAATGTTCAAGCCCTATTCTGAAGCTGTAAGAGTGATGTTAGCGAGGAAAAAGCAGCAGGGCAGGTGATGGGCTGTGAAGACAAAGAACTCAACGTGGGAGCCAGCGGCTCTGCCTGCCATAATGCGGCTGTCCGGGTTTAATCCCAGCAGAAGGGCCCTGGCACTCCGGCAGGCAGGGACCTCGGTTCCTATGGCAGCAGCCACTCCTCGACGGCCGAGCCCACGCCAGATGGAGATCCCTGTCCTAGGTGTTTGCCAGACAGATAACGCTGCGGCGCGTCAGAGACGCCGTCCCTTCCCTTCAGTCATTTTACCTTCATTTATTAGCGCCCGATGTTGCCCCCGCTGAATTCGGGCAGATCAACTGCAACGCAACGGCTCTCCCCAGAGCAGCCCAGGCGCGGTGCCCCGCAGCCCCGGGGTCCCCAGCTCAGGCCGGGGGTCTCCTCCGCACGTCCTCGGGCAGCAGCGCCTGGCGAGGCTAATGGCAAGTGGCACAGCACAAAACCGTGGGGCTGCAGGCAGAGGGCATCTACCCGTGGTCAGCACTTCAGTTAGCTTCTCCTTTTACGCCTGTACCCATTAACAAAGTGCTTGGGTGCTTATTATGTACAAACTGAGAGCAACAGCAATGTTTTTCATGGATTATATGATGTTTCTGGCATTTCTTGTTTTTAAAAAGAATTTCGTCTGCTGAGGATTTCACTTCAGCTTCCCAGAATTCTAAATAGCCAACATTATCTGCAGGTGAGCTCTGCCCTCCCTAATTCAATTGGCTTCATCCCCATAGCATGACTCCATGCTATGGAAAGCCCTATCCTAAGGAATCATATAGCTATACCTTATGCTATACTTTCAAAGGGATATACTCCACACTGCATTTTCCATTTTTACCTTCTTTGTATTGCCATTTAGCCTGATTATTTAACGTGAACTCCAAAAATAGAAGGATTTTAAGCATTTGGTGCATAAGGCACAAAACATTATCTAGGGGCTTTGTAACGAGTCAGGTCAAACCACCTCCATTTTCACACATTTTTCTTCCCTGCAAGTCAGTGGAAGCAGCAGAAGGCACCAACTCTGTAAGAGTTTCAGGTTTGTCTGGGAAAATATGAGTTGGTCAAAGTAAGCTCTTAAAATCTGGTAGAGACCACACAAACCTAGCAAGGTACAGCAGGAAATCACATCTTTCTTTATGCCACATCAAGCCCCAGCACCTGCTCATCTGTAACAGGGTATTTTCCCTCTTTCAGTTTTCAATGCAGGGGATGTAACCAGGAAAAGAAGATGGTGTAGATATTCCTATGCTCCTCTCACAAAATAAACCCACCTTGTACAGGAACCTAGCAAACAAGTCACAGCATCTGCAGGTGCTTTAAAGCACAAGACATTTCAATCCTGAGATTTTCTTGTGCGGCATGAAATGCCCAGGGTCACCAGGGACATCAGCCGGAGTACATCCTGCCTTTCCAGGAGGAATGGGACAAGAGGCAGCATTACTTTCCAAAAAGACATGCTTAAGAGCCAAGTTAATTAGCAACTCAATTGCTATGTACAACTCTTTTATATATCTACCTTGCTCACAGAAGAAATTACTAACAAATTTGACTATTTAAATCACCACCAGGGGATTTCCAAGCTAACACCTCCAGGAGGACATCCTCACATGTCAAGAGATGTCAAATGCCAGAACAGGGTGTCTCTCTCTACATTTAGCTTGTTCTCATCTCCAGTTACCTTAAACAGTAACTTTCCTTGAAATTTAGAGAGCAAGGTTCTGAAAAACAAATTACTTCAAAGCCAGTCTTCTCTATGCACAATCCAAATCCTGTATAACTCACATTGTTAGAAAGACATCCTTGTCCAGCTTACCTCAGTCATGTTTTCCATTCTTTCACTCATCCAACAAAAGGAAAAACCTGGGTTTTTTTCAGACAGTTAAAAATACTATTTTGTTCCAAGATCCCTCAATAACACTTTTTCTCCATAACTATCAGTTTTCATAGCCTTTATAGCTGCCAAAGGATAAGAAGCAGCTGAATGAGTAAAACTGCATTTTAAGTCTTACTCAGTGAAAACCAGTATTTGTAGCGAGATACTTCAGGTAAAACTAAAGCAGCTGGGGAGGTGGGAAGTGTCATTGGAACCAGACCTCTGTGGGTACACACCACCCCCCCCCATAAGGGAGCTCAGGGCAGATACCAAGGAGTAGAGCCTGCACACACCATGTGTGCTGCTCTTCAACCAAATTATGCCAGGAACTGTGCAAATTATCAGTTGCCTGATCTAGCCTCAGCTGCAGCTTGCTTATAACTTACTGAAGCTGTTACAATACAACCACCACTGCTGCTTAAGGCAATTACCTAAAATATCTCAGCTATTCATTTCCATCCTTCTTTTTAAGTTAAAGTTGTGTTTAATGGATCTGACATTGTGCCTTACAGCCCTGTACATCTGGTCTTAAGCAAGCCATCACGAAAGCTTACAGGTTTGAAATTTGCTGCTTAACTAAGTACTACTTCACCATCAGCACCTGAATGAAATGCCACTCCCATGCCAGTAATTTTTTCAGCAAACAGTTTCACTGTATTATCCATTTTATTCATTTCTACCCAAACGCTGATCTACACCATCAATGCAGATTTCTCAACATGCATATTAACTTAGTCCTATCAGCTCAGCTAAATAAATCATTATCCATAATTCAGCTCATCTCCAAAGGCCAAGCTGCAATTCTCAGGCAAAATACTTTGTTGCCTTTGACTAGTATCTTTAAGCTAACCTATAGACTGATTCAGACAACCAACTTGCTATCAACTTCCAAAATCAGTGATCAATCTGCAGAACTATTAAAAACACAAACCTTACTGGCAGAAGTCTTTGAACACTCCTCCTTTCCACTAACACCCTTTATTCAATGTCCTTCTAATAATTGCCAAATCAATGGCATAAACAGATGCCTCTACTGTTCCAGACCAAAGACGAAGGACATCGATATTGCAGAAACTGCAGTGACTGGGATGAATGAAATAGGACATTGAAATTCTCTCTAACAGCATTTCAGAGGAAAACATTGAGTGTTTTGCTAGGCTCCCGAGCAACCACATGCTGAGCAAGGCCAACACGCAGGTAAAATGGTACCTCCAGTTATGCATGCAGAAGATAGAGGGGGGACATCCAGAAAGAAGCACATACCTTTTTAGGTGTCACCTTCACAGTGTCGCAGCAGATGGAATTACAGCCCGCAGCGCAGCACTGAGAAAGCATCAATCTGATATTTAAGCTGTCTGCTTTGAAAGACAAACTACAAGTGACACGGCTGCCTCGCTGAACCCGTGCTCACCACCCGCAGTGCCAAGCAAGCACAGCGCAACCGCACCGACTCCAGCTCAGGAGCAAGCCATGACTTCCAGGGGAACCGCATTTGGCAGGAAGGTTACTCCCACCCAGCAGGTCACTTCTGCAAAAGACGGTCCTTGGGCCATTTCAGCTTCCTGGTGCCCAGAAAGAGAGGGAGCAGTTTTCTGTGTGCCAGCTGGTTTAGTGAGGAGACGGACAGGCACCAGGGCTGAAGGAGCAGCCACCTCCATGGCAGGAAGGCTCAGCTGCTCCTCAGCCTGTTCCAGCCCTGCCAGCGGGACCTGCACTCAGGCCCACAGCCAGACCTCCAGCAGCACGAGAGGGCAAGGTTACGTGATGCACTCCAGCCACAACCAGGTTCTATGGCAAAGCTTTGTACCTTTTCCACCAGCAAATGTACAAGTGATTACAATACTGTAAGCAATGGTTCACTGCACTCTTTTGAGATGACGGATCCAGAGGCAATCACTTACGGCTACTGAAATGGGGCGGAGGGGAGGGCATCAAATTCACATCCCATCCAGCCTCTACCTGAACAGTGCTCTTTTAAAAAGTGAGGTTTGTTAGTAAATTAATCCCTCCTATTTTTCCTCGTTAACATATAATACGAAATACTGGCATAAAACCAGCTCATACAGCCCCACAGTAATCAGAAACATCATACTTCACACATCAGTCATTCCCCTGTCTGCACCTCAACTGCTTGATGGGCGAAGTGTCCACCATGTAAAGCCAAGAAGTCATCCACCGAGGGCTCAGTTTAAGGAGGACTGGGTTTGCTTACCCCAATTTTGTCCTTGCTACGGAACTAAATCAATTCATATTCTTCAAGTACCCAGAGCTGCATTTTCATCCCCTTATGTGACTAGCCACCAGCTTAGACACACTGATGCTCTGACATGGCAGACGATAACAAAATCTCAGTGCTCATTGCAAAAGCAACAACTTCTCACAGTTACCTGGAAACACTATTTCAAATCAACCAAAGTAGAGCTTTGTAGAGCAGAGCCCCCAAAACACCACAGGGACATCACCTCTGCTACATGCCTCCCTGATCACAGCACAAGACAGGAATAGGGAATCCAGGGCTCTTCTCTGATCACCAAGGAGCAGAACCTACCTGTGACCAAATGAGAAAAACAAGTAAACAGGACTAAAAGGGCAATTTGTTACACCTGTGCCAGGCAGAAAAATGCATATATCATCCTTGGTGAATTGAGTGCACTGCCCTGTTTTCTTGTTCAGTTGAATCAAAGCATCCCAGAAGCAGCCTGTTACAAAACGGGAGCAGGAAAGCTAAATCAGACAACACAGCTTTCAAAAAGGGACTAACCTCAATGGGGAGAAAAGAACACGAGAACTTTGCTGGCTTTTCCCATCCAGCGTGGAAGTACTTTATGTTCTTCCCAACACAAAACTGATGTACAAAGGAAAAAGGGCTCATAAAGCTACAAAAAGGGGCAATTCCAAAATCAGCCATCAGGAACACCAGGAGAGAGCACAGTAAGCAACACTTTGTAATGGTCCAGATACAAGAATAAACCACAGCTTTCCCAAAGGGCAAACAGAGAATTTAAGTTGATGTAACTGAACATGCAGTCCAGTTTTAAGAACTGAGCAGAACTTTAAGCCCCCCAAAAATGTGGTTCTTTAATGACTGACTGTAGCAATACAGAAACACCTGCCATCACAGAAATCCAATGCCACCTGGCCACCAGTTTGCTGCACAAGCAAAGCAGCTGATGAATCTAGAGAGGACACAGGCCTGCTACTTCCAACTGCGAAAGGATCCCGAGGAAGGTGAGGGCAGGCACAGAGCATATAACACAATCGCATGACAAGTCCCAACCTTATCTTATCAGGGTAGTATTAGAGGCATACGCTGAACTCTCTTTTTTTCAGCAGGATGCCTGTCAGTTGCTGTCCCGTTTGGACAGTATCATTTAGTCCGATGACTGAAGGGCAAGATAAACCAGTCATATCGCCCCAGCCTACCCAGAAACTGCATTGTCACAGAGCACTCACCAGCCATAACAACCCAAGCTGCAGGAAACAGTTATTCTATAGCAGTATTTTTCCCCGTTCATGATGTTGGAAGGTCTATAGTTTGTCTACAATACTTTAAAGCTTTTGAAAACCAAAAGCATCAGCAACAGTGCATTCACACTCATTCTTTTAGTGTTATATGAAGAACTGAGGCTACATCCTTTAAAGGCTATTCACTTCACTTGTACAAAGGCTACTTCTTTTGGACATCAGCACTCCAAGCTCTAATACTCATCTGCCTCCTTCCTTACCTACAGGATATAAAAGTTTAGACAAAGGTATTTGACATTAAAATCAGTTGAGAAAAACACCCTAACAAGTTTCCAAGTCTGTTTGCTTTTCTTAGCATGATAAGCTTTATGATATTTCTTGCAAGTCTCTGCTTCCCATGTTTTGTTCAAGACTTACTGATTATCCTAATAAAATAATGCCCAAAGCACACCAAAAATCTTTCAATAGAGTGAAAATTAGAATATCAGATCTATTACACCAGCCAGCCTTTCCCCTCCACTGGAGAAGCATTAGAGCCTTTGGACATCTCATTTCAACAAGAAGGTTATTTAGTTCTAGAGTTTGGTGTAAAGTGTTTAATCGCTAAAGGATTTGCAAATTACACATGAATATGCATGTAGCACTTCTCACCATGACATAAATCCTATTGTATATTTATGAATGGATTGCTTTGCCTCCAGCTTCTACATGTATATAAACACAGGTTTTAATCTTCAATTCCTTCCTCCCTCCCTTCTTTTTAAGGAGTTGCTTAAACAAATTTGCATTTTTGGAATCTATTATCTACAGTGTATTTCTTGCCTTTTTTTTTTTTTTTTAAACTCTGTAAACCTCCTTCTCCCATCAGGCAAAACGCTTACTTTATGAAAAGCTTTAAAGACCCTGTAAGCATGGCCATAAGAGAACCAAGCAACAGTGTTATACAGCTTGTGAGAAAGAAAGTAGAAGCAACAATCACTGGAAAAAGGAGTGCTCTGAGCGTCAGAGCTGGGAACACAAACACATGAAATGACAGGTCAACGGCTTGCCTTTGACTGCAAAGACACTAGCTAAAGAGAAATAAACCCTCCATAAGCATCTAGGAAGTAATACAAATAATAAAACTGTTATTGTAAAATCCTTAATTCATACTGACATAACTCCATTAACCCCTACACCTTTCATGAGGTATCTAGGCTGGTCACAAAGCAGCCGGATCAAAGCAGCATTTCAGCCTGGATTCAACAATATATTTAGTGAGAGGCACTACGGTCATTCAGAGAGGTGTTGCCACACATCTGCCCAACTACTCCAGGGAAGTAATTCAAACAATAATGCCTTTAAAGGTAATTGTTAAAAATATTTAATTTAGGTTTTGTCACTGCAAATCTATTCTGTAATAAATCTGATTGTGAAGAAACACTTACCAACGTGCAGCGCTCC
Source organism: Buteo buteo (assembly GCF_964188355.1). Classification (NCBI taxonomy): domain Eukaryota; kingdom Metazoa; phylum Chordata; class Aves; order Accipitriformes; family Accipitridae; genus Buteo; species Buteo buteo. The sequence goes on along the minus strand of NC_134194.1, from coordinate 17,088,136 downwards.
ATCAGAAGCAAGTGTCACAAGCAGATTTCCAAGCAGAATGATTACGGGTGTGAATTACCACTTGGACTGTTCTCATTTCTGTTACTACACAGCAAAACCCTACACACCAAGGAGTTAACTGCACCAGCTGCCTTCCTCTTTCAAGGACCTGGTGTCACTTGGCTCTGTTCAGAAAACTGGAGCAGCCCTCGAGTTCCAGCCCCCGTCTTGCTGCCTTGCAGTAGAGAACACAAGGGCTCTGGCAGCAGCCAAAGAGACATGATGGGACATGGCCTGAAAGAAGACCAAGTCCTCCCACCCCCAAATAGTCACTGTCTGTTCACACGTCTAAACTGGGCTGTGAACTGCGGCATGTTCAGCTGCAGTCATGTCCTCCCCCAATAATCGAGGGGTCTTTTCCCAAAGGGACAGAGGAACCACCACAGCACCTGACTCAAAACCCATAGAGACCACACTAGAAAGGACCACCAACCCATCTAAGCTACTGAAGATGCAACACAACTTGTCAGAACTACCATCCAAAACTGCAGGAGCCTGTATCTGGGAAGCAGACAGAAAATACACCAGGAAGCAAGAAAATACACCAGGAAGCACTATGGGGTATTAGCAACACACTACTAGACAAATAGAGAATAAAGATGAGAAAATGCAACACAGAACATTTGCTTTAGGGATAAGAGTGGCATTTACAAAGAATGTGTGAAAACAAGTCTGAGTGGAGGACTCTGTGTGACCAGTTCAGTTGCAAATTTTTCTTTACAAACTGAGATTTTTATCCATGCAACCCTTTTGCAAATGACCAAGCCAGGTTCCTCAGCCACATACCCCTCCCTTTCTGCCCACATATTCTTTTCCTAAAAAGAAATCTTAAAAAGGAAGCGAGAGTAGTGCCCAAGGATTACAAGAGATCAGGCAAGCGAACAACATGTGCTTTAAGGAAGTATTTACATTCAGGTTATGCTTCTCTTAGTATCAAGCAAATACTATGATGGCAGATGGCTACTAAATTAAATTACTAGTGAGCCAGTTGCATGCCTAGCAATGCCATACAATAGTCTATGAATAATTAACAGATGACATATGACAGTATATCTACCTTTATTCAGAATTACAGACCATCTCAACTGAAAAGATATCACATTGATATTTGACAGACTGCATTTAAGTTAAATCTGGAAACTTCTGTGTTCAAATTTAAAAAGCAAAAAATAGGAAATGCAGGGAGTCTAAGATACCTTGCAAAACCTTGGTGCCACAGAAAGCCATGGGATGTGGTAGCAGTCATGACATTTCACTTTACTACATATATAGGTTAAAAACTGACAGATACTCACTGAGGACTGTAAGGAGATCTCTTTACCAGACAAATCTGCCTATGTCCAGAATATTGGAAAACTTCCTTTTTGAGAACTAGCTGTTAAACAGCCTAAAGCCTTCTATGTATGTGTCCACGTAATAATTAAATAGTCAGTGTCCCATCAAGGCAACAGGTTGTTTAACTTTGATGCTTAGATCTTGTGGTGTGAAATACTTACTAGTGACATAAGAAAAGACAAATTACAAGTCTGGCTTACTGCCTTGATGGCTGACAAGGTATTTAGGTTAGCTGGATGTAGAGATAACTTCAAGGAATTTCAGAAAAATCTAAACAAGTGGGTGAACTGACAACTGAAGTGGAGAGAGGTCAGATGTTGAGAAATGTTGAATAATAAATTGAACAGAAGAGTTTAACCTCCTTATTCTCTGCAGGGTTAACACATCACTAATCAAATACACCCAAGCATCACCACATACATGCTTCAACAAAAAAGTCTGCTCAAAGTGCTGACTTGATTTCAGGTTTAACTATGCCAAAACTCTGCAATATAAAAATGTTAAGGATTTTTTTTTTTTTTTAACACAATTCAATATGAAAAGCTCATTTGGAACACTACACACAGTACAAGTCATCCTAATTTAGATAAGCCTTACCATTTTATTTTAAAAATACTTCCTTTTCATACCAAGTTCTCCCCTGAGAAAAGTTTTCATCCCTACCATACAGGAACTCATTCAGAACAACAGCAGTCAATGAAGCTGCATCATTAGCATCACTCCACTAGTCATAGGGAGCATCTGGAAAAATCCTAAAAAGAACACAAAAGCTGCTGCAGCAGCAGAGACCTTCCAAAGAAGGAAGGTCTCTGGCTAGCTGAGCCCCTCTCTTCCCATCAAAACAGCAAGTCATAGGCAGCAACCAGAATACCGAACCCAAGTCACATCAGATGCTAAGGAACAGAAGTGGCACAGTTCTGAACAAAGGTCAGGTCTAAACAGCAAAAGCCTACCTAAAGAGCACTGCAACAATCTAACAGCTGTTAAAAACTAGAGCAGCACCGCTAATTGAGCAGGGACCTTACCCTGTGTGCACTGTTGCAGTAGAACTGTCACATCTCCTACATCAGTGACACAAAATGCAGAAACACAGCACACACATGCTGCCTCAGAAATCCTAATAAACCCGTAGCGAACCACAGGCGCCTATGGAGCAGGCAGTAGGAAGACTGAAGATTTCCCCTCGGGGAAAGCAGCATTCAGGTGAGCAGAGTTTTCCCCTTGAGAGCACTGTGCAACACCCAGGTGCACCACTGCAATGCCGGCAACAAGGAGCCCACCCTCACCTGCCTGCCCAGTCCCTGCCAGCCAGGGCAAGAGCTGCCCCATTCCTGGGGAGCTGCCTGCTTCCCTGCTCCCACCCACACACCTCCCGCCTTGCGTTTCAGCAGCTGCAGAGCAAGCCAATTCTACCAACGGAGTATGATAAACTCCACCTGCCAAAGGGGTTCCCGCGAACCTCTCCGTAGCCTGAATCAGGCGGACTGACCCAGCACCACCCAAGACAGGCCACCAACCCGAGATACTTCACAGGAAACAGACTGGATAATTTGCAGAGCTGCATCACATGTGACAGTCAAATACTTTCCATTATCATCCCCACCCAAATTCCCTTTGAGATAATTTGGATAAGCAGCTAAAAACCATACTCAATCTTTCAAACAGTCCAACAATGAGAACTTCAGGTGTCCAGGATGAAGCTGTCAGTGAGATGACTCTTGCCACTCGCTCAGGGGTTAGGTGCCACGGTCCAACAGATTGCTGCTGCCAACCCGTGGGGCCAACCTGCCCGAACCCCTCGAAGGACGTGCCGCAGGATTCGTGCACTGGATGGCTTGGAGACCGCATGGGCAAGGGGACAGCCTGCGCAGCTGGGCCACCAGCACGTCTTCTAGGAGCTGCAGAGGCTCAGCGGGCTCAGATGCCACAGATGCCCGGCACAAGCAAAATTAACTGCAAAGTTATCCACAGCACAGCTTTATAGGACAGCTTTGGGCTACCTACATTTTCCTGTGCTACTCTAAGGGTCCCGAAGATTATTTTGGCCACTCTGCAGGCCATTCTCCCTGTGGTAGGATTGTGAAACAGCAGAGAGCCCTCTCCTTAGCAGGGGACTGCCCTTGTTCTGAGTACAAGGCAGTATTAAGGCAGTTTAAGTCACAAATGAGAAATTTGCAAGTTGCTGCAGGGTCATTTAAGCAATAGTTTCACTTACATTTTAAGAGATTCAAAATAGTTATGTGACCACCTTACATCTCAGCTCTGCATAGAGCAGATATGAATGACTGCCTCTTGCAAATCAATACTGTTTATTGCGTGCTTTAAATCAATAAAGGTTTCCTCCACAGAGTAAATTCTTCTAAAACAGTGATTAGGCATTTGAGGAGAACTAAATAGTTTCATTGAACAATACCATTAGTCCTGAAACATCAGCTTGACATCCCAGCCAGAAAGCACTTTGTCAAAACTAATTAATCCCCACAGCACCTCTATAAGATTGAGAAAGCAATTCATCTGCTTTTTAAATGTGTTGGGTACTTATGTTGCAGAACATTGTGGCTGGGGTGGAAGCCGTAAGTACCAGTATAAACAGAGAACAAACCAAGCCAGCAGAACCCATCCAAAAGCATGAAAAACCAGAGAACACTGACAGCTGTAGGATTTGGCTTCTTTGCATCTTCCTGTTACGCACCAAACCTCCTGTGACTATCCAGAGAGTCTTCCAGATGTCACTTGACTGGATGAGTGGCAGTGAAAAGCAGTTATTATTCTATTGGGAGCAGTTTTGTCTGTTGTTTGTTCAGCCAATTATCTATGCATGTAGCTTAAAAGGGAGGGGGGAGCAGTAACCTTAGGCTCTGTGAACAAGAACTCTGGGTTTTATTTGAGCACTTAAAACTAAGTCTTCATTACCACAAGCAAAGCACATAACCTTACTAAACAGGTCTCACAAATGGCAACCAGCCAGCGTAAAAAGTATTTCTCTCCAAGGAAGTGGTCGATCTACATAGCTGTCATATATCTGTATGTAGTAGCACTAGTCTACATACCTCCACCTGACTTTGCCTAACTGCTGCCACCCCCTTTTATTCATTTATTTTTTTCAGCTAACACTGCCCTGCTGGTGGGGCACTCAAGGCCACCAGGTTCAGGCAGCCAGCCCCTGCACAGGGAGAACATCAGCAAGGCTTTCCTAAGCCAGCTGTATGGTCTCTCCCTCTCTTTGAGAAAGACTTGAAGTTCTCCCGTACTTGACACAACCGAGCATCAAGTCAAGCCCAGAACATTTCAATCCTGGCAGACAGCAAGATCAGCAGAGTCTCCATAAAGCGTGCAGGAACGCAGTGTGGGGCGGTGACGCTCCTCGGCATGCTGAGCAGAGTGCAAGGCTAGCCTTGGCAGTGCGCAGTCACCTTCAGGAGCACAGAATATGAATCAATCATTTACTAATAGATTCCTCCAGTAACTGAGATAAGAGCCCAGTCTGAAAAGGCGGTGTGGCAGGCCAGTGACGGGACCACCCTCAGCCACCTAGCACACATCACTTCTTTATGTACAAGTTATTTTGTTAAACTTTTTTGGACAAGTCTTCCAATAAATTTTCTGGCACAAACTAGAGGAATTTAAATCAGATTCAGACATGGAAAAGTTTGCTGCAAACTCATCTTCCCATAACTGTGTTAGCTATGAAGACAGCAGTAAGAATTACACATTTAGGAGACGCTCTACCCCACTGCTGGTTTCACCTGGGCTCCAGCAAGTGAAAATCCACTCTCCCTGTAAAACTTGGTCAGAAATCACAGGGCAAAGCTAAGCACCTCCAGCTCTGGGAACACCTACTCGGTTGGGCTGGCAGAGAGCCTGACCATGTCAAGTGCCTGGGGACAGTTTCACAAGTGCACCCTCAGCAGCATTCCCGGGTTGCCACCGGAGCCAGCCCCACTCCCACACCTCCTAGCCTCCAGCTCAGCCCCAGCCGCGCCATCCCAACTTTTATGCGTAAGCATACACAACCGGGATCAACTGTTTCTGTAAATTTCAGCCAGACCAGCTTCTGGACCTCTCTCCCTGCACTGATACGGAATTTTACTCTGGCAGCAGCAGCCGCTTAAGGTCCCCCATCAGCAACACCACTGAGCACCTGCCCCAGGTGACCCACATGGCAGCCAGCTCTCACCTGCCATATCCACACTGTCTGAGGTTTACTAGCCAATTTCTGGCCATTCCACTGGATGGAGATCAAGATAACTACTTCAGTATGAAAATACATGACCTACATAGGGATGAAATTGTTGATCCCCTTGCCAAGTAAGTTTCCAGTCTGTGGTGGTGTCACTAACTTCACAAGCCATCAGTCTTTGAGGCAAAATTAAAAGACTGATCTTGTGAGCAAGATGACCTTGCCAGAGCAGAAGATGAAGCTCAACCTACATATTTCTAAACAATGTGATTTACAGAGATTCCTTCAAAAGCAATTCTGATCTTTTAAGACTCAGAATTCCCCAAGATGCATTAAAAAGCTGCTGAGCTGAACAAAGCTTCACATTTTTCATTTTTTTCACATTCCATAGGGAAGATAAAATAATGCTTTTAGTAGTTCTAAAGTCACTGCCAACATCCGCTGTCACTACACACGTGTGCGTACCACACCTTTAGCAGCGATGCCCTTGTTAAAAAGCATGGTACCTGTTGTTTCCAGCTACCCTCCCCAATTTAAAGTGAGTTTACACAAGTGAGGAAGCACACTGGCTCTGAAGGCAGTCCCTGCAGTCTCCAAAACGATCGATACATCCTACCACAGAGTTTGTCTGGGGAGTTTCGGGGAAGAAAAAAAACAACCCAGCAACAAAACAACAAAGTTTGATTTTTCATAACTGAAGAGGTCTGATTATTTCAGCTCCAATCCACTTTTTCCAATTACAGGGTGCAGCCTGAGTTAATTCATCTTGGAAGACTCTTGATATTAATAAATTAAAAAAATTTCAAGTGTCACCATAATCTTACCTGCTGTCCTTGTCTCCCTATATATTAGCACTTATATAAACCAATTAATTTTCATTTACTGTGGAAAAAAAAAATATAAGAACAGCACAAGTCCTACACATGAAGCCACCTGTTCCCAGAGATGGCACTTAGATGACTATGAAGACTGCATTTCTGTCACTCACTTCTGTACCCATGGAAAATGGTTATCAACAGCTTTATGGGCACACACTGAACTGCCTGTTCTTTATAAAACAATCAGCTATTTCGGGGAACGTAAACATGAGAAAGCAGCAGATTCACATACATATGACAGGGTGTTTGGCTAGCTGTCAGTAAAGAAAGGCAAGAGCAGGCATCAAACTAGCAGCCTTCAGCTGCATGACCTACACTGCTGCCAGTGATGAAGAAAAACCTAGGGAAATGCTCCATCTTTGAGAATTTTTCTGTCTTCTCTTTATGCTTACTGATTTTCATCTACAGAAAAGCACAGCTCTTTTTATTCTTGCTGCTTTTCATTGCCCTCCCTTCTTCTAGCCCTTTTATTCTGGAGAACTCCCACATTTAAGTTAGCTATATTTAGCTTTATTCCAGTGACTGTAATTATGCTGTAGGCAAATAATCCAAGTAGTGGACAGCTACATATCAACTTATAGCATGATGTTCACATTTCTAAATCTTTAATACAGGAAGTTTGGAGACAAAGTGTGCAGAGCAGACTGGGGATGAAAAACTTCGAGATGAGAAAAATGCAGAGGAGAGAAAATACTCTGCAGTATTTCACATCAAGTCTAGAAGGCAGACCTAGAGGGGCATGGCTAGATGATTGTGCTCTCTATATGACATGCCTAGCTTTTCTTCAGTAAGATCCTCAGGATCAGCAAACCTGAATCTTCCCAAATAAATAGGTGGCCCTAACTATTTTAAATGCACATGGTCTTCTACACGTGACAACAGATACATTGGCACATATTGGCCCTGAACCTTGGCAAATCTCTTCCTTAATTCTCTTTACCACAGCTCTACTTTGGAGGTTCAGACTGGAAAAACCTCCATATGGAGTAGGAAGGGATTTCAGGGAGCAACTGCAGAATCTGGGCTTTCATACAGCAAATGTCTCCAACCCTTTACACCAATAACAGCCTTCAAGAAATGAAGGACTATCAACTGAGGCACTGCTGCCTCCCAAAACTGAAAACATCTGCTGCTGTTAAGTAGCTTCACCAAAGTGAAGCTAGAAGTACTCCTGTTTCACTAGCTTTCACTCTCAACAGGAGGCCAGTGATTGGGGTAAAATGAGAAGTTCAACCAGCTCCATCTAAAATAACCTAGAAAAAACTGCTTACACCACCATGCCAGTAGGAAGAGTACAAGAACACAAATACTGGAGAGTGGAACAGGTTATCAGGCATTTCCAAATCCTCAGTGCAATCAGGAAGCTTCTGGGTTGGAAGGCAAAGAGAAGTGAAGAAAACTATCTTCTTCCAAGATGGTTTGAGAGAGAGCAGAGGTTCCCCTAAACCTGGTGTAAAACACCCAAGGACAGCACACCCACCACAACCCAGATACCCACCTCTAACCCTCACGTCTGATGAAAGCAGAAACCTCATTCGGAGCACTGTTGGTGCAATTCCTGATTCACACTGATGTTTAAGAACAGGCAGCAGCTGGTGCTAATGTTTTGAGACACCATTCTTATTTTCTGTTTGGTCATCAGCATAGCAGCTTACAGCGCAGATGCACCCTCTGTGTTAAAGCAAGCAACCGGGACAACTCTCTGGTATGTTTTACCAAATGGTATGTACTGGTGCATACCTGAAAGATCATGCTTGCTTTTAAAACTAGCAATGACAAATTTCTTCTTCCCCTAGCTCAGTGAGGTTTGATCTCCCATTACACTGTATCCAAGTCCTGAATTATCTAATTTTAGACAGATCTATAAAAAAGTGAGCTACATGAGCTTCCTTTTACACAAGGAAAAACTCAGGAGGGTTGTGGTTTTTTTCCCACCTGGTCACTAGAACTGCCTTACAGCTTTTTTTACCCGAAATTCTTGCTTATAAGGTACCTTGCTTCTTTTCTGTTACACCATACCACAGGTACAGTAATGGTTAAGTCACAATATTCTTCAGATTATTTAACCTTAGATGATTTCCCCAAATGTTCTAACACCCACAGGCTTCCCAGGACTGCCCTGAAGTCTAGTATACCCTTAAAAAGTACAATGTAGAAGCGCTCTGACGTGCAGTTGCTTCAGTCAAGATTTGAGGCATCTGAGCATCACTCAAGTCAGCTTTACAGGGGAATGCGATGTCACCAGGTGCCAGGGACTTCGTACTGGCAAAGTCTAATGGCCTCTCTCAGCAATAGCCCATCTGCAGGACTGGTGTCATGCGTTACACGAGAGCTGGAAAACCACCAGCCCAGCTTTTGATTTCGTACAGTCCAACGCCCTCTGAGGTCCCACCTTACAGCCCCTGCCTCCCCTTCCCTGCTCCTGACACCCCCCTGTGCGCCCACAGCCAGGCCTGCTTCCCTAGCAGCCTATTAAACCAACCTCAGCACGACTATAAACCTGACACCAACTGTTGTCACAAAAACAATGGGCAAGCCCATGCCCTGAAGCTAGATGGTATCCCTGCTCGTGTTTATTTCCACTAAATTAAGCTAGAATGAAAGATTTAGGAAAGGTTTAAAAACCTGTGCGTCCTATCTTTAGCTACCAGTTGTTGCTCCCTGAATAAACTGATCAGGTATTACAAAGGTACAGTCCCACTGACAAGCAACTGGGTTGCCCCAACACATACATCTTCATCCACATCCCTCAAACTTGCAATTTTACAGCCATGTTTCCTAATAACTATTGCTTCTCGCTGGGTAAAAGACAGCATGTGTAAGCACAGCACACAGAAGGAACTGTAGCAAATACACAAACCAACCTCTCAGCTGCAGCAATGTTGAAGATGACTTGTAAAAAGCCACACTTACAAATATTCAAACATAAAATACACTGATAAAGCTCAAGGATCTGTGTGCAAATCAAGTTCACTACCACAGAGAGTAGTTATCTTATGACAAGGCGATCAGAAATTCCCCATCAGCTAGTTTTCACAGACAGTGTTAATTAGTTAGAAAAGAAACTTCTTCCCTGTGTGTCAGAGCAGGGTTCCAAACCATACAAGCACGTGGTCCCCCAGGTGATGGGTTAAGTGTCATGTCACATATTTGTTCTAGTGTTGGACCAATAAACCCTTCAAAACCTTGAGGATTTTCAGGGGGAGTGTCCAAGGCAGCTTGTTTTCTTGGTAGTGCTACTGGAAGATGAATCAGATGCAAAGCTTGTCAGGGCCGTGTATATTCAGGTGTATTTCTATGTGCACGACAAATATGGCATGTGATACAAGTTATCAGTATGTGTTTGAATATCCTCCTCTAACAGCGGTGAGTAGGTAATGGTTCTGCGACAGCTCAGTACACATGCATAAAGAAGGCACCCATTTAGTAACTTCTGTCATTTTTGAGTCACTAACCCAGGACATATGAGAATTTTTATAAGCCAGTATTAGGCCTATTAGATTTTTCACTTGTCTTCGTTCTCTGTAACAAAATAAAGATGCCAGGAAAGCGTTCCTAATTTAATCTTGTATTGACTTTTATTAAAAAACACATCTTGAAACTGCTGTGTTACTAGCCCTTCTCAACCACACTGCTGAACCAGAAGCCCCAAAATGAGTTCCAAACTCCTGGCTGGCAGCAGGTTACATTTGTGTACAGTACACAGAAGGATTATTCCTGGAATGCAGAACACTCCTTGAAGTCTTGTAAAATGGGACAATCATTCACTTTCATGCTTAACAAAAAACATCTAAGTAGAACTGGAGAGAAGGCAAAGTACTGACATCCCACCAACAACGGAAGCCCCTTCAGGGGACTTATTGCTGGGGCAAGGGGAAGAAAGGAAAACAAATTCAGGAATTACACTAGGTGCCCCAGAACAAGGAGAACACTCACTGTCAGATGGGGGAAGTGCATAAAATTTATCAACGACAAACCGCACATTCAGACGGTTGGAACTTCCAGCTCATCAAGATGGATTTTTGAGTTGCTGTGTCTGGGAACTTCAGCTAACAGAGCATTACGTGTGAAATTTAGAAACTTCTGATTTCAACAGAAGTAGTTGAGCCTCCCGCACGCTCCAGCTACCGTACACTGGCTTACCATAGCTGCCTCAAGCACAGAACTAGAACGCGCTAGGACAGAACACCGCTTAGAAAATCACTCGTGTCTTGACAGTGGACTCTTCCCTGTTTCTCTTAAAGCGAGCAACACAGGGAAAGAGCTCCTCGGGGCAAGCAGGAGCGAGAGGAGACCGCTGGGAAGCGGGAGGCAGACCGGGGCAATCAGAAACACACCCCGAAGTCAGCGACCTCCGTGGTCGCCACGCTCGCCGAGGCCGCAGCGCTGCCTGCAGAGGCGGGCCGCGACGCAGGATAGGACCCACCGGCGCCCCTCCGACCCTGCGCTGCCAGCCCCCCCGGCCCCACCGGGCCGCCGCTGCTCGGGGGGGGGGAAGCAGGCGGGCTCCCCACCCCCGCCGCGGTTCGGGTGGCAGCGCCGGTGCCGGCTGCCCTACACTCACGCCCTGCGGGCAACGCAGGTCCGCAAGATGTCTGGAGACGGGGGAGGCGGCGGGTCGCAACGAGAGGACAAAACAGCCGCCGCGAAACTCGCCGACCTCCCGCCATCCCTCGCCTCCCGAGCGGCAGGCAGGCGCCCGGCGCCCTGCCGGGGCCGCGGGTAACGAAGCGACCGTCCTGTCCCTTCCCTGCCCTGCCCTCCCGCGGAGCCAAACCGGAGCCCGCCCGGCCGGCAGCAGGTACCGACCGGGCAACTTGGGAGCGATGAGAGGACGCTCCGAGGAGCCACACCGGCCGCCCGCAGGTCCCCCCCGGGAAGGGGAGAAGAGGGACCCGGAGCGGCGCCCCCCTCCCTGCCCGACCCCCCCCCCCCCCGGCCCCGCCGCCGCCGCCGCCCACCTGTCGCGGGGGTCGACCCAGCTGGTGGTGCGGCTGCCGTGGTCGATGTAGTACACCTTCCCGTCGTAGTCCCGCGCCTCCTCCCAGCCCTCGGGCAGCGGCAGCTCCTTCCGCGGCATCGTCCCCACCAACGGCCGCGCTGCCCCATCCACCGCTCCGCTCCGGGACGGGACGGCGGCGGGGAGGGGGGGGGGGGGGCGGCTCCGGGGCAGGGCCGGGCCGGGCCGGGCCTCCCCTCCCGCGGGCGGCGAGGAGCGGTGCGGGGGCCGCACCGGCCCAGCCGCGCAGGGAGGCGCCGCCGCCGGGCAGCCTCACATGCCGGCCCCGCGGCGGAGGCGGGGCGCGGAGCCGGCCGAGGCGGGCCGGGCCGGGCCGAGGCGCCCGGCCCCGCACCGCGGCGCGGCGGGGGCGGTCCGGGGAGGGCGGCGGGCGAGCCCACGGTCAGCCCTGCGGCGCGGGAAGCCGCGGCCCGCCCGGCCCCTCACGCCTCCATTTCCTGCTCCGCCAAGCGGCGGCGGCCCGGCGAGTCCCGGGGCGGCTCCGCCCCGCCCACCCGCGGCGCCCCGGGCGGGGGATGCCGGTTCTGAAAGGCCCCGCCCCGCCCCGCCGCCGCGCGCACCAGGGCGCCCCCTGCCGGCGGGGAGCGGGGGGCACCTGCGGCGGGTGCCGGTGCCCGCGCGGCCGGCGGGGCGGGGCGGGGCGGCCCCTCTGAGGAGAAGCCCGGGCGGTGGCGGGTGGCGGTTGCCGCCCCGATGGCCGAAAACGCGGCTCGGGGTCCGCTCGGTGCCCCCCGCGGAGGGGTGCTGGCCCTCGCGGGGACAAGCGCGGAAGCTCTTCCCCGGCCTGGGGGACGTCCCTCGGGCCGTGGGGTGTCCCCGGGCCGCGGCTGGCCCCCCGGCAGGGCTGGGCCTCCCGCCGCCCCGCTGGGCTCCCCGCTGGGGCGGCCGCCGCCGGGCCCCGAACAACCGACGGAGCTGCCCACGCGGGTCTCGGCGCGGGTGGCGGTGGAGAGTTTCCCACTCCTGCGGCTTCGAGAGCGAAAGCCCTTCGCGGCCGGCTGTGTAGGTGCGGTAAGACCGTCGCCAGAAGGCAGGGTCCTAAAAATAAGCACGAGACAGTCCCAGGTACCACCCCGTAAGCCGGCGGGTGGGTGGCGGTGTCCACGCTGCGGGGCGCGGCACCCCTTCCACGGCGGCTGCGGCCAGTCCCCGAGCAGCAGTGCGGGATGGAGGGAGCTACGAGGACGTGCCCTCCCCAGTCCTCTGTCCCCAGATTTCAGTAATTTGGGCTTGGAACAGACCGCCCATGGCAAAATGTCCCAATAAAAGCTCACGCAACGGCATGCGACCGGGCCACGAGCTGAGGCGGGCGACCTACGCGGCGTGGCAATGAGGGGAGTCTTGTATGAGGTAGCGTTTTCCCCAGGGAGCACCAGCCAACGCTGGTTTCCTACCATCAAGGGTGGGGGGAAAGCGAGAAGTTTTGTAGAGCTCCAGCTATTGAAAGAGCAGAATGGAGTGGGGAACCCTGCCAAGCGCAGGGGTGGAAAAGGAAACTGGAGGATGGGAAGAGGGGAGCCCCAAAGGGCCGGAGAGGAAAAGTAAAAGCAAGAAAGACAATAGAAATAACATCTCATTTTTCTGCCAGATTTTGAGGGTAAGATAACTTCTTTCAGGCTTTCTGACAACCTGCTGGGAGTCAGAACTGCTAATTCTCCGGAGGCCAAAGCAGAATGCAGTAGCAGTTGGCTGATGAAGTGGTTGAGCAGGGAAGAAAATGAAGACAAGTAAAACTGAAAGTGAGGCATTTGGAAAATAGCCTGATTTAACCCCATTTTATCTGACGCCAAACTTGGAGGGGGCCATTGAATGTGTTGCTTTTATGAACAGGACCATACACAAAGCTTTTAAATTAATAATAAAGCAAGAATAAGGGAATAAACGCTGTATCTGTCCACAACTCTAAACGAAGCTTGCGGTTTCTTTTGGAAGCAAAGACTTGGAGCACTGGGAGCAGTGCCGCTCCAGCGAGCAGACACCAGGACCGCCGGGAGTCCTGGGCTGACGCCAGCGGTGTGCAATGGATTTGTGCGGGGCACTGGGCTAGTCACTGCGGCTGTCATTTTCTCTTTGCTGCTTTTAATCTCATGGATAATGGTGTTTCTCTCTTTGTAAAACACTCAGCAAAGTACTTAAGACATTTAAAAGGGGGAACTGTAACAATAGAAGAAAAATCAGCAACAACTAATGTGTTTAAATATTACAAGACAAGAAGCGAATAACAAAGTGAGAACAAATTAGTGTGTATTTTCATGTTCCTGTATTTGTGGTCTTATGTTCAAGCACAGACGTACTTCCAAAAGGCATGTCTTGTTTTAAAGTGCTTTTTGAAATTTTCAGAACATGTATAGATCATCTAGAGAAAGGCTATATGTAAAGAAGCCGAACAAATACCTTTTCTTTTCCAGATGTCATCAACTGTGTTTATGAAGAAAGTAATTGTGTAATTTTTTTTTAAAGATAATTGCTTTTGAAATAAATATCTCAGAAAATATTTGCAGGTAGTTCTGACTCAAGTCAAAAGATCTTATTTTTCCACTCCTCTTTATTTTTTTACTCAGAAAAAAAATGCCTCTCATTGAACCGTATGAATTTATGAATGTAATCAGGAATGTGCGTGTGGTAACTTACTCCCTTTTACCACTTACACTCACAACAAAAGAATTCAGCGTTATCAGAGTCTGTTTGAACTGTAAAGCAATAAACAAACAGGTGATTGTTTTCACATGAGCAAAGAAAGGGAAGGTTTGGTTCATAGGTAAGCTCTTACCTATGTGAAAAGGAAGAACAGAGCAGAGAACAAAGTCTGTAGAAGGCTCATTTTTTTTTTGCTGTGGGGGTCAATGTCTCCAGCATGACCTCATGTGCGGCACACCGCCGTCCCGTCCAGCTTTGCAGAGTCCACAACGGGCCGGGCAACAAATTATTCAGTAACAAGAGCAGCCATTTTCTGTTGCTGATTTGTTTTGGAGCAGCTGGTTGCTTGCTGCTTGGGGTTTTTTTTCCTAATACATTCAAAAGTCTATATTTTTGTACTCAACACTTAAAGCTCTATTCTTAATTGACTGCAAATAACACAAACACAAATGTCAAAAGCTACTAGAGCACAATATTGCTCTCTTAGCCAATATCTTCAGGTGTCTGAACTGAAATAGGAGAAAAAATGGGTTTAAATTCAATTGCCAGGAAACAATTGCATTTACCCGAAATACCACATTTTTGGTTAAAATCTCCAGCATTGTTCAACTGGAATCAATCATATTGTTTCTGTGGAGGGTTACCTTGTCCTTCTAGAAAGCCTCTTCCCCACCCTGCTCGCCCCCAAACTGTATGTCGATTTTTTTCAGTTTCCAAATGGCATTTTGGTTTTTAAAAAAAGTCAAAATCAGGTGTGGAAATATGGAAGATTTCATTTTGGAAGTAACCCAAAGCCCTCCTGCTTTCAGAAGCTGTTTCCAGCCTGGCAAGAAGAGCAGAGGTGCCCATGAGGCGGGGAAGAGCACACACAACCTGCTGTACTTTCCAGTCCCAACATGAAAGGAACTTTCTGTAAACATTGGCAAACCTGCTTCATTGTTTTCTTTCAAACTACTCCTTAAAAGACCCATTGGTTCAGGCCTTAAAAAAAAACAACCAAAAAGCAGCTGACATCCGCAAAGCCGTCCTATTGCTCTGGCAGGTATTGGCTGGGTCTTGCCTGGTGTCCTGCCGGTCCCTGCACCCCTTGTTCCAGACAAAGCAGTCGGTTTGTTCTGTACACACACGGCTCTTGGGTACAATGCTCCCTCACACACAGTGAGGTGTAGCCTGGGTGAGATGTGAGGAATGGTGAGAGTTTCAGGTTCGTCTGGCAAGGTGAGTATTAAACAGGACCTGTGCACCAGGCTGGGTTTCCCACTACCCTGGGAGGTCTGCTGGCTGGATTTCTGCTGGTTTGGCCTCTCGCAAGAGGGTTGTAAGAGATCCCCAACTAGTTTGTGAAACAAGATGCTATAGAATCATAGAACCGTTCAGGTTGGAAAAGACCTTTAAGATCATCAAGTCCAACTGTTAACCTAGCACTGCCAAGGCCACCACCATGTCCCTGTTTAACTATGCCCTAACTGGGACTTGCTCTTTAGGAAATGTGCTGATCACTCTTCCACAAAGTGCATCCCCGCAGGGAGATGCTACTCTGGTCAGGTTTGCTACATGGGCAGATCCTTAGTGATCCAACAAGCCTGCTTAACTCTTTGACCTTGTTGTACGGAAAGCAAAGCTCTGGGATATTTTGTCCCTTCAGGCTATAGTTAAGGTTTTACTTTCTGACAATTTTGGTTTTTCTCCTGTTTCCCACCTCCCATATTACTGAAGGGCAGAGCTGGGAGCACTGATCAAACCCCAGGGGATGTCAGTAGTTCCCCAAAGTGTATTGGGAGAGCATACAACTATCCTGCTGTATTAAAAACAAACCTGCTTTTTACTTTTTATTATGTTTTCTGATTTATGGTTTTATACATTCTTAGGTGTCTATGCAGGGAATAAAATGCTGAGGTAGGTGTTAGCAAATATCCTTGAACATACCCAAGGTCCTGTAGTGTAAAAAGGCTCTTGTATCTGACTCCTAAGCTCACTGTAGAAGGAGAAGCCTGAAGTTCACAGAGGCACTGGTTGCACCAGGTGTCAGCAAACCAGACTCAAGGCTTTGTGGTTCCCGAGTGAGGAGTTCACAGTCCCGTTGGTGGCTGGCTTTGGTGTCAGCACCTTAACACAGGGTTAAGAAGCTCTTATCCCTCCAGCTTTTGTTTCTGTTCTCACCCTGACTGACAGCTCCGGCCACCCGAGCACAGCTGTGTGTAGGAAACGTCGCTGCTCCCCTAGACAAACCACCCGGTCCCTGATCTCTTCTTCAGGAGTTGCTTATTTTTTCTTTTATCCCATCATCCTGGGTTGCAGCGTGACCCACCAGACACCTGCACTTGCACAGTGAAGCAGCCAACAAATGGACTTAAACCACACAGGCTTCTCCAATGGCCTTGTGTCAAAGCTAGCAGAGTGGAAGAGAAAGGGCAATCAATACAGAAATTTTAAAAACTGAGTAAAATAAAAAGGCCAGCTGGAAAATAAATGTGGAAAGGTTTAAGACCTACTTGTCATAAGCCAATCAAACTAAATAAAGGTTTCTGACAAAGAGAAAGGTTTAATTCAGCCTTCTTTTATCAAAGCCTCAGGCAGTGGGTTCTGGATTTCTAATGTTAAATTTCCAGCTACCTTTGTTGTGCTGTTTGTCATGAACAGCATTAGTAAACATAGTGCAGTTCTTTATGCTACCCTAAGCATTGAAAAAATTGAGCAGAATCCCCCACATTTGGTTGTTAAGTAGTAAATATATTACTTGCTTTTGTGAGTGCATAGGATAAAATTGTGTAGCTAAGGGAAAAGTCAAGAACACGTCACATGGCAGCTAAAACAAGATTGAAAAGTAAAGGCAAGAGACCTAGGGGTGAGTTGGAAAGCTACAGCCTTAAGAAGCCTCAGCCCCTGCAAGTCTTGTGAAAATACAAGTGCATTTGCAGCACCAAGCCTGTAGGACTCTGTCCAAATCGACCCTTCCCCAGCCTTCAAGCCTTGACCACCTCGTGTGTCATGGGAGGACTCAGGAGTTCTCAGGCGTGCACTGACCAAGTGCTCTTTGAGTTACAGCTGCATCACTGCACCCTTGAACAACAACCTGCCAGGTCTGAAATAATTTTCTTCCAGCCCTTTGCTCTGGATATTTTTTTGGTTACTCCGTTTAGAAGTAGCTTGCTGTAATTCGGAGCTGAGAGTGTGTTAGGGCCATTATACAGGGCTGTTTATGAAAGAGGGCGAGATACTGTGGTCTGTAGGACAGTCCCCAGCCACTGCTGAATCAGGGTTCTCCCAAGCCACGGGTCAATATTTACACCAGCGCAAATGTTCAGGCCGTCCCCTGCCACCGGCAAGGCTGGCTCTAACACGGCAACATCATTAACCTCCAAAGGCAGGAAAACCATCCGTCAGCTGAGCGCTGCCTTGGAAGAATGGGATACGTCACAGGACACCTGTGATAGGGAGAGTCCTCATGATTCCTGGGGCTGTTGAGGCTGCCACGAGCACATCACTCAGCCACGGGTTTACTCTGTGTCGCCTTCACCATCCTTGGCACTTTGTACACCTGCACCAAAGATCTTTATCTTTCAGCAAACAAGCCTGCAGCAAGGGAATAAATTCCTAACTATGACCTTTGGGTGCTCTGAGATTTTTTTCACCTACAAATAAAACAGGATTTTTTTTTCCCCCAAACAACCCTTATCTCTGTTGTTTTATTAGATCCTTGTGTGCCCACTGGAAGCACCGCACTGCAATCTTTCCTTGACATTGCTGGGAAGATCAGGCCTCTGTCTTCCCTGAGTGTGTGGACATCCCTTGCAACGTACACTAGGAGCCGAACGTGTGTTTTCTACTTTGCAATAACTGAGAGTTGCTTAACCTAAATGGGAGACCACTCCACCGAAGCCGGAGCTGCTCTCATAGTGGTGAGAGTCTCTGATCCCAGTGTGAGCCCCTGTGCCAATCCCCAGGTGCTTGGCTGCCACCCATGGCTCAGCAGCAGCTCTTGGCAGCTGCCACCCAGCCGCCCACCCAGCCGCTCGGCGTGGGGCTCTGCTGAGCTCGGCGGGAGCCGAGGCCGTAGCACCAGCACCGAGCTCCTCAGCAAAGGCAGGGGCAGGTCTGCCCTCGGCAGCCAGCCCTGGTGCTGCAGGTGGGAGTTAGGAATAGGGCCAAACACTCAGTCACTCTCAGTTATAAAAAAAAAGTTTAAAAGTTTCCATCAACCTGTCGTGGAGAACACACACGACAGAAAAATCAATTGGTTTGGTATCAATCGCTATTTTTACTGCCCCATTATTTGTTCAGAAGTTAGGGAGACCTCCTCCCATAAGCAGGTTTCTCTTGGTCAATTGTCAGCTCTCCAGCCACAGAGCTGCCACAGCACTCCACCTTTCCGGCCTGAAAATATGAACTTCTGCATTACTGCCAGTGTGGCTTGTGAGTCTCAAACCCAGAGTCGCCTACAACCCTGTGCGGGTGTCCCTCGCCGGCAGAGTGGGGCGGTGGGACGTGCACAGGACGCAGCACGGCTGGAGCTCGTCCTTATCAAGTGTGACAAGTGCCTTCGGCTGCATGCAAGGAGGGAAAAACCTGCACGTGTGCAGGCTTGTAAAAGGAAATGTGGCTATGTGCACTGATACCGGTAATTGTTTTTGAGCTGGAAAAACACCACGGTGCCATTGCCATGTCATGTCACAACAAGCTGGCCAAGGACCACCGCGGACCGGAGCTGCACAGGCACCACTGGAATGGCAACATGTGCCTGACCCAGGGCAAGGGAAGCAAAACATATTTAGTTTTGCCCGCATGCATTATGTTTCTAACCCTACGGATGTGACTTTTCTGTTGGGGCTCGTTTTACACTAGGATAGCAAGAAAAGGGCACTGCAGGTGGGATTTCTGTTGTCTAGCATGAGGCGCTGCGTTAGCATTAACAAACAGTTTCAGCAGTGGAGTTGGGGGCAGAAGCTGGTAGCAACGAATGGTGAAGGGACGGGTACCATCGTCTCTCAAAGTGGGAAGCAGCCAGGCAAGGGATGCCAAGGCCGCTCTTGTGAGCCGGCTGCTGCCAAGCAAGGCGGCAGTGGGATGGGATTCAGGTGCCTCGGCAGTCTGTCGTGCCGCCTCGGCAGTCTGTCCGGTGGCACGTCTGCAGCTGCCAAGCGCGGGAGCAGTGCAGGGATGTGCCCACCGCTGGATGCCGTTGCTGTCTGTGGCACGGCAGGTCCCAAAGGGGACAAAACTACTTGGACCAGTGAAGGGCAAAGTGTCATGAAGGCAGAAGCAAGTTCTCCAAGGCTTTGCCTTCCCACCTACGTGCATCTCGCTTGCTCACCAGCATGCTGCTTCGGTCAGTCGTGAGCTTGAATTTGACACCCAGAGGCTGGCGAGGTGGTGCTGATGCCTGCGGCGCAGCAGGGGTTTATCCCCTGTGCTACACGGGGTAAGAGGCTGCGTGGCCGTGTGGCAGCGCAGCAGCGATGCTGTCGCAGGATGAACGCGTGTCCACAGCCCTGCAGAGTCAGAGCACCGCTCCCGTCCAGCACACACCGGCCTCACAGCTGCAGCAGCAAAGAAAGAAAAAAAAACCACCAACAAACCCCACCTAGTTACTTCACTACATAAATCAGAGGCACTAAAGAAACAACTGTCCTTTTAAAGCAGCTTAGCTTCACTTTGAAAATACTTAACCAGTGGCTAGGACTCTAAGGACCACTTGTTCCACGCTTTAGTAATCCAAACGCTGCTTTATAGCTGCTGCTCTCCCCCCAGCCGACCAGTAAGGCAGCGCTGAGCTTTACCGGCAGCGTGGCCATCGATCCACCTTTCCTCGCAGGACCCCTGCAGCACTGAGCAGGGGACCTCCTGCCACGCCAGGTGAGGATTGCGCCCCCAGGGACAGCGGCATTTACCTCCTGCCGGGGCAAGAGGGCGGCTGCCTGGACCCGTCACACCTCAGACCAGGTTCTGGTGGCCAAACCGAGGTGGACGCAACTGCTGAAAAATCTGCTCAGCTGCTGCTGTCGGGGGCTGCGGGGAGGTGGAGGCAGTCAGCGGGGCCGGTGGAAGCACAGACTACAGACCTGACAAACGAGACCCGCTTCCTCGGGCAAACAGGCATGAATTTTAAATGTCGGCGAGTTTTGCAGTTACGTCACCCGATGTCGAATACGACCGAGAACGATATTCTTCCTTTCCCTGTGTTGCGTCTTACGGAGGGCAATGGGGCTGTAGAACGCAGAGCAAGTGCAGCAGCCCCGTGTCCTGCCAGGCGGGCAGCGCTCCCTGGGCAGGGGCTGGTGAGAACGGCCGTGCTGCCCGGTGCTGCCCGGTGCTGCCCAGTGCTTCCCAGTGCTGCCCAGTGCTGCCCGGTGCTGCCCGGCGCTTCCCAGTGCTGCCCAGCAGCTCTGTGCCCAGCTGGGAGGAGCGAATGCGGGCACAGCCGCGGGCTGAGCACACGGGTGCTGAGCTGGGGTTCCCGGCCACCCCCCGCAGTGGAGGTGCTCTGCGTGATTTGCCGTGAGGCTCGGCGCAGGGCAACGTGCAATGCAGACGCCTCGAGTTTACCTGTAAAGATCGGCGTGACAGCGCGAGCTCTGCCCCGCTGCAGCGGGGGACTTGGTGACGCAGAAAGGGCTGAGATACTCGGTGCCTTCGTGGCCTCTGGTCTTTCCTGGGACGACCTGCCTTCAGCTTGCCCAGGGAGAAAGTCTGGAGCCAGGAAGATTTACCCTGGGTGGAGCAGGATCAGGTAAGGGAGCAACAAATGGGACATGGACAAGTCTCCGGGACTTGCTGACACGCACCCAGGAGAGCCGAGGGAGCTGGGCGATGGCGCTGCCAGGCCGTTCCCGGCTATCTTCGAAGGTCGTGGCAATTGAGGGAGGCTCTGGGCAGTGGCTGATAAACCAGAGGGTCTGCTGCCATCCAGGGGGACAGGCTGGAGAAAGGGCCCGACGGGAACCTCGTGAAGGTCAGGAAAGGGAAGCGCAGAGTCCCGCGCCTGGGGAGGAACAACCCCAAGCACCAGTACGAGCTGGGGGCCGCCCAGCTGGAAAGCAGCTTTCCAGAAAAGGACCTGGGGGACAAGTTGACCATGAGCCAGCAATGTGCTTTTGTGGCAAAGCAGGCCAACAGCATCCTGGGTTGCACTATGCAGAGCATCACCAGCAGGATGATCACCTGAGGAGGTGATCCTTCCCCCCCGCTCAGCACCAGCGAGACACGTCTGGAGGACTGGGTCTGGTTCTGGGTGACCCTGTACAAGACAGACGTGGACATACTGGGGCGAGTCCAGCCAAGGGGCACGAAGATGGTGAAGGGACTGGAGCTTCTGACGTAGGGGGGGAGGCTGGGCGAGCTGGGGCTGTTCAGCCTGGAAAGGAGGTGGCTCAGGGGGGATTTTATCAGTGTGTGTGAACATCTGAAGGGAGGAGTAACGACGAAGAAGCCAGGGTCGTCTCAGTGGTACCCGGTGACAGGACAAGGGGCAACAGGCACGGATAGAAATACAGAAAATTCTGGTTAAACATAAGAAACGCTAATTTTACTGTGGGGGTGACTGAGCAGTGGAACAGGTTGCCCAGAGGGGCTGTAGTCTCCATCACTGGAGACATTAAAAACCCAGCTGGACATGATTATGAGCCCCTGCTCTTAACAGCACGTTAGCCTCACCCGTCCTGTGACTCTGTGAAACCTAAAGGAGCTGGACTCCAAGCCCTCCACCCACACCACTGCCGCCTTTTCAATAAGGGCCCTGTCCTGTGGCAGGTGTGAAAACTCTCTTCTCAGATGCTTTGTCACAGACTTTTTAATGGCCTGCGTTCCCCACCTGGGCAGAGACCAAGGCATTAAGATGGGGATGTCTTCAAAAAGATCACTGCAGCCCACAGAGGCAAACAGGAATCTGATTTTTATCTCTAGGAAGAACTCTTGACAGATGAAAAAGTGTGATTTATCAAGGAGACCCTATTGAGTCACTGACTATTGCTGACCACTAGAAATGAGACAGCTGGATTACTGATTTATAGCACTGAGTAATGTTTCTTAATATTTTACTTTAATTTACATGATTGCTTCAGTTAATGAAGTTTGGGGAGGGAGGGGTATTTGAAACAGTCACAAGGCCTGGGCTTTAGCCGGGTAGGCAGTAGTACAGCCAACACAATTCTGCTGGCAGATTTTCTTTTTATATGCAACCACAAAATTAGACTAAAGCCTGCCAGAAGCTGTCATCTAAAGATGTAAAACTTCTGTAAATATAATTTCTCCAATAGCAATGCTGTTGAGCTGCTGTAACACAGCATGGACAGCGTTACAGTATACTGTCTGCCACCTTCTGTACTCATAATGGCTTAACTGCCGCTTCCATTGTAAATCCTATTTGTTAAGGATTTATAAATTGGCTGCATTCACTTGCTTCTCTCTGAAAGTTGGCACACGGCGCTCTCCCATGGTGTTTTTACCACATTTTGCTTTATTACTTGCTTTTTTTCTCCTTGGCTCAGAAGCACCACAGAAGTAGCCTGACTGTAACCCCAGAACCATTAAATCCTTGGTAGAGGCTAAGATGCTACAGAAATATTTTAACGAACAAGGAAATAAGGGAAAGCCTAACCTGTTACATTAGATAGATAGATATTTTGAAGAGCTGCTGCAGAACTTCTACAAAGAGGAACGCCCCACTCCTGCCACAGGAGATGCGGGGAAATCTGGGCAGAGCTGGTAGCACCTGCTGAGCTGCAGGTGAACCGAAGTACCTGGGTGGGTGCAAGGCATCCGCTGGGGCACTGACTCTTGCCTTGATGCAAACCTCACGTTCCCCAGGTTAAGAAGTGGCTCTTGGGGCCAGTGGTTGCAGAGGGTGACCGGCCTGCAGGGTGCTCACAGGCAGCCACCCAAACCGTGTGCGGGAGAGGCTGGCAGGGTCGAGTCCCTGCCTTCTCTGCCGACCTGTTTCCTTGCCTGGGTCATTTGGCTGAATTTGGCTTGGGTACCTGAGCACATCACGCCAGTGCTTCCACATCTTGGTTTTTATTTACTTGTGGCGGGGGGGGGCTGAGCTGACATAGTGAGCTCTTGGTCAGGTGAGGTTAAAATTACCAGTTTAGCCCATTAGTGTGATGGGTCCAGCCGTGAGGGTGCTGCAAATCATGTTGTGATGATGACTGTTGTGTGACCCAGTCTTGGTTATGTCTTGGTTAACTGCTTGTTAAATACCACTGGCTCTGCCTAGTAGCTCAGCTAATCACCTGTCAGATGCTGCTGCAGACACACGCAGTTCGTGTCGGTGAATCTAGATCTGCCCAGCACTGCTGCATTGGGTTAGGCAGAAGCAGAAAAGGCTTTATCAACACAGTGTTTGTGCTTTGACACTGGCAGTGGTATTTGCCTTTCTAGAGCTCTTGGTCATGTTCAAGCATTGCATAAAACTATGTTAATTAGGGAGATGACAGACATACATGGCAAGGGAGAGGGAATTTTTTAGATCTTATGGACTTAAACAAGCAGTTACAGCATGTAATGTATGTATACAGGTACCTACCAACACCAGGAGCCTCCTGTGACAGCCTCTGCCCAGTGGAGCCACCCGCTAGAGCCAGCACTCCTTCGCTATTTGCCATGGGCTGAAAGTGGCTGTGAGGCTGTAAATTCTCTCTGCTAATTCAGAGATCCGGCAAGTAAAATGTCTTTTGCAGCTGCTTCAGCAACTGTACTGTGGTGTGCGATGACCCCATCTTAAACTCTTCTGCGAGCGTGCAGCCATCGGCACTTGGTGCCGCTGAGGTGAAGCGAGTTTGGTTCCAGAGGAGTAGCAGATTTCAAATGCAGCAAGTAAGGTTTAAACAAATTAATCCTTGTAAATAAGAAACCTTTATGCTGCAGGCTCTACCTGAAGAGTTTAGGAAGGAACTTTCCTTGTTGGCAGAAAAGCTCAGAGAGAGCTCAGATGCAGAGCGGTCCCGGTACCTCTTCATTACCTAGCTTAGCTGAAGCCAGGGAGCCTGTTACACTCTACATCTGGCTAGTAGAGCCCTATTCCTCATTCCCACATTCAGAATTGCCCAGGGACATCTAATCTTAGTTCCTCTTTGGAGAAAAAATTAAGCTATAGAAGGTCTTGTCTTCCAGATAAAATCTGTATTTTCTGAAATTAAGGGCCTTGTGCTTAACATTTGGGTGGTGTAGGACTTGTAAGGCCTTCCTACTTTAGTTTGTAAGGTAAGATCTCACCTTTGAACTGATGCACAGTTAAAATAGAGGCCACCTGAGTATATGACTGACCAATAGGAGAAAAGGAAACATACTCTAATGCTGATTCTCCATCTGGTTTTAGCTTCAAATAGAAGCCTGTTCTTGGATTTGTGTTCACTCTGCAGACAGCTCAGCTTACGCTTGAGTGAGTCAGAAGGGCAAACTTACCTTCATAGCTCTTGGGCTGGCCTGGCCTCAGGCTCTGTGCCTTCCCACGTGTGGTTCTCGTGCAAGAGCACCAGATCAACACAGGACAGTATGATAGGGTGACAGAAACTTTACCTTTTGAGTTTCCTAGGGCTGTAGCCTCAAAGCTGACTGCCAAACATATTCCCATGTTTGATCATCACTGAGTGCTTTAGAAGTGTTTGCAAGACTGTCGGCAAAAAGATCAACCTGACAGAAATTATAGCATAAAGCAATTAATAATACAAATTATTCAATGGCACTCAGTTCTGATGTGGTTTTCTTGGGTTCCTGGGGAAGGCTAATGCTTGTTTGCACAGGAAACTCTCGGCCACCACACATGAGAGAGCCTTGGGAGGAGGTGCTATGGTCATGTCCAGGGCAGATGAGGGATAGCTAGCTCTTCTGCTCTTACAGCAATGATGAACCTGGGCTACATGAAGATCAGGTGCTTACAGGGTAATATTACAGAGGCAGAATGCTGTTGGCACATTTATTTCTGGGAGGAAAGTTCCAAGAGGCTACGTGACCCAAGGGATGGGAGGTGAAAACTAACAATATCAGAGCCAGGTTCCCATGCAGGTTTCAGAGTGGCTCTGCACATTCTCAGAGCCCAGCACGTGTGCATGTGTCAGCCCTTCCACTCCAGGTAGCAAAGAAAAAAAAAAAAAAGGGGTCTAAATGCTTCCTTCCCCACATTTGTTCCCATGAGAGTGTTGTGGATCCATTGGTCTGGCCCAGCTTTAGGAGGAGCTTCTGTTGGTGCCTTTATTTGGGACACACCGAAGCCCCTAAGGCTAACACGGCACTGCTGGGGGACTGGCGTGGGCAAGGCAGTGCAAGGAGGCAAAGGCCGGGAACTCTGAGTGTCTCGTGGGCAGAACTGCCGTCACGCAGCCAGAATGCCGTGGAGTGCGACCTCGAGAGGCAAAAGGCCAGTGGTGGTGAGGAGCAGGGTGGGCTGAGACAGGCGCCTACACTGACAGCAAAGTCCCAGGCTTTGGGCTAAGTCAGGAGGCAAACCCGTTTTTTCAAGCTGAAATGCAAGGTTATAAATACCAAACTCCTTCAGTTACAGCAATCCAATAGGAGAAAAGGAAACGTACTCTAATGCTGATTCTCCATCTGGTTTTAGCTTCAAATAGAAGCCTGTTCTTGGATTTGTGTTCGCTCTGCAGACAGCTCAGCTTACGCTCGAGTGAGTTAGAAGGGCAAACTTAGGTTCGTAGCTCTTGGGCTGGCCTGGGCTCAGGCATGGTGCCTTCCCACAGCGAGGAGTGCTTCTCACACGGCTGCCCTCAGCCTGACCTGGTGGCAGTGCCGCTGGGGACACCGCCATGATGTCACTGTTAAAGCCACCACTTAACTACTCTCCCATAAAAAGGATCCCAGTTCACGTCTCTTTGGCGTTGCTTTAGGTTCATCACCTATTCCATACGGAATACGGAAAAGCGTAGCAAGGAGGACAGAGGAAAAGCAAGGGCTTTGAGAGGCACAGGAGGTACCAATTTGCGGGGGCTGAGGAAAGAGGGGGGGTTGTAGAAAGGAAAAGGGAGAAAAAGATACCTCAAGAAACAGGGGAAACTCAGATGGGACCACAGGAGAGGCGGCAATAAGTGGTTGGCCATGGCCACATCAGTCCAGTTATCTCCCCCATTTCTTAAGTGAAAAGCTCTTTAGTATGGCCTCCAAAAGTCAGCTATTTTTCCAGACGTGAGAGTATCTAGCTCTTTGTCATAATTACAAAATACAGTAATTCTTCCAATCTCTTTGATGCACCACACAAGGGTTTCCTAAGTAACTGGACATACTGCGGTTTACTTGCCAAAAGGACAGGCTGGGAGAGTTTGCCCATGTAGATACACTGTTGTTAAATGTGGCAGGGAATCTGCATGGAAACACAAAAAAAGCATAGTGGCAGAGCCAAGAGGTAGCGTTGGGAATGACCTCGGTCAGGACCAGCGCAATAGTCAGCTGGATCCAAGAGCTCAAGTGTATTGCTGGGGCTTTCCTCGGGACTTGTGCTAAGTTGCACACAGGCTTTAGAAACCATAGATAGCCCAGGATAAATGGTCTCTGGTGAGTATTTAGCTAGCATGACTGGACCACTTTCAAAAGTTGTGTTTAAGAAGGTCCTGATGATGTATATGTTATTTGCAAAGGAGCTGGGTAGGGAGTGCATCCCCTGCAAATCTGTTACATCTCCTTCCGTAGTAATTAATATTAAAAAGGGTACTTCACTTTAACAAAGTTTCCTTTTGAAATAGCAGAATCTTTAATTCTGAAGAGTTTCAGCTTTAGAAGAATGGTAACAGAATAAAGGACATTGGGGACTGTGCAACAGGTTCTCATTTCAACCCTCCCAACTGCAAGAAAAATTCCATTCCAAAAAATGGCCTAAGAAGCTTGCCAGTACAGGGCAAAGGTAATCCAGAAAAGCTGTGATAATGAAAAGTGTCTCCACCTTTTGATTTCATGCTTTATGCCTCCATTTAAAAAGAGTAACAATACTTCTTAAGAGGCTTCACTTATAAAGAAGTCTGATAATGTAACAGCACTTCAAGTCCATCAGCACAGAAAAACATCTGCAGTGATGGACATATAGGATTTCATCTGAAAATGTACCCAGCCTCATGCTTCAGAGGCTGAGAAACAGGGCTTGGTGTTCCCATGCGTGTGCTGCGTAGGGCAAACACACAGGTGTAACGTTCCAGTCAGAACAGGATGGCTCTTGTTTGCACAGCAAAAATTGGATGCACTTTCTGAGTGCTATAGGTGTTGTACAACAGAGCCAGTGAACTGTTCTGCTTTAAAAATGACCTGGAGAGAATTAATGCCCATAATCAACTCAAGCATCTCTGTCGATATCACGAATTATTAAAAACCTCATTTGCAATCCCCAAAGCGAAACTGTTCTCGAAATTAAGTAGAGCTCCCTAGCTACATACTTAAATGAGATAAAAGCAGCAGGGCTCTGGTTGATGGATGGTTCCCTTTTAACATCAGCAGGAGTGACTGTTTGCTTAGGGTCTTTGATCTTACCTCCAATTTTTAAATGTGGTAGAAATAAGCAATCTCCCAAAGAAGACAGATTTCATGGAGACTTCCTGGCTCACAGCACAGCCTTCCATGTTCCTTTTAATATTATGTTACTGCATTTTCAAACTGTTTGGATATTACTCTAGCGCAATTAAAACTAATTCCAGGATTGAAACGTGGCAGTTTGAGGGTTGCTAGTTGTGAGGCTCAGAGAGGGAATTTCTAAAGCATTTACCAATTTTCTGCTGTGTCCTAAACAGAGTTCTAGGCGATGTGTATGTAGGACTTTGCTTACCCAGAGATCAAAGGACCAGCCCTCTGTAGAATCCACGCTACAGCAACAGCAAGTCATTTCGACATCTAAGATGCTGTGTGCATTAGGTGACGGTGAGACACCAACACTTTTTCATTTTTAAAAGATTTCACAATGGAAGACAAGTAATTCACAGGAGTTTTAGAGACTTTATTTATGTATAAACAATTTAAACACTTTGCCATAAATTATCTTTGCCTGTCTCTAGTCTTTGCTTAGCAGCAAATTAAAATTAATATAAAAACTCAATGAACAATTCATACATGTATATTACAAAAAAGTTCTTGTACCAAAGTTCTTATTAGACTTTTTTTTTTCTTTTTTTTTTTTTGTGGTGACTGTAATGTGATTGTCTCAGTTTCTCGACCAAACAAACACACTAATAATTTTTAAATCTGAAACAGTGATTGTGCCTTCTGGCTGATGTATGTACAGGGTGATCTGACGTGGTGCCCATTTGCAATAGTGTAACACAATGCCCACAGCTCTACTGGAACTGATACCAACAAACTACTGAATCTAAACAGACTACACCCTGTAACTGTGTTATACTGTCCACAATGGAAATCTTCAAAGACAAACAGAGTATGAAATTTATTTGTAGTGATTTATAGCCACCATTTTGAATGTAACTTTACACTCTGCCCTCTTTGAATAAGTTAAGATTCAGGCCAGACAAGTGGAGGGTCAGAGTGCAAGTGTGGTTTTGTTACTTTTAAATATATTTTTCTTTACTATTTCCAGTGCGCTCTCACTTGCATTCTTATTGTCCTCCAGTTGCTA
Source organism: Buteo buteo (assembly GCF_964188355.1). Lineage (NCBI taxonomy): Eukaryota > Metazoa > Chordata > Aves > Accipitriformes > Accipitridae > Buteo > Buteo buteo. The sequence goes on along the minus strand of NC_134194.1, from coordinate 17,059,496 downwards.
CACACAAATCACCCCAAAGTCATGTTTTAAATGCACCTGTATTTTGCTTTAAATGAAAACCTCTTGGATATTTATCAAACAAGCAGTCTGAATCATCTGTGTTTCATCAGCTGGTTAGTGAAAGCGGCCCACTTGGATTTCTTAGTTTGCTCACGTGTGAATGGAGTGAGGTAATACAATACGAGGCCTTCTTTTTGTTTTTCTTTAGACCCAGAACAAGTGGGTAATATTTCAGGGGTACTTTTTAATTTGTACGATTAGAGTTTTCAGTCTGGCTTTAGTCCACTTCAGGATGTGTTTTTTAATCACTTGAACAGTAGCATTTAACTCAAAAAATATGAGCTTTTTTGCCACTTACTATCCCAGAGTAGCTCAGCCTAGTGCCCCCATTTAGGTCTTCATCTCCTTAGGAGAGGAGATAACAGTTATGACTACTGATTCATCCAGCAAAGGATGACAGCAGGTTAATTTGTTACCTCTTTCCCATTTCATTCTGTCTTAAAAACTGGATGTTGCTGCTACTGTCTGCTAGCTCTGGGTACTGCTCCACAGGCAGGACATAATATCCCTCGTAACCTTGAACCCTTCCCGTGTTCAGAAGCTGCTGCTTCTCTCCGTCTGTCCATACGCGGCTGCCCTCTCGGCCATCCCGTGCCTTCTGCTGCTCTTTGGCCCAGGCTGATCCCAGGGCTCGCTGCCGAGCCTGGTCTAACACTCTCGCCTTTTCCTCGTCCAGCGTGTCGGGGGTCAGTCCGTAGCGGATGTTGATCAGCAGGGTGGAATACTGAAACTCAATATTCGTAAACCTTCGAGTCCTCCCGTTGACGAGGAGAGTGGGCTGGGAGACGGTGACGTTGACTCCGCTGTCCAGGACCTTCCTCCCGCTGGTCATCGCGAGGGTGACGAGGTCGCTGTCAGCCGAGCCTATCTTGACAAAGTAGTGGGTGTCCTTCCCCTCGATGCTGTAGTGCATTTTTTCCAGGTAGTGAGCACTGTTAAGGACAGAGGCAATCTTTCTGCTATCGTCTGTGGCTATGCTGGAAATGCCAGTGGTTACACGGCCTTCCTTCACAGCAAACATGATTCCTTTCCCAATGATAGGAGTGGTTGTTGCGAACCAGTGACCTGCTTTTTCTCTAATAGTGGCATGTAATCTTTTAGATATGACCTGTCCCTCAAGAGCCATGAAAGCTTGGTTGTGTCTTTCTGTTGTCTGCTGAACTCCTGTAATTAGCTGGGGAAAGCAAAACAAAACAAAAAAACACCGAAGAAGATATAGATCTGAAAATACTCATTTAGGAGACCGATACTAATCTTTGCTTTGCTTTTTGAAAGGAAAGCCATGCAGTGAAAAATGCTACACTACGAGAAGACCACGCTCAGTTACCCGTCCATATACATATCCTGTTTTAGAATTAGGTAACTACTCATTTGGCAAATTATTTTGCTATCAGTAATACCAAATAAAATATTCTCATTAATCACCCTTTGTAGCATATATGTACTACAAATCTGAATTTTGGCAAATTATATAATGTCCGTTACAAGAATAAGTAAGACTCAAGTCTAGCACTATTTTAATCAGAGCTAAAAACACAGAATCCATCTATTAAAAGGTGGCACTTAACTTCTGGATGCTTTTGCCCAGAGATTTCAACCAGTATATATGACTAAAATGCTTATGAATGTAAGCCTTTTTGAAAATAGATGAGATTTGTGCTCCAAAATACCAAGGCAATTCCTGAAGAGGGGATTTAGACTCTAAAATTACTTAGAAGCCTGTGAAAGCGGTACGTTTAGGTTTACATGATCGTTTCTGTTGTATTACCACAAATGTGAAGTAAGCCTAGCAAAGACTAAGTTTGGAATTGGCCTAGTACTCTTTTTAAGTTTATTAAATGGGTTGGAATTTATTATGAAGGTCGAAAGCATATACCATTTTCCACGCTTAACCTGACAAGTAAGTCTGAATGCTGTAACTGGTTAACTGTAGTAACTGAAGTAGCAAACCAAAGCCTCTATGAAAAGCATCAGACAAAAAATGACAAGAAATCCTATTACAGAGTGAGAAGTAGAACCATTTCTTAGCAGTACAGCAAGTACCAATCTAAGTTTACTGCAACGCATATGTTATTAGGATGGTTTTACCAAAGGTACAACAGATGATGAATTACCCTGACAAAGTCTCCCTTTGTCATTGCTAATCAAGTTAATCGAGTTACAACTTGTTAATCAAGGAAGAACTCAATAAAAGACAAACTAATGACACTGTAATTATGATAACAATGAAGCTGGCAAGAAAGGCATATGTTCATTAGTATAAAATCTAGCTATACTCACTTCATTTTACACTGAAATAAATACTTGGCCTTCTGCTATAACTACAGAAGAGCCAGCAATTCTATTCATAGAGTGGGGCAAATTTATCAAGAAAAATAACTTCATATTTCTGCCTACCTGTCCATTTTCACACGCTTGACTCTCAGACAACTCGTATGGCGGTGACACAAAGTACATTTTTGCTCTAGGGAAACCAGGAATAATGTTGCTAAGCTGAAATCCAAACATCACCAACCAGCTTTTGACATCTAAAAATCAAAAGTAAGCAGGCAAGTGAGAAATAAAGGTGTGTAATAAAGACAAGAAATCAAAAAATTTAGGAAATCCATCCTTGACCTCCTTAATTTCAAGTAGCAGTGGAACTCATAATTTACATTACAGCATGGCACTTTACAGAATTGTAGTAATCCACCATGAACAGGCACAGGACATACTGCTTTAAATTTACCCTAAATAGTTCATCAGGGATATACCACCTATTTCATTCTTTTTCCATTACAGCACATGGATTATCCCAACATCCACATATGCAATACTTGTTTCATCTCTGACACCTTCTGATGTGGCTAATGTAACCTATAAGCTGTATTGTAAAATTGTGTTTTATTAGGTTAGTACTCCTAAAAACATCTGCAAAGTCCTTTGGGAAAATACATGGCTTCTCTTCTATGTCCTACTTCTATTAGCTGTTATCAGGTCTCAGGAGGCTCCATTAAATGCAGTGAGAAGCTAGACTTGTAATTCAGATGTCTAAATTTAGGCACCATGAATATCCTCCCCATCCCTGCAGGCGCAGTACAGAAAAGTCGGAGCTGCACGGGAGTGTTACAGCTCAGCTCTGGGGTGAGCTTCGGGAAGTTCCAGCTCTGGGTTTAACCAGTAAAACTCTGTCTTCATATCCAGTTGAAAAAGCTAAGTAACTAAATAAATAACAGTAATTCTCACTCAGCAGGTGTTAAGAGCTAACGATGTATTTTAGTTACCAAAATGATGTTTTAACCCCCCAAAAAAGCCCAAGACCCTGTTTTACATTTCTGTTTCCTGCTTCTCTTTTCTGGCTGTCACGGAGATAAGGAGGAGTGTGGGAGCATGGGTACTTCTCAGCTGATTTGGTCCTATGTTCATGACCGTTTTTGTTGAAAAATCTCTCCTGTCTTTTCCAGTGGCCTCCTCTCCTCGCTGGCCTGCAATGACTCCTGATGCTGCCATCGCCACTTTGTTGTGTGAGCCAAACTCCAGGCTGGGAAAGAGACATGACTGTGGCAAGACACTCTCGATGCAAGGGTCGCTGGCTGAATTTAGACCACCCCAAGCATGGTGTCTGCAGCAGGGAGGTAGGCGCACAGCCGGCTGTGCCTGCTGCCCACCGGCACGCAGAGTGTGCAGAGCACCCGCCTGCGCATACAGACCTCCGGGACGTGCTCCGCCACAACACGGCACCTTGCTTGCTGTTGCAAAGCCTGTTTTCCCAAAATTTTTAGCGGAGGTAATGTTACGTCATAAAAAGTGGAATACTTCTTGGTTGTGGACATTTGACAACAAAAGTCTTCTTTCCTTAGCCGTTCTGACGCTAAAATAAGTAATAGAATACTTTGCTTCTACAAAGATATTTGTATGTATGTCCCATCGCACAGTGCCTACCAACCTACCATATTTTTCCTCTAGCTTTGGACAGCACAGTCTTACTGCTCCTTTTTAAGGCTTCAGTTTATTTTATGGTATAATAGTATCTCCCGAACAATTCACTTCAGCTGCCCTAATTCTGCAAAAGAAGAGGAGGACCTCTATACAAAGTAGTTACTATTTTGCTTAGCTAATGTGCTTTGCAGCACTGCACTTGCTACAGGAATTCTTTTCAGCAAAACCTGTGAATAAAGCAGTGACAGGGGTTAAGAGTGAGAATGGATGGGGGTGGGGAAGTATTTTTGTTTGTTTGTTCTCTGTTTGGGTTTGTTTTAAACTATGACAACCAGGGTGCCACCATAATCACTTCTTGTGCAAGATAATCTGTTTAGTCCCTACAGCAACAAATGTTTTTATGACCAACAAAGTATTTTTACAGACTACAAGGTTATACCAAAGTGCAATGTGTCTTCCTAGATTTCATCCAGTGGATAGGTAAATGAAATGAATGCAATTTCAGAACGTAGCAAAATATCATAAGATGTCACCGAAAATCTAAATCAAAAAGTGGTTGATGAAAATAGGAATTCCATTGAATTTAGGACAACAGAATTTGACCCAAGGTAATTTTAGTCACCGATGTTTTCACACTATCAGATACAAATTGCAAAGTAGCTACGGTAGAACCTATGGTGTGTTACACATACGATTAGGTCCCAACATACTAATGAAACTTGCTATGAATTTCTTTGAGGAAATGCACACTTTTCGTGAAATTCAAATTACTGCTAAAATTAAGAGAGTTCCTTTTTAAAAATATTACTGCCGTAATTATTGTAAACTGCATATTCAATTCTGAAAAAAAGCTTTTCCTGAAGACATATGAATTACCTTTCTTTTTAGAAATTGCCATCAGCTAGTTGAAGTACTGTGTGATGTTACTAAGTGAAAAATTTTTACCAATTAAGAAGAGGTTACAAGTTTTACCCGATTCTAACATACACAATCAAAACTACTTTATTATTTCTCCTTCTCAGGTCTACACATTCCATAAAATTTCTTAGTCTTTCAGGAGGAAATAATTTTTAAAAAATCAAGACTTTTGTTTTAAAGACTAAAGACTGTTTGCATATTAAAAGTTAAATGGGAAAAAGAGGTTTAATTAAATCCATTCTTGGTGCTAATTCATAATGTGCCCATGGGCTCAGTCAGCAGTTAATTTTGAAAGTAGCCCTGAAGGAAGAGATGCCGAGTGGTTCTGGTTCCCGATACTGCAACTAACCTGCCAGTGATTCTGGTAGGTGACTTCACTTTTCTTTATATAAAATTAGAATGAACACGTCTTCATACAGTACTAGGTCAATAGGAAGAGCACTATGGCTGTGCTGAAATTGAATATTTAGGCAAATTTTTTTTTCCCCTCCATAATTCATTGTGGCTTCTCATTTAGCAGCCTTCATTCAGGGAGGAGCAGTATGAAAGAATCAGGACTAGCCAGCCCTTTTCATAGCACAAAAAGGAAAATGGCCCAACCTTGATGGGAAGATTCAGCAAATAGCGAGTAAGGAGAAGTCTGATTTCTTTCCCAAATCAACTTCCAAACTGTAGTGTTATTTATAAGACATGTAATGAAGTCTCACCTGTTACATAATTCTTTAGATCCAGTTCATTGCTGAGAGGGTTGTTACTCTTGAACATGTACAGATTGAAAGGAGCTGGTTCTCTACCAATGTTTTTCCACATGGTGTAATCAGGAGATGTCCAGCGCCCAGCCAGGACATCATAGTCCCTTTGGGTAAAATGGACGAGTTTGGTTAAAGGATCATACAGCCCTCCGTGGAACCCAATAACCAGCTGGAAATCAGGGTTAGAGTCGTAATAAATCTCCCCATATGCCGTGTACTGAAGCTGTTTGATCATGAGGCCGTTGATGCTGAACACTGCTAATGGAGTGCCTGTGTTATCAGAGGCAACATAATACTCTTCCCCACTGCTACTCTCCATTGCAAAGAGGTGGCCTTGCAGATCATAGTACAAAGAGGTAATTTCTGAATTGGAATGATTATAGACATGAGTTACCCTTGTTGGATTGTGAAGATCAGCATAGAAGTACTGTAGATGATGTCCCAGGTTAGTCTTACATGAAGCCCTTCGGCCGAGTCCATCATAACGGTACTGAACACTCCACCCATTTGCTTTGTTGTAAGCTCTTGTTAAGAGTCCTTTGGAGTTGTATTCAAACACGTCTGAGCCTCGCTGACACAGGAATCCGTCATCGTCAATTTTGTACGGTATGTCACCTAAGCGCGTAATCCTGTCTCTTAGGTCATAGCGCAGAGGCATCAGTCGGACACTGTTTCCGGGATTCAAGAGATGAAGGTTTCCATTCAGATCATAACTGTAACGCCAGGTTGGCCTATCATTTACTGCTACGCTTTGCAGTTGCCCATCTCCATCGTAATCATAGGTATACTTGGTTGTGTTGGCATATGGACCCAGTTTCAGTTCTCTTTTAGTTACCCTTCCCATGCTGTCATATTGTACAGTCATCCAGTACATCAGGGATCTGAACATTTCATACTGAACTTCTTTAATGCGTCCATGGGTATCAAAGTGCTTACTCAGTGTCATAACTGCTGTAGTAATAATTTGATTTATATCATAATAAATAACTCCAAATTTGCCAAAATGCTCTACTTTGCCAGAAATCTCATCGTAACGGTAAAGATCAACTGGAAGAGGCGTCTCGCTTATTATAGGTTTGATGCTTGCAATTCGAAAGCTATTATCATGATACGTATAATCGAACCTTGCATTGACCATACCTTCTTCAGAGAATCTGTAGATTTGTTTGTCAACGAGAGGACCAATTTTACGATAGCGGATTGTACAAGAAAATCCTCCACTTTGCAAATTCACCATTTTTAGGACACCTGTAGTTTCATCATATCCAAAAGTAACTGCAGTGCTGTCATAAACAATTTCAGATAATTTGGATAGCTTTCCGTACTTGTAGAAGACTTGTCGGCCAGTACCTAAAAACGATGTTTTCAAAATCCTCCCATCATCACTGTAATCAAAAATCACTGATGCATTGCTTTCAGGAGGATTATAAATATTTCTAATGTAGCCAATAGAGGTGTGAGTTGACATGCTGTGCCGAGCAACACTAGGCATGGTAACAGCATGAAGTCGGTCTGAAGAATCATACTCGAAGATATACTGTCGTTGACTCTGAAGCAGTAGTACCATTGACTATAGGGAAAAAAATTATACACAGTTACTAGCTTTCAGCATGTGACCTCTGAGAGGGCATTAAAGAAAAGAAAAGTTTACTGAAGAGGCACTATTGTTAAATGAATTAAAAGAGAATTAGATACATTAGTTAGGGGCACAAAGCTGCTCAGGAATATTGTCAGATTGCCAGACGAGAGGATCTGCTGCTTGGAAATCAATATCCTGACACTCCAGAGAAACTGTAGGTTAGCAACCTATTAGCTATCCTCCCTTTAGTAGGACTATTTTTTTTTTTCTTTTTTACTGAGGGATGCAGAGGAGTTAGAGAAATGACTTGATTTATCTTTCTGCTAGCAGTTGCAATTCGCAACTATTACTGTGAAACAGGTAAGAAACTAAGCAGAGAACATCAGCTCTGGTTTGCTTAAAACAACAGATTTGAAGAAGGAAAAGGGAAAATAATATGCAATTTTGAAGTATTTAAGACACTTTTATGATTGAATTGTCTTAATTAGGCTAAGTAAAAATGCATTATCGTATTTTCATTTAATAAATAATGATTAGAGATGAATTACCTGTTTCTACCTGAACCTTTTGTCAGGTTTAGTCATGCATTTTTGGTCTTAATTAAGGACAATTCATTGTGTTAGTTTATGCTGTTATATAGCAGCCTAACCTCTTTCAGGAAAACATCAAAAGACACGAACCATGAACAATGTAAAGTACTTCCCATTAAAAATTAGTCAAAATCAGTTGACTAACTGAAAAATAAGGAATTCTGAGACCAGGTACAAAGGGATTCTTAACAGCTGGGATACATCAAATTTTAGACAATTTGCGCGTGTGTGTGTATGTTATGTACAGAGCTTAAAATGAAGCCGAATAGTACTTGGTCTCTTTGTAGCTAATGTCAGAAGGTAAAACAACATCACTTACTTTTTCTAGATAGGTGTAGCTCCAAACTTTCCCATCTGCAAACATGCGCGATATGATCCTGCCTTGCTTATCGATATCTGTTCTTTCACTCATGGCACCGCGCTGAAGCCCGGCCAGGCGCCCATTGAAGAAATAAGACACGTTGACAGCAGCCAGGCCACTGCTGGGCAGCCAAAGGAAAGGCCGTCCCAGCTGATCGTAAATTATCCTCAGTGTAAATTTCCGGTGATCATCATAGATTTTTTCTGTGCGTATGTTCCGGTCATAATCAATGGACAGTAAATTCCTTCCATGCACCTATTGAATGAAAGAAGGCTGCATTCAGTGAGCAGTGGGCACTATGCCTCTATGGATTTTCAGCGTGAAAATAGCATGCACAACGGAGAACTCCATTTCCCCATTTTTGAAAAGTGTAGGACATCTTCCTATTAACTGGCTTTTGCTTCCTACTTCTCGGTGTATTCAAATGTGTAACTTTGAGCGTTTTACTGGGATATTTCCCTTCTCCCTGCAACATGAGACCTGTAATCTTACAGAGAAAGGTTTTCCTTGTTGTCAGAACAGACAGACATACTGCACACCTAGGTCTTAAAGCGCAGAGTGTTAGCACATAGCAGAGAAATGAATTATTTTGCATGGAAGTGATTTTTCTACTTCTGCCAGTAGTTCTTAGCCATTTTCCCTACAATGACTCCAAGAACAATAGAAGAAATTATAATTTTGTGTCTTCATTGAGATTTAGCCACTTAGGTTCTGTAGCTGCAACACCCTGTTTATGAATTCATTAATTTAATGTTTTCTTCATTTATTTTCCAAATATTCAGTAGATCCATCAGCAACCCGATCACTTGGGATGGGTTTCATTTCTTCTGATTAAAATCTTGATCATACAGGCTGGGAAAGATGGACTCCCATTTTTGAGAAACAAAAGTGCTAAATAATTAGGTTAAATGTTTTTCTTTTTTTTTTCATTTTTTTCAGTTACAATTTTCAAATCAAAGTACAGCATGAAGTGTTTCAGTCCCAGATTTTCTCTTTTCTTTAGTAAAAGAGCAAAACAGAAACAAAGGAGCATAAGAATGCCGAATGGAGAGGCTTCCAGTGAGAGTGCTATAATGAGAGATACATAAATATATTCACTGGAGGCTAAGCCACAGAATTCAGGCTAATGCTGTCATCTGATAAAGCTTCTTAAGTCATTTAATTGTAGATGCATCATTAATAAAGTAGAAGTCTTTAAATTAGATATAATTTGAGAGCAATGACTACTTAAAAAGTATTCATCGGTTTCTGGGAATTTGTTCTTCAGCTTATATTTTACAGTAGCTTTGATTAAGCAACGTTTTCTCTTATCCAAAATTAAACTGCACATCAAACAATATGTAAATTAACCCTGAGCCTTTCTCGAGGACATAAAAGTTGTTCTGAGATATTTTCACTGGCAGGGGTAAACCCAATTCCCATCCCAACCAACTCTGTAGGAATGCAGTTATACAGAAAGCAAATTTAAAATTAATACAATCTTGTGTTTGTAAAGAAATAATTATTTGAAATTATCACTCATTATCCTAATTTTTTCCATTAATAAAATTTAGCTCTTTAACAGTTTGCATTTCCTCAGTGGGCAATTATTAGAAAAAGCTCTTTTCTGTAGGTTTTCCCAAAGGTTATCCCAGCAACAACAACTCCTGTGATGCAATGCAAAGATAGGGTATTTTTTTTAAAACACCTTGGTAAAATAAATCATATTCTGCTCTCCCACTGTAATGGAAACAAATCCAGGGAAGCCAAACTCAACATCAGTACTTTCTCGACTAGTTTTGTAAGTGTAGGATCAATCCTGATGACAGAGACATATCAAAACCCTTTCCTTCACAGAGCTCTTGGGGAAGCAGAAGAAAGCTTTCACTTCTCAAAAACATTTAGCTGTAACATTAAAGGGTGTCTGACTGAAAGATCCCAATTTCTTAAGGACAGGCAGATTTTCTAAAAAGCAAAAAAAAAAACCAAACAAAAAAAAAAGTATTTCAGAAAGATTACAAACTGAATTTTAGCTTTTGGATTTTTGGGGCTTGGTTTTGTTTTGTTTTGTTGTTGTTGTTGTTTAGTTTCTGAAGCTTCATAAAGCAGTTGGGATTTCTGGGGTTTCTTCCCTCCATTACAGTAACTGCAACTGTAATCTGCATGTAGGTAAGTCTGACTCCAGGTATCCTTCCTTTTCCCAGAAACATTATAAAGGTTATTAGTTTGTTTGCCATAGAAAACTAAAGTATTAGGGTTTTTTTAATTACACAGACAAGAGCTATGCACACACAAACATCACTTGGAGAATAAAGAAGCACATGCTTGGATAATTCAGTAACTTCATTTTCATTTGTAAAATAAGTAAAACCAGAGAGTGTAATTGTAGTGTCATATTAATTACATAGAAACCCAAACAGAATGACTAACACCCACTCTTCCTGGGAACACTAATAACACTATTACAAGTATCATGACTGAAGATTACCTAACGAGCTCCTTCTCTTTTGTTCCACTACCTGCATGTACATCTGGTTTTCCCTTGGCTGCTGCTGAACAAGCGGCCGTAGGGATGAGCCCTTTGTGCCTTGGGTAAATGTCTTGCAACAAAAATCACTTACGTGATGCTGCACTGTAACAAAAACTCTTCAGAAGGGAATCTTATCAAGACTTTATCTGAAACTACTGCAAGACACTGAACGTGTGGCGCATAAGATAGTAGCGGACAGTAAGTGAGATAACACAAAGGTGAAGTGCAGGTCTTCCTTTCTTGCCTTAATGAAGTCTGCCCAGGCATGTTTGCCGAGGCCGACACGTACAGCTGCAACGTGCCTGCAGCAGGGATGAGCAGAGCTGGGGGGCACAGGTAGCAGCACTACCTGAAGAATCGTTGAATAGTTTGGGTTGGAAGAGACCTTTAAAGGTCATCTATTTCAAGCCCGCCTGCAATAAGCACGGACATCTTCAACTAGACCAACTCAGAGCCCCGTCCAACCTGACCTTGAGTGTTTCCAGGGATGGGGCATCTACCACCTCTCTGGGCAACCTGTTCCAGTGCCTCACCACCCTCGTCGTAAAAAATTTCTTCCTTCTATGTAGTCTAAATCTACCCTCTTTTAGTTTAAAACCATTACCCCTTGTCCTGTCGCAACAGGCCTGGCCAGTCTGTCCCCATCTTTCTTAGAAGCCCCCTTTAAGTACTGAAGAAAAGGGGTATGGGCTCCAGTAAGTACTCGTAAGAGGTGAATCCCATATAATAACAATCCCTTTCAGTATCACTTGATTCTGAACTGGGGCTCCAGGCGCTGGCTCTGCACGCTCTCTCACCGGTGGTGCCGGCGCTGTGCTCGTTCTGCAGCAGTGCCCCCCATCTGTACCACTACAGCTGTCCCAGCTGCTGTAGCCTCCCCTGCCTGCCACCTGCTCCCCCAATGTTCCGAGACACTCGCTCTATTTCATTCGCTAAACAATTTATAAAGATGAATTAGAATAAATGAGATGCAAATAAATTCTATGCTTTCTCCCTCATTTTCAAATTTCATTTTCAGTCCACTCAACCTGTTATAATCTCATAGTGATTTTCATTTAAAAGAGCTAAATGGATATGTGATTATTGTTACAGGAACTAACACCAGACAATTAAATGTTGAGGTGTTGCTAGATAAAGCGGTGTTTTGATTTGCATAAACATGATGCAGGAAAACCCATCTCGGGCAAGGTTTCAGCTGTAAGACGTGTTTAACTTCAGCTAATTACCACAAGTACCTCTACTAAATTTTTAGTATTGAGAGTTAGGATTACAGCAATTTCATTTCAGGGTCCTATTTATTTTTATTTTGAACACCTAGTCAAAAATGCAGAGCTGATCTATTTTCTACTTACAATCAACTTCTGCAGGTCAACACATCAAAAATCAATTACACAGCCATGAAATGTAGTCATTAAGGATTAGCTGCTAATCTCATTCCATGTTTTGTCTAACCTTCCCCCTCTCCCCAATAGGTGCCTTCTGAGCATTTGTGAGAATAAGGAAAGACTTGTTAATTCAACACTGTTAATTAGATAGGAAAATACCAAAATGTAACATCTAAGTCTTATTATTTTTTTTGTAAATTACTACATAATTGTTTACATATATTGATTTAATGTATCATCTTGAACACATAGAACTGCATCTCATGTCTAATGACGTTGAAAGAATTATTAAAAGAACCAGGACTTGATCAGCACTACATTTCTTTTCTGCCCAGTATCTCAAAGCCCTTCCAAAACTGTATATACTGAAGCAGCCAGTGAAAGTTTAGGCACTTAAGGGGTGAAAAACAGGCCAGCTAAGCACAGAATGGGATTAATCCAGCTGCAGCAGATCTTTAATTTGGCAAGGGATGGATTACATGACCTGAGTGTCTTTCTTATCCTATGCTTATGACTTTGTAATTATGGCAATTATTTTCCAATCGTGCCATTTGGGAAAGAGAATAAACACAATATGCCTGTCTCAATGAATCTGTAGGGGGATTTTACAGAAGCAGAAGGTAACTGCTCAAGCTGTAATTGTGTTTACTCCCCAGGACTAACTGTGTAAGTGTGCCATAGCATTTTTACAAATGGTGAGTGGTCGGATTTTTTTTCCCCACCTTCAGAAGCAGAGTGACTTGCAGCAATATTCTGGGTATTTTTACCAACCTCTTTTGGAATACTTCTAGTAATGAAGCTTCTATAGTTGATTGTAGCAGATGATCCCATGCAGTTAACTGACCTCTCAAATAAAGAACAGATTGTCATAGCAAAGACAATCCCAGAGCTGTATGTTTTTAACAAGTAAAAATAGGAAAGACATGTCCTTCAAAATAGAAAATTAATTTTCTGCCCACAGAAGAAAAGACCATTATTATAATGACAGATTCTACTTACCCTGAGCTTTCTTCCAAACACAGTCACTTTGCCTTTAATCTGTTCCTTCCTCAGACGCCATTCAATTGAGTTTAAACCATTTTCCATTGGTAGAGAAATATTACATCGTCCTATGGTGGGAGTCACAGTCCCAGCCAGGACATGAGGTTCGCTGTGAAAGCTAATGCTCATGCCATTGGCATACATCACTCTCAAAGTACCATTATTACAGAGCTGGTAGCTGTTCCTCACTTGATCTACAGCAATAATGAAAAGAAAATAATTTAGCTACTCCAGTCATAAAGAAAACATATAGCTTAATTTGATTGGTTTTTTATTGCACTCCTGTTGATGTTAAATGAAGTCAGCCTGCAATTACCATTTATGTGGTACTATGGTGGAAATTACAGATGTTACTGATTCATGTAAAGAACAGTAGTGCAACAGTGAGCCTGCAGAAAGATACTGTGTTTATTTCATTATGTTTTCCCTTTAGTCTTAATTGTGAATCAAAATGCACAGTGATATGTGTTCAACCACATAATTTATTTCTAATATGAACAAAAAACTCCTGAAAACTGAACTGCTGGATAAAAACCAAACCATTAAGTTCCAGGACAAAAAGGAAAAAAAAAGACTGCTGGACTCTTTATGCGTGGGAAGAAGTAAGCACCTCTTCTTTTTCTTTTCCTTTTTTTAAAAACTGTCTCCAAGCAGAGGCTTTGTACAGAATTACAGTTTGGCATTAAATCCTCAAGGTGTGAGGCTGCAGCAATGCAAGCTGGCAGCCACAGTCCTCCACTTGCCTGCCTTTCTGCCACCCCACCAGCAGTGCGCGAGCCTGATGTGCACACCTGGCCATTTGGCTGTTGGAGAAGAGTTACAAAAATAATCCCATACTATTATGGCCGTGCAGTTCTGCAGCTGTTTGACACAGCCAAGTCTGCTCTCAGCCAGGATGGAGCGCTACAGTGCGTAACTGTCACCAAAGCATCAATATTTGTCTGACAGAAGGACAGCATCTACGTAATTAATCATCTGGTATAAGTGAAATAAAGTCTTTGTGACCAGACGTGTCATGGTATAATAGTCTGTAAATGTTGACGTTTATGTCAGGAGGAGGCTATTGTTCGATGATGATGTTCTTATTCCAGTGACATCATATCTTAACTAAAACAAACCCCATCACTCGCCAAATTCCTTTCTGTCTATCTTTGATGACTGACTGTTTTTGCTTCATCAGCTGCAATGCCTGGGCTGTGCTGGAAAGCTCTATGCAAACATTTAACCACTTTGTTGCTGATCTCTCCTGCCATACTTGGGCTGTAACGCTGTTCTCGGAAGTGCCAACTGTGGCAAAAGATCATCCATTGCCCTGATTGTTCTACCTTTTATTTAATGGTAGTGTATACGTGTGGAAGATTTCATTTCTAATAGCAGGAGAATACCTGAGCCTTCTCTCCCCACAAGGATCTCTACCCAGGCAGCCAACATTCAGCAGTCAGACTGCAGCTCTGCGGCACTGAAGCCAGAACAAATTTTGCGGTGAAACAGAGAGAAGTGAGTGGGTAAAGTGAACCTGACCCAAGAGGTAGCGGCAGGACTAACTTACACAAGCAGATAATGACCATACATATTTGACACACAGCATGATTGTGAAATGTCTCTTACCTGTCCTGAAGACCTGTCATTTTAGGAATGAGCTTTATGGGAGTTTTTCTCGAAAACTTTATACATTTTTCCCCTGCTCATAAGTGTACTAATGACACGAATCTTTTGCGAATTGCTTTCTCAAGTTGTGTGTGTGGTTAGGAGATGTGCCGAGAAGCGTGCTTTGGTACCTTGAACAACTGTATAGGAAGCCTCCACAGAGGAGAGATTTGTGATGACCGTGACATCGTCATCCCGATTAGAATTCTCAATGTCGATGGTAATAGACTTTTCCATTTCTCGATGAAGGCTAGTTACCACTCCAGTGGGACGTGTTACATTGGTCAGACGCCCTTCATGATCATAGCTAATAGAAAAGTTAGTGAGAGCAAAAAAGCATGAGGATATATGTTCATTTCAATACCCAATATATTAATAATGCACCACATTTGTGCAAAAAACCCAGAATGAAACAGATTTTCAAGAACATCCTGGCCATACCTATTTCTCTGTTCTTGAAAGAGTCTATAATGATGAAATAATAATTTTTAGAGATACTGATCTCAACTACATGAGTGTAAATCCAGGCTAGGATCTTTTAAATTATTAAATTAATTAATTATATTATTACAGATATACAGAGTGATATTTGGCTCAAACAATTATATTAGTAAATTCATCTGTATTTTAATAGTTGCATTTCACTCTAAGGAAGTAGACTTATGATGGATACTACAATATACAATTGCATACACTGCTCATTTGCAATTGAATACTTAGTGGAAGCTATTAAATATGGTCTTAAGTGACAAATCAAGGATCAAACT
Source organism: Buteo buteo (assembly GCF_964188355.1). Classification (NCBI taxonomy): domain Eukaryota; kingdom Metazoa; phylum Chordata; class Aves; order Accipitriformes; family Accipitridae; genus Buteo; species Buteo buteo. The sequence continues at coordinate 17,043,969 of NC_134194.1, read as the reverse complement.
TGCCATAAGAGATTAAAAAAGATATCAGCTTGACAACATAATAATTTCATTTAGATCTTTCTTATCTGTGGTATTGTACTGCATTTGGGGGTCAGTATTTTGGCTCATAAAGATGAATGATGAGAAGTTAAAGCATAGGATAGGTTGGAGTTGCACAAAGGGCAGCAGTCAGCACTCAGAATATACCTTAGAGGATGAATTAAGTGCTCCAGAGGCATAAAGATTAAAAAAAAAAAAAAAAAAAAAAAAGAGAAAAAGGGCTCTCCATGAGTTTATTAAGTTAAATTTATTTAGAGGTATAAAGCCTGAGGAGGGGGGAAAGAAGGAATGCTGGCTGAAATCAAATCATAGTGTTTCTCCCTTTCCTTTAGTATGCTATATTTGTGTGCATACGTATGCTAAAGAAGCAATCCCTTGGATCTTAAGGGCAAGAAATGGGGACCTGAAACAAAATCAGTATTCAAGTCTGACACTCTGCTTGCTGCAATTCTCTACTTGTGCAAGAGTCTCTCACCCAGCCGCTACCAAAGCGCACATACTTCTAAACAGCAGAAAGGCAAGAAAAAATGTCCTGTGTAGATAAAGGGAAAAGTTTAGGTAGAGATTGAAACCAACTGGTCATCCTTCGAACGTAGAAATCCAGGGAGCGGGAAGCCTGGAAGAGAACTGGTAAATCCATTGCACTGCCTGAGAGTAACAGAAGAGAAGAGGAGCACATTTAGTATCATGGAGCTAGCTGAGTTCTTTGTACATCGTGGTTAGCTGTAAAGATGAAAAAAAATCAGAGCTTTCAACAAGACTTTTTATAATTAAATCATTCAGAAACCTCAAAGTAGGCCGCCTGAACTGTATAGCATATCTCCAAAATTAATACACAAATTGGCTCCTCAGTTAATACAAATATAAATTATGCCTTTCAAATCCATTGCAAATGGTTGCACCCATTCAACTGAATATTGGGGAGGAAGGAAAAAAAATCACCTGTGGAGCAACAAGCCTTACCAGAACCAATGGCAAGTATTAGGCAAAGAAGGAAATCAATAAAAGAAAGAATCGTGCGATCTAAAAGGGACCGATAATGTATTGTGTTCATTTCAGCAGTTCAGCATCAAATAAAGATTAAGCAGCATGATTTTTCTTAATAAAAGTCATAGATTTCTACCCATATATATATATATAGTTATACAATTTTTTTTCGATCATATCAACAAGATACTAGATAAGAGATAGTAAATTGAGATAATCTATGAAAGGGGGTTTGGTTAAGTCTATATAAAGGTCTTCACAAAAAAAAAAAAAAAGAAACGAAAAGTACTTGTAAAATATAGATGAAGGAAGAACTTTGTCCAGTCAAGCATCCATCTAGCAAGGAAAAACAAAAGTACAAAAAATGGACAATTTCAAAAAATCTCAAAGGTTAATAATGAGATACGCCCTAAGACTCTGTGTGTGGACTACTTTGGTATGCTTAGTGATTAGCAGAGTGATGAGGAGAATGCTTAGGTGTCAAATATTACAGAAGAGACAATGTTATTCAGGACAAACTAGAAAAGTCTATGAGTGGCTTCAGTGTCACGATGCAGAGCTTGGTGAACATCCAGAAAAATGGTTGGCGAAATTCCCCATCAGCAAATATATTTTAGGCAATGCAAATGAGACATTAATTTAAACTCTTCATTCACATTGCTGGGTTTTTAATTAACCCAGGAAAAATTCCTGGGGATTGCTGTGGGCTACTCACTGAAAATCTCTGTTCAAAGTGCAAGGGCAGTCTAAAAAGTAAATATGGATAAGGACATACAGAGACTGAAACAGAAAAATGAAAATATTCTAGTTCTATTTCTAGAAATCAGTGTTTTGCCCCCTGCCATGGGGCATGTTTCCCAGTGCTGGTCACAATTCTTGAAATCAGCAGTGGCAGAGATTAAAAGAGTTTATAAGCAAGTGATGGACACACTCAAAGTGATACATACGGAAGTACTTCTATGAAGATCTGCAGACCATTTAGTTTAAAAACTAGACATATAAAAAAATCACTACTTAAATTATATATATGCCCTGCAATACCAATGTATAAAGAAGGCATTTCTACTTTATCCATTGCATCAATAAAATCCTATTGAAAAAAAATACCTTAAAGGTAAAAAAATTAAAATTAATAAAACAGAAACCTTTTATGTACTACAAAATTTAGAAATGACATATTATTGAGAGGTTCCTTTTAGTTTATGTATTATGTGAGAGCAGGTGGATAGTAGAATACAACACCCAGACATTTATCTGAGTAATAAGAATAAAGCTATATAGGAATTAAATGGTTATATACCTTTCTTCCTCATGACATGAACCCGGCTCTAATGAAGTAAAAGAAGAAGATTTTGCAATGGAAAACATACTGATCGACCTGGGACTTCTTAGTATCTTCTTCAGAAGCAGCCACTACATATCACAGTCGATGACACAGCATCAGGCTAGCTCAATCAGATCTGATAAGGCAATCTTTATATCTTCAAGTGAGGTGGGTTCTGGATACACTGAAATTCCTGAGCTTTTGTTACTGACTTCAGTTAGAGTACGGTTTCATCCTACTACTACCAAGTTTTTCTACTAATAAAATTACAAGGGCAGAGATCCTTTCTTAATCCCAGTATCTTAAAAAACCAGCGTCTCCCTGTACCCACGACTAACCACTAACATACTGCTAATTGTGCCCAAGTCTGCCCGAGCAGGCAAAGGTTTCCCAGACGGCAGTTCCCGGGACAGCTCTGGGTAACACCGGCCACCAGCGCCCCGGGCAGACACGAAAGCTGTTGCCCGATTCTGCCGGCAGCCTGGAGATGGTGCCTGGCGGTCCGGTGGTGCTGAGCTGGCCACAGCCAGCGGGCGTCCGCGGGGCCACCGAACACAGCTCTAGCTCAGCCGTCAGACACAGCTGAGCACTCGCTTGTCACCTTCTCGGGTAGCTACGAGTATCTGACCTGTGCACCCCTTCAGCGGGCTTGTGATAATGCACGGGAGGCTGTTCTCCCATGTCCAGTGCAGGTACCTCTATATCTTCTGCAATTTTTATTGCTAGCGTTCTGGTCTTTGAGGTTCGAGACGTGTACTGCTCGACAGCTTGTAGGTGGGAGTAGCTAGGACAGTGCTATAGACAGTACTGCAGAAAGGAGTAACGGCAGCTTTTGGCTTAGCATAGAGCAGAGCAAGGTGCAGATCCACATACATTTACTTATATCCCTATTTTCTCTCCCTTACAAAACTCAAGCTGATTCAAGAAGAAAACTGCAGCATTCTCTTAGGATGCTCCCAAGACCAAGTGGAATACCACTGAGGACCACTTCAAAGATCTGTGCTTCATGCCCAAAACCAAGCTTAAATTACCTCGCAGGAGTCTGCTGGTAGCTGTTATATTATTTAAGAGCCTTGCCTGTTCCTACTGCAAACAGACTGCATGCATATACACGTGCACTATAGTGTAATATATGTATGGAGTGTGTATGCACACACACACACACATAAAAATAGTCTGTGTATTCATTTCTCTGCATATACACATGCATACCTGAATATACTGCACAAATTTAATTCTGTGAGCATTTTCAGGGTACAATTCCAGATAAAAGAAAGGAATATACCCCATAGGATAGCATGGCACTTCAATGTCTGGTTGATATAAATGCACTAAAATAAATTTTTCATAAGAAGTTCAGTTCATGTAGTATTTTACTGCTTAAAAGACATTTGTTCTTTTCCAGTTCTGCTGCCATATTAAAAATTTTGGGTATGGGTTATCTCTGTATGAATGCATGAATGTAATGGCACAGAAAACTATTTTGTTGTCTTTATAAACTCATTGGCTATTTCTTTCATCTTCCATTTATATTAACTTATAGCTACCAAAATAAATTGCATAATGATGACTACAGAATTTTCCCCTTGGAGCTGCTTTGAAGAACAAATAGAAACCAGAAGCCAGTATTGAGTGACTGTGGACTGTGATCGTTTACGTTTGTAAATTCGATTTAAATAATTTGTATATTCTTATTAATAAACCCCTCAACTGTGGGGGTACATGAGAGGAGAAAGCATATTAAGGAGTTACTGTAAGTCAGCTGCTTGGGATCAGCCTAAAGGGGATGCCTCTGTTTTCCTGGTATTTTGTAATGAGTATCTCCAGTGCATGTAGCTAACTTCTAGTCTTCACATAGGGTTTTCCATGCACATATAGAGACACATATTTTCTTTTAACATCTTTGTGAATGGCATTTTATGGCTTTTTTTCTAACCTAGATAACAGTTACCATGTATAGTTTATTTTATGCAGGCACTATAAAGTGTAAGAATTTTTAATGCAAAAAATGTCTATACTATCCTCTCATCTATGGGCTCTATGCCTATGAGAATGTATGTACAAATCTGGGAGAAAGCAAGTTATTTCAGCTGCCTCATCAAAGTTACTAATCATCTAAGACAGTACCTCAGGTTGTACTATTTAGACCTAAATGTGGTACTTAACTTCCACTGACCTGAGGCAAGGGTTGCACATTTTCTCTTATTTGATCTTGGAAAAAAATCTAGTCAACATGTCAGCACTATCTACACATTAAATTATATTTTCAGATGCATCTCACTAAGACATCAAAGCACCTGCCTTCTATAGTTACTTAGGAATCATTGTACAATTTTTCTAATAAATCATGCTAACTTAGTACTTCATGTGATTCTCAGCCACCGGTTATACCAGTTTTGTAACTTGTAACTATATGACCTTTTTTAATGTTTCATTGATTTTCATGAAGAGTTTTAAATTACTTTGCTTTTTAATTTTCTACAATTAATTGCTGGTGTTTTGAGAAATAACTAGTTTATATGACTTCTGATCTGAAACCTGAGCTAGCTAGTGAGGAAAAAAACAACAACAAAAACTACCTAGAAGGGCATCCACATCTCATCAGCAATCAGGTGAGATTTTACCACCATCCAGTACAGTGAGCTGTTACTTGATCTTGTAATCAGCAGATAATACCTTCGTGCGTTCACATAACTGGATTATTTTTGTAACTAATGTGTGGTAAAGAAATACTCTTTGCAAAATTTTAAGGAGAAAAAACCTCCTCATCTCTACCCGCAGTGGTTCAATTTCCAGGGCCACATCAGAAGGGGACCACGAGAGGGCACTGCTTTCCTTTTTACGGAAACGAAACACATAGTGGACAAAATACTGATGTGCAATGCTGATTTAGATATATTTTGAGCAGACCGAACACAGTTCTTTTTATTCCTGCTTTACTTATGTTTTCTCTAAAAAGAAAGAAGGTGGTGGCCAAGACGAAGGCATTAATAAACTAAAATAGGCGTGCGTCATTGCTGGTCTGTATCCTTAAAAATAACCCTACAATTTAAAATTAAATATAAAGCCCTATTCATCCTTTCTACCCACTGATTTGAGAAACGGTATTTAGTAATCATTAATTTAACTATTTCGAACAAAATATATAGCATCAGACTTGCCATACTTACATATATTTTCAACATACCATTTAGCTTCTATCTTTAAAATTGTTTTGATCAATAAATGGCAATAAGACTACTAAGAATAGGATAAGTATAAATAAAAATCGGACTAGTTTTTCTAGATTTTTAATATACTTTTGAACTTCACCTCTGATGAATTTCATTTAAAGAGGAAGTTCTGCCTTTCTAATCTATATGCTCATGAACACCGGTGTGCTTTTGGGTTATCTACAAATTATGGAAGTTACACCAGGGGTCTGACAGATAGCTGGGGATCTAATTTCCTCACTTGTCTCAAGAATGAACAATCAGTGAAGTTAATCAACATTTCAACAACCATGAGTAATATATGAGTCTGAACAGAAAGATACATAATCTGAGTTCCGAAAGAAACTGCGGCACTAGGGTTCCTAGAGAGAGGCAGCTCAGTAGGAGCCGTGGACGGCTGGGGGCTGGGCTGGATGTGGAGAATTACCTGCGGCCGTGCTGACAACTAAGAGCGGGGACCCAATCTGGTAAATCAAACGCACGTTTCTGAATGCGGTACACAGTCCTTTGTGCTGGAGGTGGGGGAGCTTCCCCACTGGCCTCACACTGCGGGCAGGAATTTAGGTGGTGTGGTACCCACCTAAAGGACCCAGCAAAACCGATGAAATCAAGAAGCCACTTAATCATTTCCAGTATCATACTAGAGTGAGATGTAACGGCCTTACTTGGTATCAGTGAAAAGCCTACAACAGATTTCAGTAGGGTCAGTTTAGGGCCTACTCACTACCATGTGAAAAATAAATGTATGCTTAATATATCCAAAAACATTCTTACTCATAAAATGTTGTCCATCCTGTTTCATCACTCTTCGTTGCTAAGAGACCACTGTTTCCGTTATATGTCATTAATCCGAGCTCCAGGGTCTGTGTTGAGACTAGCTTGAGTCCACCATTAGTGCCAACAGCCAGCGTGACAATCTGATTATCCGGCATCAGTAAATGGCGGGGCATCCCACTGGCATCCCGACGGACCTTCAAGGAGTTGCCATTGTTGTCCATCACCTCCGTGACATCGTTATCGCTGCTATAGGTGAAATTGTACAAGTACTCCCCGGTAACGAGGCTGAGAGTGTACTGGTGAATCCCATCAGCATTGAAGACATACAGCTCCTGTTCTCCTGGAGATGCAGCTTCATATTGGTTAAAAGAATTAAGAATGGGCCTGTTTTTACTGACAGCCCTAATGCGGATATTTCCAAGATCAGCTATGTAGATGGTACCATCTGGGGCCACAGCTAAGGAAGATGGTGAATTTAAGATGGCATCAGTGGCATACCCATCATCCCCAGAATAGCAATTACAGTTGACATCATTTTTGCAATCACAGTCTGAAGCTGCCCCTGCAAGAAGGCATATTTCTCCATTGGTAGTTACCTGGCGTAGCCGATTAATTTTTTTTTCATCTGTCTCACTGATGTAAAGAACTCCTGTGTGTGAGATGGCAATGGCACTGGCTGATTCAAGTGCAGAATGAATAGCCAGTTTGCTAAGAGAGTAGTCTATACCAGGAACCTGGCAGTGCATGGGGCGTCCAGCAATAATGCTAACTTGATGATTTTCTGTGATCCGTAAAATAACATTGTTCTCTAGGACATAAAGTGAGTTGTCCATGGGATTGACAGCGAGATCAGTAGGCCACTCCAGCCGTACCTATGAGTTGCACAAATTATTACTGTAAAACTCATAACTGAAAAGTACACTTCTAGTGTTTAAAATTCCATGTGTAACAACAGCAAATTAGTGAGGGGTTTATCAGCGTAAATCATGAAACCAAGTCATGAACGGCAACTATTTCAAACAATGATTTTGTTTTTCGGAAATATTAAAGCTATGTGCAGTGGTAACTTTGGCTAATTGTGTTTCTGTGCAAAGAACGAATGCTACATTGTGGAAGCTCTACAATAATTACAGAAAAACAGGCAATTAAGACGATAACTCCCATTATCTCAACATTATTTCTCTATAGTTGCATAAATAACCTGTGTTAGCCACAGTAAAAGGATGGTTCACTCATTTCAGTAACAAATCAAATATGCTATCATCTTGTGCTGCATAATGCATTTCTTAAGTGGCCAGGCAGTCATCCAAAATAGATGCCCATCTCTTCTAAGGCAGAGAAGAAAATAAATGCAGTAAGAGGCTACCTGGGTGACATCCATGCTGGAATCGCAGCTGAGAGGTCGAACAGCAGTTAGGTCATTGGAGCCCAGCAGGGTTGATATAATTCCATTCTGATCCACTTTTCTAATCATAGTGGCATCAACAAAATACATGAGTCCATACTTATCCACTGCAATTCCTGCAAATATAAAACCCAGGTATCAGTGAAGCAGTGAGGCTCCTAGCTTCAAGACAGGCTTCATCTTATGAACAAGTTTACAAGATGGTGATGTTTGTTCACTTCCCTTGTTCTTTCCTCCCTTCCAACGTGAGCACAGGTCCTGGAACCCTCCAAGTACCTGTAGTTCTGCTGAATAAATGGCATCAAGCAGGTTTATCCTTTGGGGCTTTAAAGAAAAGAAAACCACAGAGATCCCCCAAATATGCCAAAGAGCCAGCAGAATGCATCAGCTTATTTGTAAATTCAAACTCTCTATGATATGTTACATAACCCCATAAAAAAAAAAATTACCTCCTAAATTCTAATCTGAGAAATCTGAGGTGTTGCTTTCTTCATCTGAAGGATCTAATGAGGATGAAGAATGTTTAGAAATCTTTTGAAATTGCTTTAAAACTTTTGAAAAATTAAGAGGACATTATATTCTTTCAGGATGTTTTTTAATTCTTTGACCTGTTGCAGTAAGGAATACGGGAAGAACATCTGGTGTTTCCAGATGAAGACACAGGGGTTTCCACTCTAGAAAAAAATGAAAGGTTCAATGCCTGTCACATTGGGAGTCCTTGGAGAGGAAAGGCACAGAATGAAAGGGTGCTCCCTTGGAGGAACAGAAGGATGCTGCTGCCTGTTGTGAAGGAGGGCAGACTTTTTCTCACTTGCCTTTCCTGCTTTGATTTGGCACACTGCCTTGCCTGTTTCTTGGGCTGAAAATAAAATATTGATCTAAAAATTTTGCTTGCAAATGGTTGCAGTGCTCATCCTATTGGACAGTGAGAGAAGATTCAGCTTTGTCTTCTTAACTTCTATGTAGAGGCTTAACTTAAAACATGCAAGCAGCTCTGTCCTGTTAATATACTCTGTATGTATTAACTATCACCTATACAAAGAAACAGGACCTTTCATTTTTCTTCACTTTTATGATTATCTAGTTATTTTCAACCATTGAAATAAAACCCAAAGATGTTTGAAACACCTGGCAATACACCTGATTAATCCATCCTTACAATTAAGATGAAACAATGGAACAAAAAAAAAAATCTTGAAAAGAAACACATCCCCAAATCTCTACATCCTCTTGAAAACTTTTTGTTAAAAATTAGAAAGTGGATAGGGCAAAAATCCTTTTATTTTTCCTCCACCTCTGAAGAAGGGGATACATAGAATAAAAACTCAGAAAAAAGCTACAGCAGGCAGTTTTTCTCCCCTAAGACTGTATCTCAAACAGTAATTTTTTTCCCAGTTTACATGCTTGCTTCTTCGAGTGAGTGGTACCCTGCTAATTTGCGTTCTGTTCTCCTTTTGCAGCATTCAGTGTTGGGGTAATAAAGTTTGCTTTAACTAAACAAGGCACGAACACTTGCCAATCCACTGTAATTAAAGCCCAGAATAAAAATTACCAAGCAAGGAGTGATTTAATTGCCAGATAATTATTTTCACATCCAGCCTAGCCTCACGCAGTCATTTTCTCCAGCTTCTTTTCCTGCTTTACCTCGAGGGCTCATTAGGGTTGCGTCCACTGCCTTCCCTCCATCCCCACATCTGGCTTCGTCAAAGGGCAGGCATTGCTCTCCAGTCCCTGCTACCACTTCAGAGTTACCAGCTAGGTCTTTCGTGCCAGTGAGCGACTTGACTTTGTATATCCGTCGACTATTGGTGTCCGATACGTACAGTGAGCCTGAAACAGGGTCCACGGCCAGATAGTATTTATGAGCGGGATTGTTGCTTTAGAGAAAAAGAAAGCATAAAACAGAAACAGCTGAGCAGTCTAGAACCTTCGCAGACTTTCAGAGCTTGGATACTCATCAGGCACAGAGAGATCTGGAAAGAAAGTCTGACACCTTCATACAGAGGTGGGGTCTGAAGGACTACCATCTGAGGACCTAACTTGAGTAGGGCCTGGTCGGTGTTTCAGAAGGATCGTCATGTTAAATCTCATTCATCCTGCTTCACCGAACCTTGCACAGCAGAGCCCAATAAGCCAAAGCTGCACGGGAGACTTCCCTCTTGATCTCTTTAGCCCTTTAGATCTGCTCCAGGTCAATTCTCTTTGGCTTATCTCTACCTGTTGCCCTCCCTCCCCGCCACCTTGTTTAACTTCCCTTGAAAGCAGAAGTCATAGGAGTAAGATCAAAGAATCAGCTTCTGAGTTACTTATATTATGCCACAAGATTTGTGAGGTCTTGTATAAATGGGAGGCAGAGGCATAACAAATTTATTCCTAAAGCAAATTTGTTCTCATTCATTCTTCTTAAGAATCTCATTTGTGCCAGGTAAAGTTGGTTATACAACTAAAACCAGAGACCCCAAGTGTCTGACTTTAACTCCAAACCTTCTGTTATTGAAGAACTGGTCCTCAGTTTGTGATTAGAATGGGTGCTCATATGGAAAGCTACTTCTCTTCTGAAATATATGTTTTTTGACAGCTTGTCACATTTTGGAACTAGTTTAGCAAATCATCTGCAAATTGAGAAATGTCAATCTTTGCGATATATATACATTCACACACATAGAACTGCAGTGCAGAAATATTTTCAAAATCTTGCCTGGCTAGTTTAACTCAATTTAGTTGGATTTTAAGCATGATGTGAATTTTCCAGCCTTTGGAGCCTATGGGTGAGCATAAATAAGGTCAATGGTGGTTTCAAAGCATAGAAGACAAATGAAGACAGGAAGAAAAAAAATGAAGGTTACTTACCAGTAACCAGAGAGATTTGCCTCCAAATATCCACACTCCTAGTTTCATGTGGCAAAAGTGCCCAACTCCAAGAGTGCGGATACACAGAGGTAAGTTATGATGGACATAAGACATTTCTTGATCAGACTTGCTGAAACTATAATAAGGCCACTTTCGGCAGATGGATTATCGGCAGCACAAAGACAACTGCGTTCATGTGGTCATGACCAGATTTGGAGGAATGAGGAGGCCCCAAAATACCACTTTCTACAGTTATCTTCCTCTATGCCAGTCTTTGACATGCCATGATTTTAGGTCAGTAACAGTTTGTTCTAAAACTGTAGAAAGTAGGAAGGAGATTGGTTTGATCAAAATTCAGTAGGCAGAGGTAATACCATCTGCTGAAGTCTAGGAGTGTAGAAATTAGAGATGAAGAAATACAATAAACAAAAAATACTTGGCAGGTTTATTTCATGCATGGATCTCAAAGTACTTTAAAAAGATGGGTATTACACCCATTTTACAGAGGAGGAAACTGAGGCACAGAGAGGTTAAGTGGTGTAGACAAAGTTATGTAGGGAGGCTAGTGACATGCTTGAGATTAGAGCACAATCTTTTTATTCCCCAAGTTCCTCTCCTTATCTTCAGCAGCAGACTGCACCTCTTCACTAGACCCTTATCACATTCCTTCTCATCCCTCCAAAACAAAGCTCAACCTTTGCTGCATAGAAAAATATTTATTTCCACTTACAAGATTTCGCCAGTCTCTCGAGTATCTGAGCCATGTAAGCACCCACACGTTTCTCATTGTTTTGAAATTCTGCTCTCTTCCTCCACCATGCTTGCCCCTTACGCTGAAGAACAAACTTTGTCTCTCTTCTCTTCTGACACGATTTTGCCAGCCTGCGCCTGCCTTCCTGAGCGAGCACACCCCTGCATCCCTTCTGCCCACAGCCAGCCTCAGGCACGTCCCACCGCTACCGGGATGGCGGAAGGGATGAGTCAGGGTAAAGAGCGATGGCAGAACACAGGCTTATTTCCCTCTCCTCTCCTCGTCAGTGGTGTGTCCACGGAGCTCACCCTGTCTTTCTCCTCCGGAACCTCCCTCAGGGCGGTTTTGCCGGGGAGTCAGTCACGAGCCTTCGTTCCAGACCAGAGAGCAGCTTGCCGGAGCTGCAGACCTCGCGCGTGGCCCTCTGCTCTTGCCTGAGCTCTGGCAGGGATCGGGTAGTGGAAGACTCTCCACGTAAAATATTTGAGGGACTTTGGCAGAAAATGACTGGTGAAAAGTGACATGTGCTCACTGTGTCCCCAAAGAAACTGAACTATGAGATTACCTCAAACAGGGATGTATTTTATAAACGAGTAGTAAATATTTCTCAAACTGGCATCTGAGCAATGAAAGACGCCTGCCCGTCTTTTCTCCATGCCACTGTAATCTTTTATTTGAATTATAGGAAGCCAAGGAATGTACCTTGTTTTAAAAGATTTTCCATAACATTCAGTATTGCTCAGAGGCCTCTGTCAATAACGTCTCTGCCTCTAGCCCTCCCCGATGAATGCAGCAGATACCACCGTGTGGTAATTTAGCCAAAAAGAGAAGCTGCCCAGAGCAAATCTCTAAGCACCTGAAAAATTAACTAAGCTTAGTTAATGCAAACAAGGAGCCTCCAGCATCATCAAGAATTATTAGCAAATTGTGAATGAATTAATCCAGGTAAGAAAATTTAGTGGTGTAACACTTGCTACACCAAAATATATTGTAAAGGGGAAATTTTACTGTTTAGTCCAGACCATCTTCTGCATTTAACTTGCATTACAGAAATGGAAAGTATGGTTTTAAAAGGGCGGTGCACAGGACACTATGGAATAGTTTACAACAGCTCTTCTCGTTTGTGCCCTTGATATTCTCCAAGGTGAATATCCGCCCCGTCCCAGGTGTGGCATGGAAGACAGTACAAGCGTTTCCTATTCCCGCTGCAATCCAGAAGGCCTAGTGCTCACATAAGACGATGAAAAATCTTTTCTGCTAACGTCCAGAAAGGTTATGCCTCCCTCATGAATCTTACAGTGACTGCATCTAGCGGTTGCATACAACCAGCCCCACAGGTTGACTGACTGTTAAATGTATTTGATGAAAGAAAATAGAAACTAAATTATGAAAAAGGACAGAGGGTTCAGAAAATCATTAATGACCGGAAAATGAGTTTTTGACCTATTTGCAGTCATTAGTGCTTTTGTGAACCTTTCTGGCATTTGTAAAACTGCTGTTGCAGTTTACCTCAACCATTTAGACCAATTATAGACAGCAGGGAGAAGTGTTTATATAGAAGTTAGCTTGGGGTTCATTATACTTGCATTCTACTAGAAATTTCTAATTACTGTCAGAACTTATTTGGTTGCTTTTTGACTGCATTTCATAATTGCTAACGCTTATCATATTCATAACACACAATTAGCACATAAAAATGTTTCTATATATGGTACATGAAGAACATAACATTACACAAGAAGCACAACACAAAAAGCAAACACAATGAAGCAAACAAACCATATCAAATTATATGGGAAAGAGCTCGTGTCTTACCTATGTTTAAACTCTTTATTTCTTTATAGAAAGGGAACAGAAGAAAAAAGAACAAACAGTTAGCTGAAGAATAGATGGTAAAGCAAACATAGTATTTGTTTTATTTTACAAAAGGACACAGGAGAAGATATCTCTTTTCAGCACTAGCCTTAGATTATTTTACGGGTGAAGAGTGACTGGGAGGGATAGAGCTGTAAGCTAGTTCCCTAGTAGGATACCCCTGCCCCCACCCCCCACCCCCCATATATTTTGTAGGAAACTTTCTGGACCATTGGAAGAGTTTTCACATGGAAATATGTGTAGCTTGTGGGCTAGGAGCAAGAGAAACTGGCAGTTTTCTGAATACAGAACTGGGAATGGGGAAGCACTGGGCTTAGGATATTGTCCACCAGGTGGAGGCAACCTCTTTAATCAAAATAGTTTTCCAACAGGCTATTTCTAAACAAATTTCTACTGCACAGTTTATTTTCCTCTCCTCCCAGTCTCTAAAATAATTGCTTAAAGCAAGTTTGGATGCTACTTGGTATCTATTTAAGCCTATCAAAGCAAATCTTAGGGTAAAAAAAAACCTTCTAAGTGAGCAGTAAGATACTGTACAGTGGGAGATATGGAGCATTAATTGATCCCTAGTTTACTGTCTAGACACAAAGGCAAAGGAAAAGTGTCCTCTACTCCCCAGATGTAAATGAATACGTTCTCCACACCACAGTGTTTCACTGTGTTTAAGTCATTTCCATTTAGGAATATCCACTGAATTAAACAAAGAGGTGCATGACTCCTGAGCTGCAGCACTTAATGCACAGCCCCAAACTTGCAATACCAACGTTAAACGTGACATGCAACACTCTTGAGTCAAAATTCCTATTAGTCACTCAGATCAGGCACCTTCATAAAGGACAGTGTGAAGCAAATATGCACACTGGGATATTCTGACTTATAAAGTTACTCAAGATTTATATTGGCTTATGTAAAACCAAAATTACATCCATTGTGAAATCTAAACACAGTGATGTATTTGCTTTGTAATACTTATAGACATACTGTTTGCAATGCTATTCAAGCTACTTGATAATAGCTGAAGACTCTGCTCTCATTCATACTTAAATCGCTCAAATCTTCAAACTCTTACCCATGTAACTCATACAGATTTTAAGATGACCACTGAATGACAATTACTGCTATAGATGATGTTTGCAGGAATGGACCTTAATTCCCTTTAGAGGAACAGGGGGCAAAAGACATCACTGCAAATTCTAAAAATCTGTGTGTCAAGTCATTTGCAGCTGTCCAACAGCACTCAAAATAAAATAGCTTTATTGTTCATTGCTAATAGTTATAACAGAAGCTAAAGAAACTATGCTATGGAAAACAGACTTTCACAAAAGAAAAGAGACAAAAGCAGATTAAGTACTTCTTCTCTTTCTTTACTGATGTCCTTTCCCATTTTCCCTCACACGTGCTGAAAAGCCCATGTTCTCTCTTGCATAGAGAGAAAGAAAAGTACTCAGACTACTTGGAGACAACTTTTCAAATACCAATTGTGCTAGGAAACTTTGTCACTGGCTGATATTAGGAAGTGAGGTCCATATAAATGCCTTATATTAAGTATCCTAATTTGAAAATGTTTCTCTTCACCTATGAAGCTGTAGTCCTATTTACTAGGAAGCTAAACAGAACTAAACAAATTAGAAAAAAAAAATCAACATATTCTATATAAAGCAGAGTTATACTGTATATTGATATAAATATTTATAGCAGGTCACACTTCCATACCAGCTACCTTCTGTGGTTTATACTGAGCTGCTAGCAGAAAGCACTGGATGATCTATTACTTTTTTTTCTTTTTAAATATAATGAGGCAGCCTGGTGATGTATGAGGTAGGTGTCAGAGAGTGATTTCAGACTAGAATTGGCCTGAATAGGATCTCTTTTCTCTTATATAAAATCAGAATTCACAATAGTGACATCAACAGAATGACATGAATGGAAGAGAGGTGTAAAATAGAGCTAGGCCTCCTATTCTCTAACAGTCCAATCATTTTGCACTTTTTCCCACTAATTAAAAACTAAAAGTACAGTGAAAGCAGAGAAACTGGTTATTGGCCATAGCATTAAAAAAAAGGCTAATGACCTAAATTCACTCAATGTACTTTGCAGCTCTATCCAATTTACAAGAGCACTAGTACTTTGGAAACTGTTGCCTGAGTGGGCTGTAGAAGTATCGCAAGACAGCCCATACAAGCTATTTTTCCTCATTTTTCTGCAAATACTCAACAGTGCTGTAACTATAAGGTCCAGTTACAAGAGTTACAGTTTGAAGCAATAGCTCTTGCCTCTCCTAGCAGAACGAAAAAAGAAGATGGAACAGAAATGGGTGAAGTGGTACACTCTACACTCATGCCTTCCCTATTAAATGACCAAATCTTAATGTTGTGGGCAGGGGGGGTGGTGTGCGGGTACAGAAATACAATCTTAAAAAGAGTTCTGATAATGCAAAGCGACTCTGTATGTCAATCTTAACTGCACTTGTCAACCTACAGAAATGGACTTACGAGTATGGGAAAGAAGTGGGGAAGTGGCTCTCAAAACCATTGATAGGATAATCTTCCTTCTAACCTCCTAAGACTGTTGTTATACCTTTGCTTATCACTGTGGCTCAATACCAAAGGGCAGTCAATGCTGTAGTTTTCAAACAAAACTAAATGATATATAGTACTGAGGGGAGATTGTATCAAATGATCACCAACAAGACAGAAGAAGACTGTTTGTACTTCTTGTACAAGTTGGTTTGTACTCTTTAGTCCTTCTCTAGAGGCGTTGCTCTGATAAGCTACAGACTTTGAACTATGCATTTCTGTGCCCCATTTCTCCACTGGAATTTAAATAGGTTGAAAGTGACAATGTTTTACAAAATTATAAAAAGTAATGGTAAAGGCTGATTTGAGCACAGGCTACAGAAATGAAGTGCTAAGATTAACACCTTACCTCAGCTCCAATATACTGGTAACATTCCTGGATGGGAAGATACGCCGAATATAGTTAAAATCTCCAACAAAGAGACTTCCATCAATACCCACTGCCAGTGCTACAGGGGCCAAAAGCTTATTTCCTTCTGCCAGACCATTGCAGCTAGGACAAGATATGCTTCTTCGGCGCCCATTCCCCATAATGCTGGTTATCACAGCCGGCTGCTGAGTTAGAAACTGATTTTCTCCATTGCCTTTGTGCAATATACCTAATAATGAAGAGGAGAAGAAGTGGTTATTACCGTCATTCATTGCAGGGGACTTCAGGTAGCTCTCTTTTCAACAGCTGCTGTTAAGGACTGTACACTGAAATGACTCCAGCATTTGGTTCTTCAACGGTGCAAAAAGAGTGAAAGAGCTTTGCAGTAGTAAAAATAAAGGTGTAATGAAGATTTTCTGTTAAAACCCACACAAATACACAACCGCAGACCCAAACCTAAACCCAGAGTCCTTTGCTATTCATTATGAAAGAAAACACTGCCATACAGCTCTCTGGCCTGGCACAATGGTTTAGACTGTCTTATTAACTGGGAAGTGAGAAGGCAAACAGTGGAGAAGACGTGTTCCTTATTTGTGTCCCTGGATCTTCTCACTCCAGTTTCCTCTGTTATGTTTTCTTTGGAATTTTATGCCAACCCTACTGTTCTCTTTCCACCTCTCAGTCTTTCATGCTTTTTTCATGGAAAATGTAAAATGAAAAACAGAGGTGCCAGAGAAGACGACAGCACAGAAAATGAAAAGATAGGAGAAAGATGAAACTCCTAGAAGGGCTGCTAAGGATCAATGATAAAAGGCAAGTGGAAAGCTAGTAGTAAGGATCTTTATTAGGCTTGAAGAAACGCCTTTAAGATAGCATTTCTTTTCAAAATATTGGTTCAAAGAGCAGACCCGTGCTCCAAGAAGGGAGTGGATTCTCTGACAGAGTGACCATTTTCAATGTCATCAAAGATTGTAGAAATCTGGCTGGAAACTTTTAGCCTCATGTTCTTTTGGAAATGCAGTTGTATGATCTTAATGTAACTGGCTCCTCACTGGTGACAACAGTGAATATCATGCACTATCCAAATGGCTATCTCAACAACGCCTGATCCACTGCACAGCACTTTAAGTGTGTTCAAATAGCGTGATCTTGCCTATTCTGAACACTACTTTAGACTTCTTGAGCAACAATATACTTTGCAATTTGTTAATGTGGGGATCAGCAGGAAGGCTGTAGAAAACACTTTACAGGGAAATACATTCTAAGCATTCAGCTCCCTGAGAGTCTCTGGTAAAATATGAGGACTAGGAACATTAGCTTAGGATATGTAAAGACAAAGAGAAGAGAGGAAAAAACCAAATTGGTGACAAAGGAAAAAGACAAATGTGACTCAGTATCTCGTCACAGACTCATACACCTTTTAAACCCTATCTCAGATTAGAGGGGAAAAGGTGAAACAAAAGGAACCAAAAATGGGTGTGGTTAACATCATAAAAAATAGGGAAGGAAGACAGAAAGACATTACAGGGGAATAAACGATCAACAGAATAGAAGATAAAGATTTGGACTTTAAGAAAGTCATGCTGTGCAGAACAATAAAAAATTTATGCAAATTTACAGAAATTTTCTGACAGCTGAAACATGTCCCACACCTTACTGAGGTAAAGATAAAAATAAGAGTGGAGAAATTGCATTTTTTAAAGTGTAAATACAATGCAAATAAAACTGTTCACAGACAAAGCTCCATACAGCACAGAAAACATGTGGAATTAACTAACTCACCACTTTTGACATTAAGTACATGATGTTTATCCAAAGACCATCCTCCTAAATTTGAAGGATCTAGTTCAAATCCTTGCAGCAGTGCTGTCCTCTTCTCCCATAAAATGAGACTGGGGCAAGTCTCATATTCAAAACCCACAGAAACTGAAATAAAATAAAACAAAATAAAATCTAATATACTTGCTGAACAAATACTGAATTAAATCCAGAGCACATTCAAATTATTCAGCATTCTAGTTCCCCAGCCCCCTCAAGAAGATGGAGTGATTATATTCCTCTCTTTTATTCTACAATATTAAATTCAGATCTTCGACTAGACACAAATTTGAAACTTCATTCACATGTACTCTGCAGGGATCTGATCACTTCTTGTTGAATAGCTGGCATTGGGAAGTGACTGGTTTGGTGAGAGGAGAGTGAGAAATATAATTTTTAAAATATAATAAAATTATTCTATCAGATAACAGGACAAGATCAAACTCTTAATTTGCCAGATGTTCACAGCATTTATTGTCTTCATTTACATACCATATACCAAGGAGTAGTGAAAACTTTGTGTGCTTTTAAGCACACAAGCACTGTAAGCATTACTCAGGAAAGCAATATCCTATGCAATAATGTAAGAAAGAAAAGCTACAGCAAAGAAGATTTTAGAAAACATAGTAAAGAAAAAAGATTTTTTAAGTAATTTTTTCTTTCCACACTGGCACAGCTCTGATACCCATTTTTAGCACTGTTGTATCAAAATTATTCTGATACTCAAATGGAAATGAAAACTTAAAAATATTATGATGATCTCTCTTCTTCCCACCCACTAGAACCAAGTGAACTAAAAATAGCTATAGAACTACAAGACTGAACAGCATCAGAAAAACACCATTTTCATTTCAAATGTATTATACCACAAGAGGCTATAACAATGGCATGCATGAAAATCCAAAGGCACTGAAGTATGCCAGAGCGTTGAGCATGAGGTTCATTTGTTAACTGAAAGCAAATAAAAACATAGTGATGGACTAGGTTTCACCTAAGTTCCTGTGGCCAGTTTTTTCCCATTGTCTGGTCTAAACCTTCTAAGTCAGGAAACACAGGCATGTTGATGGAGTTTAGACTCTCTGAATGTGATCTTTAATGTGTAAAGGAAACATAATACAAAGATAAATTGTGTCAGGAAGACAAGAACTGCTTAGTCTATATTTGCTTCTCCATAAGAAATCTTTGCAGTTTTGTTACTAAGAATTAGAGGTGTTATTTGGAAAGTTTTGGAGCTTGTATATGCTGACTTACCTACAGCATCTGACAACCCATAAACCTTCTGACCATATGCATCTGTTTTGTCCCAGATAAACGTATATGCCAAGTTGGGAGATGCCTGAAATGATTTTTGAAACAAATGCCCTTCTACTGCTACCATTAAATGGACTTTGATTAGATTCAGTGGCACAAGTGACTGAGTCATGGTGATCTTAAGTAAGGATTTGTATCCAGCAGTACGGGAACTCAGGTAGCTGAGCTTTATACTAGAGCCAGGGATCTCAATTTCTTCATGAAGAACCTGAACAGGAAAAAGATCAAACATTTTACATTAGTGCTTTGCTGTTTTTTAGAATAATATCGCTTTGCATATTCTTAGGAATTTGTGACTTTCTTCTACTGGGAATGGTTATTCTCAAGTCAGTGCAGTGATGCAGTTCAGCTGACGTTTCTGGACAAATAGTTACTTGGCATCTGTGTACACTTCTTTTTAAGAGCACACTGCTGGCAAAAGTGCAAATAAGTACAAGTAGTTTTACTGCGAGCTATATGCAAGGGGAACATAAGAAATACAGTCTTATAAACCTGCAACTTCCATTAACAGTTAGTATAAAGTAACGATTAACTAAATAAAGTAGTGAAACAATAGTGCCAGTGGAGTTTTCCTTTGTCCTAAATAACATACAAGAAAACAGCCTGTGGTTAGCACCACACACCAAGCTTTTGCAATATTCTCTTGAAACACGTAAGCTGTCAACTGAAATAGAGATATACTTGATATATTGTATGATAATGAGAAGGTGCAAGGTAGTCAAAGATAAACGTGTCTGGGTGACATGAACCTAGGATATCTCCTGCAGACCTCATTAGAAAACCTGGTATCTGTCAGAATGAATGCAACTCTACAGAGGGATTTGCTACAGCAATTCCAGGGGACAAATGGTGACTCTCTGGTGAGTGCTCAGGTCAGCACTAGCATCTGACCACTGATTTCTATATCCTTTTCACTCACACTGTTCTTACCTGGGTTTCTGGTACAATGGGATTCCGGCCAGGAGCATCACTGAAGAAAGTTGAAAGTGGTGATGAAATGATGACTGGGTCAGGACGGACAAAACCACTTAGATCACAGCTGGGAATGGAGTTCTCCTCTGTCTTCATCACAAGTGTGTCCATGGCATAGAAACTATTCCATGGCAACCATACTGTCCTTTCCTGACTCATAAATGGGGCCCGTTCAAAGTGCAATGTTAGGGATGCTCCGCCATTTGCAACCAAGTCAAACCTAGAAAAATGTGAGCTTTAGAAGTGACAAGACTGAATAATTCCAGTAATAGCATTCCTGGCTAATGAAATAGGTATATAGGTATACTTACTGCAATAGGTATATAGGTACACCTATAGCAATAGGTATATGTCCTGGTTTTGGCTGGGGTAGAGTTAATTTTCTTCCTAGTGGCTGGTATAGTACTGTGGTTTGGATTTAGGATGAGAATACTACTGATAACATACTGATGTTTTAGTTGTTGCTGAGCAGTGCTTACCCTAAGGCAAGGACTTTTCAGCTTCGCATGATGCCCCACCAGCGAGCAGGGTGGGGGGGCACAAGAAGCTGGGGGGGGACACAGCCAGGACAGCTGACCCCGACTGACCCAAGGGATATTCCAGACCATAGGACGTCATGCTCAGCACATAAACTAGGTGGAAAGCTGGCCAGGTGGCCGCTGCTTGGGAACAGGCTGGGCATTGGCTGGTTGGTGGTGAGCAATTGTTTTTAATTTGCATCACTTGTTTTCCTGGGGTTTATTTCTCTCTCTTTTTGTTATTTTCCTTTTCATTACATTTTTTTTCCAATTATTAAACTGTCTTTATCTCAGCCTATGAGTTTTCTTACTTTTACGCTTCCGATACCACCCCCCATCCCACCAGGTGGGAGTGAGTGAGTGGCTGTGTGGAGCTTAGTTGCCGGCTGGGGTTAAGCCACAACAGTATATTTTAAGTGTCATGCTTCAAATGATCAGGAATGGGATGTGAACCTCTGGCAACAACTGAAATCCAGCCAAGACAAGCAATGATTTGAAGTCACCCTGACAAATCTTGTTCCTGGGTATTATAAAATCTGCATTAAATAATTAAAAAATACTCAACTAACAAACACCCCATTTAGTATTACAAGTCACCTTTAGATACAGAATCAGCAGAGAAGCCAAGTTCATATTGAGCTGGACACTGAATTATCCCTTTCCTAAAAGATGCTGTCTATCAAGCACAGAATGGGACAAGTGGCAGTAAGAGGATAGTAATGAGACGTTTTGCTGTTTGTGTTCTACAAATAAGATAAGAATTCCTGTCCCCAGGACAACTGATCTGTCATTTTTCAGAGAGATTAGGTATTTACTCCCAACCCCCTACATAGTCACAGCAGTAATGTGGAGCTGCGCAGGCATTTTGAAATCTGGCCTAAGTGAGTAAAATACTTCCAGGTTGTTCTGACAACAGAAGTAGATATCAGTTGTTTCATGTAAATGCTGGCAACATAATAAATTACTCAATGATTTCAATAATCTTTTCAGATCTAAATATAGTTCAGCTCACCATTTACTGTAGTATTAAACCACTGAAATCAACAACATTATACTTTTATTATAACGGAAGAATATTCTGGGAAATGTGGAAATTAAATACTCCCTATAGTTCAGTTGACTCGTATTAATTATTTCAACTCAATTGTTTGCATGCAAGATCAAGATAAAATGGCAAATGTTTACAATGCATGTGTCACAGATACACTGTTTTAGTTACCACAGCCAGTAAACTGGATAAACCATGACACATTGATTTTTGTTTATCCAAATTTGTGTGCATTTCAAATCAGCTGATACAAGGGGGAAAAAGCACTTTTTTGCACAGCAGGAAATTGTCTAAATATATTCAATTAGAATCTTTTGATTACATTCTACCCTGAAGAAACTCAAAAGATAGTGGAACTTCAAAAGGAAAGAGAGGCAGAAGGGAACTTTTAACAAAATATACTATCTATAATGATGCTCCTTTCTTTTTTTTTTTCTTTTTTTTTTTTTTTTCCCCAGTACTGTCAGCCTGGCTTGCATTTTAAAATAAAATATTTCTGGTCTCAGCTGGATATTACTGTAGTCCACAAATGTTTTCATAGATACAGAGCAATTTATTTGAAAGGAGTCTGCCTGCTAACACGTTATTATCAGAAGTCAGCCTTTTCATATTTACTTGCAGTTAGTATTCAAAATGCCATGTGAAAAATTACTTTTGTGTTTACTTAATAGCTCTTTGCCCTGGGAGGAATGCAATGCGTGATACCACATGGTTCCATTAGATTGCACCATCTGTTAATCAGCAAAGATACTACATACGAAATAGGGGCTCAATGAAGCAAGCAAACTCACGTGCCATCCTGACGAGTGATGGTGTAGCCATACTTTGGATACTTGACAAATGACACATTGACCCCAACTAGAGGAGTTCCATCTGTAGTCACCACTTGGCCTCTTATGAGAGACACAAGACTGAAAAAGAAAGATAATTAAAGGTATTAAAGTTAGTTACAAAAGCAAAATGATGCTGTTTATAAACTGAGTAGTGGAACACTTGTGCCTCTTTACTCTAAATCCAATTTACTCCAAAGATTTTTAGAATACTGAAGATACCACAATATTGCCCAGCTCCCTCTATATACATAAATCAAGAAACTGCTTATCTATGCAGTGAGGTCTGTGTATCCAGAATGGGAGTTAGCGCTTTCCTTATCTAATGAGGCTTTGTCTCATTGTCTATCAAGGCTTTGCACAGTAGAAAGCTACCCCACATTCAGCCAAGCACCCTGAAGTCCCACTGAAATGATGATTGGGCACTTCTCAAAAACCAACCTGGGTACCATAGCATGTCTTTGGATGCCTAATACACTTGGAAAATACAGTGTAATCCATACCTCTTTTTTATACAACCAATTTTCCAAATTAAGGTTCACGTTCCTTCACCTTAGGGAGCAACTGAGGTTTGTATGCTGCATTTGGTCCTGATTTGTGACCCTTGCTTTTCACTGTGTCAGCAGGAGAAAGGATTTGGTTTTAAGGCCAGCTTTATGCACAGGCAAAATAAAGAGTTTTCTTAGCCAACAGGTTAAGCAACTTTGCTTAACCTGAAGGAGAGGAAGATGGGTTATTCCCGTAAGAGGCACGGTCAGTCTTTTTCTCTTTTGAGAGTACTTTGCTGCTGCTATGTGCACAGCCCGCAGCCATTGCTGCTGCCTGCCTGGCTGCGTTCTCAGCCTCCTGAGCGCTGGGAGAAGCAAGCCCCACTTCTCCCTGCTCCTCTGCTCTCTGGCACGGCCAGTCTGTTCCTGTCCCTCTCCTCTCCCAGACGGAGAGAGTCTTCATCCCCTGGCTCCTTTGCCCTCCACCTTGCCCATACCCTGAGAGAAGCAGAATGGCGAGTAGGGGAAGCTGCACGGTGAAAGGGAGATGGAAAAGCAGAAGCTCCTTGTAGGTGGCTTCCATTTCTACATTGGAAATGTGAAAAAAGGAGAAGGCGATCCTGGGAAACAGGGAGAGAGTTAAATCCTGCTGCAACCCATAATCTCAGGAATCGCAAAATTGCATTTTGCTGTAGTCCTAGCTGAACAGAGTTCTATTTCAGCAGTACGTCCTTCCAGTGTGAGCCACCAGCTCTCACGTGTAGCTCTAGAGAGTGCCAGAAAATGAAAAGCCCCGTTTCTGAACTGGCTCTGTACTGGCAGGACTGGAGCTGCCCCTGAACCTCAGCCGGCTTCAGGCACACCAACATGCACAGCACCCTGACACCGCAGAGTTCTGGACCCAGTCTGAGCTGTAGGACAAGAGGGTTAAACCGAGCTGTGTTTTGCTGAAAACTGACAAAGTGCAGTGGAGTTCTGGGACGGCTGTAACACCTGCATCATCCCCAAATCAGAGAACGTAAATTCTCATTAGTAATATTAGGGATCCTTTTTATTTCTAAAATGCCAAAATATGCAACACAATGCATATGAAAATTTGTAGCTAAAATCTGGATTTATAAGAAGTAATATGTTGACTGATAGTCACACATAGGACAACTTTTTTGGTAATCTTTAAAAAGTGTAACTGACAAATTAAGCTGACACATCAAGGTTGTTTTTTTTTTAACATGGAAGTTAAAAGTGTAAAAACACATAGCTATTTTTTTTTCCTGAAAACTTCATTTCACATTGTTTCTGCATGGAAATGACCAGCAGGATCTAAATAATTTTGCAATCAATACATTTTGTTATTTATTGCTTTAGCATGGTAGGATATAACTTCTTTTTCTTATACTAGTACTGGAAAAAAGTCATAACCACTATTTTGCCCTATGTTTTCATCTCTCTCAGTGGAATGAGAGGTTGAGCTAAGAAAAGAGAGAAGCCATTACCTTTCATGGTAGCTATTTCTTGAGACTATGGCAGCTTCAGTATATGTGAAACTTGGAGTCTAACCCTGTGGCATTTTTTAAAAGTCAAAACCTTTAGTTTTAAAACTTTCAATTTGACACTATGCATTAGATTTGCCTAAAATTGGTACCAAAAATAACAGCCGAGCTGTAGAATTCTTAAAAGCACCTGCACAACTTAGAGGCTAAGGCCAATTTTAAAATGTCATTAATATGCCATTTGCAAAGTTGTGTTAAAATACGTGATGTACTTCAGATGAATAAAACAGAACTAAGACTCCTGACACGAGGAACCCTAGAAAAACCCTAAAAAAAATTCTAAAATTTCAAATGAGATTTTTTCAAAGGAGCCTCAGGATTGAACTGCCCAGCTCCTGCTTAGTCTAGAGCTCTAATTCTTAGACTGTTTTGAAGACCGCAACCCATGTCTATACATAAACAGCTTGATTATTTCTAATATAATTTCTAATATTTCTTGGATGGTGCAAGAATGTCTTCATATCACTATACTTGTCTAGAAATTTGGAATGATAGTCACCTGCTTTTGTAAAATACTTCAAGATCCGGGAATAAAGTGTTGCTTCATGTTAATAACACAACTAAACATTATCAGATGATAGCAGAACACAGATAGAGGGAATATACTCATTTTCATTCTGGGTGGCTTAATGAGGCAACAGCTCAAGCACTGGTTAGCATACAATATGTAACAGGAAACTGCCTGCTTGTCTTTACTCAAGAAAATTTTGCTGACAGTAACATATATAGAGCAGCATGTACCAACCAGCCTGTGGACTATATGCTTTTTATGCTGTAGCCTGTATTCCTTTTTGGACAAATTATTCAGCCTCATGAATTAGTAAGCTTCTCTCTTGTCTTGTTTCCCTTTTCATGCAACATTGCAGAAAATTTCAAGAATTCCTCCATTTTATTTTTACTGAGCTGATGAGGGAAAAAAAAAAATCACAACAAAATTAGATGAAAATGGAACAATTTTCTTCCATTTTTTCCAAACAACTCCATGTGTGTACGCATAGAGTATTTTATAGAATAAAGTGAAGTCTATATTATATAGAGTAGGATCCAACAGGGCTTTTCTGATAGAATATAGAAATCATTGTGCTATTTGAGCATCGTAAGGATGAATACAATAGGGACCTGCCTGGTGTATCCAGAAACATTATGATCCTCATTTTACAGACAAACATTTAGTGACTTGCTCTACATCACCCAGTAAGCCTATAATGAAATCCTGACTGAAAAAACAGTTTCCTGTAATGAAGTCCAATCTTTTGGGCATTATCACAAATGAACTTCTTTCTTCAGTTTTAACTTTGGCAATATGAACATAATTCACATATTTATCAATTTATTAGCATCTTTCCATGGAGACATATTTAAACACTATTGATAAATAGGAACACCACTCTTCTTGTAAGCATACAATGGCATCAAATATCAATTAATGATGTGCTGGCTTTTAGATTCATTATAAATATATAATTAATAAACATAGGAAGAACAGACATAGAAAAAGAAAATCAAGAAGAAAACAAAAACCTAGTCAGATGTAATGATGATGCAAGTAAAACAGTTTTATGTAAGGAATAAATAATAAACCCTCCTAAGTTAATGTGTCTTTAAATTAATGTGAAATGTTATTCCATTATTGAAACTTGTGTTAATGGCACTAAATAAATGCAATCTCTTTCTAACTGAAAACCAGCTTGCATTTTCCCTTGTTCTAGATTGCAGTCTTCATAAAATAGAAACCTCAGAAGGTCCTACTCAGTAGAAGGAACCTTCTTCTAGGTGTTGCCAACATGTTAAGATGCTAATAAAACTCAGTGTTATAAAATAAAGGCCACATCATAAATTGCAACAGAGTGCCCTCAGTGGGAATGATGCCTGAGATGCAAACAAATGAAGCACCCAAAAGCAGCATCTCATGATAAAACATGAATAAAATCTCTGGGACAAATTTTCCCATACAATGCAACTGCACAGATACAGCATCATATTTATAGCTGCTACCTGCTGTTGAAGGGATTTTCTCCTGGGATGATATGAGTGCTGTCCTTCCCCACTAAGAGCTTGATGCGATCGTAGAATGACTTCACAGTTGGTGAACCAGAATGGCTCTGTTGTATGATGTCAAGAGGATCGCGGGAACCCCGGCACAGCAGGCTATTTTGGCAAGTAGACTGGAGGCAGCAGTCTGGGTCTAGGCAGTCAACCAAGCCATCTGAAAAGTAAGAAGCATCAAGACTCAGCCGGCTGCACAGTGCTATCAAGCAGTAACATCTAATCGACACCTGAAGGCACTGGGAAAAAATGTTAATGCTTACTCTTCATAACATTTTTACGCCATAAAACTGGTAATTGAACCAATAATGCAATAAGGATGAGACTTTCTCAAGTACACTGGTTAAATACCATTACTGATACAAGTAATTTAAACCAGTGTTAGATGAGAATCAATCCCAAAGAAATCTGTTAAGAGTTGAAAATAGGAAGAAGGAATAGTGGAAGGAGTAGAGAATTTTTTGTTTAGGTTTTTTGTTTATTTGTTTTGTGTGTTTGTTTTTTGTTTTTCTCTTTTCAACTGTTTACTTTACCAAGTTTTTTGATTTCCTTGCTGGGCTATAAGAGTCTTGAGAATTATGCTGTTTAATTTCATTTGTTCCGTTTGGGGAGATGAGGGAAGGAGATGGGGGTGACAGAGTCAGTTATCATTACCTAAGTAAAGTAAAAATTACATTGTACCCATTTTGGCAATTCATAGGGAATTGCTTCTGGAATCTATTTCCCATAGATATCTGAATCAGAACTTGTTTGCATGCTTGGGTAAGGAAGGATCAGACACAAAGCTGGTGGGTTCAGTCATTATATTACATGTTAGGTTGTTCATCAAGAATATTTCTTAAGAAGTATTTTTAAGAAAAATTAGAATTTAAACACCAGAAATTAAAATGGAATCCTCAATGGGGAGATCGATCTATATACTTAGGTAAATCATAACTGACTATTTTTAGCACATACAGTAACAACTTCTGGCATCATCCTTTCCTTTGGTATCATCATTTAACTGAAATATGTTCTCTCAATGGAGTTCTACTGTAATTTAGAAATTAATAACCATTTACTTTAAAATATTATAATCTCTAACAATTTAGAAACATTTGTTCATCTACTCTGGCAAGAATCAGGCATTCAATCTGCAATCTACTTAGGTCTGTAAACTTTCAGACACTCCCCAAGGCACATGCATCTGATTTCTGAATACAAATATGGCCTGGGAACATACTGAATATCATACACAAGAGAGAACATTCCAGTAGGTTAGTTGACAAAACTACCTTAGAATAGTATCATGACTCATGTATTTTCAAGATTTTCAAATGCACAACAAACTAACATTACCCCACACAGTGATAATTGGAAAAACAACAACAAAAGAAAAACCAACCTAACCCCAAACCTATAAAAAGCTTTCTTATTTTACAATTAGCCTTGTATTTCCACCAGATTCTATGTGCCTGAAATGACTGTTTCTGCTTTAAAAACAAAACTGCCAAGGTATGCTGACAATGTTCGTTCAGCCCTCTAAGGAAATTTTAGACAAACTATCTTGTTGTGAGAGCTATACATTGCTTTAAGGTCAGTCACCTATTCACATCAAGAGCTCCATACATCTTGAAATCTTTTGCAATGTGGTGATAGGAATTTTCTGTTTTGCTACAGTCCATTTTCCACCCACTTTATATAATCACTGTAAGGACATCATTAGCTTCAGATTATAACTCAAGGCAGTTTTCCTATTAAGCTCTATGAGAACTTTTTCTTAGCATCCTGCATCCTTTCTGTTTGTGACACCTCTACAACTATGAACTTAAAGCTGCCCACTCTTTAGTCAGCTCAGTTCTTTTATTCAGACGACCACCAGTCAAGAGAATCCAATCAACACATTAGAAGTAACAGCAGCAAAACACTGGATATAAATTACCCCCTTTGACAAATTTACATTTACCTGTTCAAGCTGCATCATATTTTTGCTATACCTGTTATTAGAGGCGAGCATACGTTATGTCTGTAATGACCTCATCATGCAGCAGATTATGGGACGCTGTGACCGAACACTTCTGATGACTCCATGAACCTTCAATTGGCATATCAATCTCTCAGCGTCCTGTCAGTCATGCGAATCACATCTTCATGCTCGCAAGCCCCCTTGGATATAGTCTGACATTACAATCTTCAGTAAATTACCCTGTCACTGCCAATCTCACCGTTATCTCACAAACAATCAAGCAGGCAATCAAACTGCTCTGAATTGCCAGTTCAGGACCTGGGAGGCTAGAAACATCTCCATTCAATACCAGGGAGAAATCTGTGTATGATTCTTTTCATGTAGGAAGGTTTTTATGAAGTTATATGAATTCAGACTTGCATGCTTTCAGATGCTTACAAGAATATTTAGAAAAGACAGGCATATACCATAACATAAATATACATGATTTACTTGTTTGGGACACTATTACTTATAATATATGGCTATATTTCCCCATACTAATTTATTCCCAGATGGCAGGATTCGGGAGTTAGGATATTTTTACCTTATGCCAACTAGTTGATCCAGCTTGTTGCAACGGCAGAACTGAGGTATGGATCTGTTCAGCATACGCAGCCAGAACCTGGGCACTGCTGTTTGGTGTCAAAGGCTTGTACACCGCTATACTGTTTGCATTCATAGTTGCACTGCTGCTACTATTTACTTTGTTCCTCTGAAATCTGTGACTCTATGTATGAGAGAGCATTCATTACTGGCAGAATCTATTTGTTTCTAGTCCATGTTTGCCTAATTTGCTATCCAGATGTATTATCACAGAATGGCTGAGGTTGGCAGGGACCTCTGGAGGTCATCCGGTCCAACCCCCTGCTCAAGCAAGACTACCAAAAGCCGATTGCCCAGGACCATGCCCAGACAGCTTTTGAATATCTCCAAGGATGGAGACTCCACAGCCTCTCTGGGCAACCTGTGCTCAGTACCTCTCACGACAAAGAAGTGTTTCCCAGCACGTGTTGTGCCTGGGGTTGTTCCCCTCCAGGTGCAGGACCTTGCACTTCATGAGGTTCCTATCAGCCCATTTCTCCAGCCATATTGTACCATTACATATGAAGTGAAGTAAATCGTTACAGAATCATTCAGTTGCATTAGACTCAGTTGATTAAAACAAGGGCTAGAAAAAATGTAGCTTCTGTAAGAGAAAACTCTGCCATAAGCATGAATTTTAATTAGAATTCAGTACTTTGTTTTTTAATATATATTTCAGAGCTTGTCGTCTTCCAGATTTCCTCAGGCACACTGAATTATTTATATGGTTAATTCAATGACAAAACCCTCACCATTAGCCTCACCAAGATATTGCTGCTTTTCATAGCGTACACATCTGAGTTTAAAGGGGCCAGTTAGCAGCTCTGTGAAACTCTGTATGCTAAAGGGAAGAGACTGTAGAGGGAGTTAAGATGGTGCTGAACATCCTCCAACAATTTGAGACCAAAAGAAGTCCTGACTTGGCCTTAACTGAGAAGAAAGAAATAGGAAATTTTGATCTGATTTAAACTGGCAGCACAGTATTAGCTCTCCATTGCTGTTTGTGGTTCTTCTGAAATCCCAAATCTTTTCAGAAACAAAGCAAGTGACCTGGTATTCCTCTTGAAGACTTCACTTCTGCTAATGGATAGACACATTTCTTGACTTTCCGTGAACTCTTCCACAAGCTTTTTGGCAGACTTAACTACACAGCAAAAAGAAAATTTTCAAGTATTACATGTAAGTAGAATAATCCACTTGTGCACACCATATTTTAAGATGGCCTTATTATTGTGCTCATCTTGAACATCATTACAAGGCCTAAAAAGCTTTCAGTAGAAACAGTGATATATATTACTGCTAATGTATTTAGAACCTCTCATCATCAATTTTCTATAACCACTGAATATATTTCTCATCACGTGCAGGTCACTGGATTCCAGAATTGTGCTACACCTCTCCTTGGAAAGCTGATGCTTGAGCTATTGTGGTTTGGGGTTGTTTTTTTTAACTCCTACATGTAAATCATCTTTAGTTTCCACTCTTCATCAAACACTTGCGGGTTGTGCTTCAGGTTCAATTCATGATGCACGTTAGAATGAGGCAACTTTGACCTGACATCCAGCTGCTTGAGAAAATGCTTTCTGTACCCAGCAGGGGTCAATTTTGTTTCCAACCCCAAATTTCTGAGCACAAGCTCAGCAGAGGGCATCCTTACACTTCACTAGCTTCAGAAGCTGGTGACTTTCGGAGCCTAATTCCTGGAAATTTTTTCTTTTTCCCATAAACATTTCAGACTGATGATTAAAATGGAGGCAGGGGTGGAGGGGGAGGAGGAACAGCAGCTACTACAAACCCTGAGGGCAAAAGGGCCTTTGATCACTCTAAGGGCAAATTAGTTAATTTATCATGATCCGATTTTAATTATGTGTAGTATTAATATACCCAAGGTGAAAGAATTAGAGATGCTCTCTCAGATTATCAAAAGAGTAGGTCTCCTCTCTGCCAACACAGACATATTTTAATTGAGCTCCAAAACCGCAGAACTGCTTCTACAGACAGGCTATTCCACAGCCCAGTATATCTTATTACCATTAAGTTTTATCTAATTTTTAAGCCAAATGTTCATTTCTGTAGCTTGATCTAATTACTGTTAGCTATATTGGCATACATCATTAAAAACAATTCCTCAGAAGTTCCTAGTGCTACCAAGAAAGGAAGTGCTTCTAATCCTGTTCCAGCCCTGTTCCTCAATTAGCCAAACTGGAAAGCCTCTCTGTAAACTGTCAGGATAGCCATTGTACCGCTGGCTTTTATAACAAACTGTGAGCATGAGTATTTTCAGAACCATAAAGCTAAACCAAAGCTGTCTTTCAGGAAAAGCTGACTTGTAAACCCCAAATTGTGGCAGAGTAGAATAAACCTGACTTCTGTGTAAGCTGGGTGTGCCTCTGAATGCCCCAAACCCTCCCTAATGAGGTTTTAAAGTACCCTGGAACATGACACTGGTAGAGGAACAGCCCCACTTCCCTCGTCCACTCAGGATCCCTGCGCCGCCCAGAGCTCCAGCAGTCGGGAAAACCCTCGTCCCTAGGAGCACCAGCTGGAAAAAACTCCTGCAGGTGCAGCTCCAGCTATGCCCTGAGCGCTTGGTGGTCCTTGGGAACCTGTGAATACTGGTGGATTATTGATGCTCCAACTTCAAAGCACACATCGCTTAGAGCAGAGTTGACCTAGAGGGCTCCCGGATGAAAACAATCTTGAAAAAAATGTTTATTCAGTTCTAGTGTACATATGGATACCTATGCAGCAACTGGTGGCTTCTTAAACTGTGGAATTTGCAGTCACTAAATTTCTTGCTTTTGCTTCTCCATGGGTTATAAGAGCATGTTATTGTAGTAACATCTCCCGTGAGGGACAGCGTTAGGATAAGCTGGCTAATGTGTGTAAAGGCGATTAGAGGCTGACATGAAGTTTTAACAAAATCACATACAAGCACACTCATTAGCTCTTGTCAAACTTACATAATGTCTAGTTTTGATACAGATTTTATACTTGAGCCTACATGACTCACTCTGGCCCCCATCCACAATAGATTTCAACTACTCATTACATTTAATGTTCTAAAACTGACTATTGTACAGGCTCTGAGAAGGTATTTTCTGTGCCAAGAGTATTCTGGGTATTTATATTGAGAACTTCATAAAATCTTTTGTCTGTGCTGAATTAGGGACCCCTGCTGAGGCAATGCTTGTTGAGGCAAGCTAAATTACATGATTTGCTTTTGTGCTGTGAAATACTTGTATTATCTTAAATGTCACGAGCCTGATGCAGTATCAAGCCACAGGATTTGTAATTTTCTAAAAGCAATTTTTTTCTAAATGTTTATTGCAGGAAGACACTTCTCTTTTCTTTCTATTTTCTTTCTGTCTAATTTCAGAGATGAGTTTTCTAAGACAACTCAAATAAACAGCCTTTCAATCAGTCAAGTGCACTGTCCTGACAGTGAACTTCTCTAGAAATGTATTTTTCTCGTGAATTGAAGAGAATTCATACCGGAGCAGATAGCTGGCTTTCTCTCATTCATTATCTTTAATGTATTGTGCCAAACAGAATTACCACCAACTGTACTTCTTGGTGGGGTTACAGCTATATAGTAACAAACTGAAGGGCAAAGTTTGCCTTCTGAGATATGCACAACTCTCTTTGGAAAGCCGAGTGGAAATAAATTAAAATCTATTTTAAAAAGAATGTCCCACTTTAAATAACAAAAAGGAATTCCTCATTCTATTTAGCTTAGTATTCTATACTGCTATGGGTTGCTTCCTTTCCTTCCCCACCCAATTTTAGTCCAGATAATTACATTTTGAGGAGAAATATGATCTGTGAAGTGATATAAGCAGTGATTGCATTTAAGTTTGGTTGGTTGTTTTTTTTTTTAATCTGCCTGCATCTGTCCTCTCCATCCTGATCAAATCTGAGACAAAACAATTTAGCAAAATTCTGGGTATTTTCTGTTTTTCCTATCTCTGACATTACATAATTTAACTCTTTTGTCAATAAAAATTATAAACATGAGTACAGTAATTTTGAACGGATGCAAAAGGTGAGAGAAGAGAGAAAAAATGGAAAAGAAAAGCCTAGAAAGACCAATCCCAGTGGGCAATAAGGGCTCCTGCCAGGGCTGCTTCTGCAGAGGCCAGAGTTTCTTCATAAATATCTCTCCCAAATTATCCCATCGAGTTCAGGACAAAGGCCCCTCAAACATGAGCTCCTGCATCCAACATCTAGTGAAACTATTCTTTAGAAAAGAAATATGATTTTTGCTATGCATTACATTGTCCATTTTACTTGGAGGCACTGTAAGGTCTAAGGTGAAATCTAGTTAAACATACACAATTTATGAAGACTGTTCCGAGATACTAAAAACATTTTTTCAATTTAGGAACAAACAAATTACTATAAAATATTTATTGTAAAAAGATGGTTATAAATAGCCACTGTAGTGATTTCCTTATGCAATATGTCAAAAGAAATATGAACTTAAAAAGTAATGTAACTTCACCCATTCCTCGAAATAACATTTCTAACCCCTTAATTTCCTAAAATAAATCCACAGTGAATTAAATGGGTTATATATGTCTATTGGGGGGATTATACATTGTAATCACAATTATAGGTCTTAAAATAAAGCTATTTCTAATCCCTCCAAAAGATGCTTAATAACTATTAGACTACTGAGGGACTGATTAAGGAAAGGGATTAGATTTAAAAGTGGCCACAGTGGGTAAATTACATAATCCAAACATGTTTTGGAAAACAGAAGCATCTTCCAATTTAAAAAGATCTTAAAAGTGAGTCAATGCCCAAACCCCCTTACCTTTCAGTTAGGCTTCCTCTTTAAAGACAAATAAATAAACAAACAGATAAATAAAAGATTTTCAAGTCCTTTCAGCGAAGTAGCCTATGCACCATAGCAACCCTAAACAGGTTCATAATGAAGACCCAGTTAAGCCCATATCTAGATTTGACAAGTGATGGTAAGGACAAATACAGGTGAATTTCCCAGTGCTACCTTGGATGGTGCACAGCTCTACCTGAACAGCCCTAAGAGGAGAAAACAGCTTTGGACACTCTCTCCTTTCTCTGCTCTGGACTCCTGTTTTACGTGAGTAATACACATTGACATCTCATTTAAAATGAAGATTTGTAAGTCTCAACAAGTCAGGGACACATCTGCCTCTTCTAGGAATAAACCAACTAAAGGGCATTAATCTAAAATTGAAAGAAAATATTAAGTATAATCTTTCATTTTTCTCTTTTTAAACTATGGTATAGAGTTTGCATTGTGGCAGATAATAAGACAAAACAGGACAAATGGGAATCCCTTTGGAGTCAGTGGCAATGCTCTTCTTGACATCCATGAAATGA
This sequence comes from Buteo buteo, assembly GCF_964188355.1. NCBI lineage: Eukaryota > Metazoa > Chordata > Aves > Accipitriformes > Accipitridae > Buteo > Buteo buteo. The sequence continues at coordinate 17,009,283 of NC_134194.1, read as the reverse complement.
AGACTTGGCCCAAGGCCTTTGAATCTGATTGTGAGATACAATTGCAATAAGAATGGCTGAACAGTGAAAGAGCTCGAAAATATGCTAAATCTGTTGCCTCATGGGGAAGAACAGAAGACAGAAAATGATAGTTCCACTTCAGTGACACACTGAAGCAACTATATTTTAACAACATGAATAGACGGACAGAAAGGAAGGAGGTTCAGCTGTCCAGATAAAGACCTCATTTAGGCAAAAAATTGTATTTTTAGCT